>NC_033795.1:39344417-39488718 GCF_001876935.1 Asparagus officinalis
TTAGGGTTTCTGATTATTGATTAAAGAGAGTTTTTTAATTCCTCGGAGTCTCACTCACTATAACATTATCTAGTCAGTTCATAATGAGAAAAGTTGCCCCTAGAGTCCATCTTCATCCCTGTTCTTCATCGAGCTTTGCTTAGATTATTCGAAGAACAACTTGCTAATCAAAAGGGATATAAGACTATTTTTCATTGGGCTTAACTATTATTTGTTTTTGTTATATTGAACTTCTTTTATGGTGTTCTCAAGCCATTGAATTGAGGGCTAGGAATAGGTAGGGCTAGAAGCTGTCATTGTGAGAGTTAGGTTAGACGACCAGTTTTAAGTTGGAACTAGAGTATGGTCATGTAAACCTTCTAAATAGGGTTTGTGATTCAGGAGAACTCTGCCATAGTGAGGAAGCCACTTTGCTGGAAGGAAAAGTGAATGTAGGATTATTTATCCGAACCGTTATAAAATCTAGTGTAGCTCTGGTTGGTTGGTTTTGTGATTGGTATTATTTCAAATTATAATTTTATCAATTTAATTTATATTTTCCACTGCATATTCTGTGTTTAGGCAAAAATGGTAAGTGACTATTTTCACCCCTCCTTCTAGATTTGCATCTCAGATTCGACATGGATATGGTAGTATGGACAACATCATAATGACTTTCTAATTTAATGTTATAGTTCTATAAGGTATAGTCCAATGGGTTGATGCCATTCAAGTAAAGAAAGATTTTCAATGGAAAGATTACATTCTATACATGGTGGTAAAAAAATGAAAAGATCCTTAAATCTGTCTCTTATTTATAATCTTAATGTTTTACACAAATTCAAGAATATTTATTTCTTAAGATATTATTTGTTCATTTGATTCTGATCAATACGGCATGATGGATTATCCTAGTACGTGTGCATGTAGTATGAGATCTAGATTATCATTATTGCTACTAAATAGTAGTGAGATTATTGTCGTAATCATAATTGTCTATGTTTAATGCATACTTTCTACTTGTTCTGATCAAAAAGTGGATAACTATAATTAATAGATTATACAATGTTAGTTATGCTACAAATAAGATACAATCTTTTAGATATTATTGGATAATTATGATTGAAAAAATGAGTTTTTTCAATTCCATAGTTGAAATAAAGACCATCTAATTTTTTGACTTTTCCTAAAATAATATAGGAAATAATTGAGATGATGCATGCTGAGGGTATTGTTGTTAAGAGTCAAGACTCAAACCAAATAAAAATATCATAATTTTAGTTTTTCATGCTTAGGAAACTTAATATGATGAGATAAAAGCATCCTGATCGTCTCCATTAAGTGATTGTGATCTTCGCTGTGTGGTTGGTTGTAAGCCTATCTAAAAAGCCCACGGCCCGAGCCTAGAGCTAGGCTCAGTTTTTTTTTGAGCCGGGCTAGGCCCGAACCGAAAAAAATACTTGGAAAATAGGGCCCGACCGAGTTTCTAGCCTACTTTCGGGTGCCTTCATTGGTGCCCGGGCTATCCATGATTAGGTCGGGTAGCAGGCTTTGAACCCCAAGCTAGGTCCAGGTAGCCTAGACTCAGACCCATCCTAGTGGCTAGTTATCTAGCTGCTGGGGGAAATTTTGGGTCAAGACCTTAGTTGGACTGGGTCAAAACTAGCTCCGGCCTAGGCCTAGCCACTGGGCTCTAGTCCGTGTTAAAAACTGGGTTGGACAAGGTCAAAACTTAGTCCGACCTGTGCCTGGACAGCCCAATGACTAGTTTTCTCGCCATTAGTAGATTGAGTGGCTTGGCCCGACCCACTTCAGATAGCCTACTAGTATTTTTTTGTTGACTAAAATACCTTAAAAACTATAAAAATATGTCAAAATTTAAAGGTATTTTGATCATTTGTCTATGGGGCTATTTCTATAAATAGAGGGGGATGTTGATTCATTTTCTCATTACAAAATCACATCTCATCTCTTTTAATACTCTCTAATACTATGAAATACTCTCTTGTCTCTACTAGTTCTCTCTAATTCTCTCAATTCCAAATCTCCAATAGCTTCCTTATCCGATTATGAACCTTTTAATATCAAAATTGACAATCCACCCTCGAAACCTAAAGATCCAACACCAACATCTAAAAAGCCGCGATCGGGAGTGTGAGATTTTTTAAAGAAAACTAGATAAGAAAAAAGATAGTAATGATCGTATTCTGGACCAAAAGGTGAAATGCGCTCTTCATGATAAAGTTTTCAAAGTTCATCACAAGTGGGAGACTAATCACCTCAAACAACATCTAGTGAGCCACAATAGAGGGCAAAGATCCTCTCACTGCCAATCTCCTCTTTCTTAAACATTTTCCTTAGAAGCAATTAGTTCATGTACCTACACTGCAATTCGATCAAGGAAATGTGTCATTAGGTTTGTTATTCTTAAAAATATTCCCTTTAAAATGGTAGAAAATGATGATTTGAAGATATGATGAAAGAGGGTCACCAACCTGCTTTTTAAAAGTTTTCTCATTAAACTTGACAACGTGATGTTTGAAACATTATCAAAATAAAAAAATAAAATTAATTGCTTGTTTTCAAAGTCTAAATTGTAAATTTTCTTTGACTTTTGACATCTGGACATCTAAAGCACAAACTGGTTATTTATATATAATAGCACATTGGATTAATGATAATTAGCAAATACTTAAAAGAGTTATTTCTTTTATTTTATGTAAAGAATCACACACTGGTATAAATATTACAAATTTAATAATAGAAAAACTAACAAAATTAGAAATGTCTAAAAGAATTTTTACTCATTCACTAGATAATGCAAGCAATAATAATGTAGCAATAAATCATATCAAATCAATTTTATTATTACCCTATGATGGTGATTTTTTTTTCATATTAGATGCACGTATCATATTTTGAATTTAATTGTGCAAGTGTATTTAATGAAAATAGATCAGTGATAGATAGAATTAGGAACATTGCTTATTTTCTAAATACTTCTAAAAAATACTTAAAAAATAGAAACACCTTTATAGAAGAAAAAATATGAGTGCTAAAAAAGTTAGATCAGTGATGGATAGAATTAGAAATATTACTTATTTTCTAAATTGAATAACTGAACAAGAACGAAACAGTATAACTTGTGTAAAGATATGCTACAAGTTTTTTTTATAAAGCGACTCTCTTTTGTCTGGTTGTTATTACCCAACTTTAACTCAAGCTGCAAAATTCTAATATTTTTTAATACTTACCGCAATCATATCTTTTTCAAACATGACTACACAAATGGAAATAAAATTTAATAAGTATTTTAGACTCATTCTATTAATTTTAGTTTGCTCGTTCTTATTGATCTAGATGTCATGCTCTAAAATTTGTTGAACTCTTTATATGGCAACACGGTAATAGGTCATAATGAGGTGGGTGGGCGGTGTGAGCCTATTACTGCTCTTAGTCATTATAACACAATCAAATTATATTTTCAAAAATTATATGAAGAGTATGCAGCTAGACATGGTGTAAGTTCTCAAGCTACAACTCTTACAATAGCATCAGGTTCTTTCCCAAGTTCAGGATCATTTTCATTTGAAATTGACAGACAGATGCTAATCGATCTACTAACTGGTCGTATTGGTAGTGGTGGTATTGATAGATAAGGGAAGTATCAATAATTGAACAATATTTGAATGCACATTTACTTAAGGGTCAAAATGGACAAATATGTGATTTTTTGCAATGGTGAAAAGTATATGAAACAACTTCATATCCTGTGCTTTCCATCGTGACTCATGATTTACTAATAGTGCATGTTTCTACCATAATTTTGAAATGTGCCTACAGCACATCAGGACAGTTGATTGATGACTATAAGACACTGCTGGATTTGGCTATCATACAAACGATAATGTGCTTACAAGAGATGTGGGAGTTGGAAAAGAACTGTAAAAAACCTCAACGTTGCTGCTAACATCTAAGGTAGGCTTCAAGATTTGATGATAGCAGATGCTGTAGTATAACAACAATAGAATATCCCGAGCTAGTCTAACTGTGATATACTCATTTGTGATAAATTATTTTGGAAAGGCTCGCAAATAATACTGATATAGATGGGTATGTGCCAACCTAGTTAGGATGTACTCATCTATTGTGATATCATAATTTCTAAAAAATATTATAATTACCAGAGATTATGAGATTATTAAAAAAATAGGATTTCTTTGCAACATGTAAATACTTTTAAGTTTCGAAATAACATTTTATTATTTGCAAAAAATCTAATTTATTTTGATTTTTTGTTAAAATAGAATATTTAATGGGAAAAAGATTAAAAATTTTGGGTCGGCCCGGACCTAGCCTAGTTGGTCCGGGCTCGGGTCTGGGTAGTGCTTAATTCTTAGCCTACACCTAGATTTTTGGGCTACCCCGGGCCGACCCGCTTGGATGAGCCGAGTTGGCTGAGAATAAGATAGAAAAATTGCCAGCTGGATGATAATGTCTGTCCATCGTTGCTTCTTTCATGTCTAAGTTATCCCCATGACGTAAATGACTAAAAACAGTCAAAAGTTTTTTAAGTGGGATCTTAAATTAGATCGAATCAAATCCCTTATTAGGTACAAATAAGAATACATGTCACGTGTCCTGACCTTGTTTGCTGAGATAGGTTTCTACGACGCGTGAATATTTGAGGTACTTATTGGTAGTTGTCAATTAAGAAGATTGGTTATCAATTAATATTATTCAACATGGGTGTTAAAGATATGTTATGTTTTGATTCAATCATTTCTAATTAAGCAAGCTTATCTTACACCAAGTTTGGGCTTGAGGTGCTGTGCTCAGTGGAGTTGGGACTAACCCGGGCTCCATAGTAGTCTAGCTGATCATTCTGGAGTTTGACCTTTTAGTAGGGGCTTTCTTTTCGAATTGGACCCACACATGAAGTAATAACTTGGCAATATGACTCCCCAGCTATATACCTACATAGCCGAGTTCCACTAAACAATTGTGTAAATATAAATGTGTATGGCTCAAACTGATATTGAGCAAATTCAAACTAAGATGGTAAAATAAATTTCTTGGCATTACATATCTTTCTTTCTTTTTTTATTCAACGAAAGATCTTTTATTCATTAACCAAATTATGGAAATATGTATGCATCAAGATGGCTTAGATATAATGAGAAATAATAAGACTAAATTGGTAAGAAGAAATTAAAATCTCAATGTCCACTTTCTACTCTCATGAAGCTTGTGGGAATAAAAGACCACCATCATCGTTAAAGAAAACTTAATATTCTTAACAATCTTCTCTGGAGCTTTAAATTGCTGGGTAAAGATCCTTCGATTTATTTCATTCAATATGGCATAGATAGAGATGGAAAGAACCATTCAATTTAGTTTTTACTTGCATCTATTAGTGCTCCTAAGAATTACCGAGTCTAATTAGCTCTTGAGAGTTAGTCATGTGTTATAATTAACTAGCCAAGTCCTATTATCTGAAAGCTCAACCCGGGGTGAGAGCACTACGGATTTTCTAGAAGCCCCAGTCCGAGATGAAAGATACCCTCAAGCTAGGACTTGCTAAAGGAATCCAAGTCGCCATCGGATTTAATACATGACTAGAGTCACTATGAATTCTTAGGCCAGAGTCATAATGACTTCTTCCATAATGCAGTCACTATCACATTGAACACATGGATAACTCATTTAACCAACCATCGACGCGTGTAAAATATAGTCTGACTGACTGACTACACTGACCCAATCGAATTACCGACGTGCCCCCTACATATTCTCTATAAATAGTGGACAACCCGACTATACCAAGGTATGCTGAAGAAAAACCCTAAATCTAGATTCAACATTTTGCAAGCTTGCCTAATCTATCACTGAGTTGACTATCGGAGGGCACACCAGATAAAATCTCCTTCGCTCTCTCTAATGAGTGTTACTTGTGTATGAATCTCCTTCCTTCTAATTAATCAGTCATCAAATGAATATTATTGGACTTGAAAATCTAAATATCTATCAACCCATACAATTTACTTTCTGACATAAATAGTTTGATGCCTAATTTGGGGCCCACTTCTTCTTCCTTTTTAAAAAAATGGGCTAATCCTAAGTTCCTTGCAATCCCTAAGTCTCAAACTCTCAAAGAATCTTCCAGTTCTAATTATGTCACTCAAGCTCGGTTGGATGACTATTCCTAAAGGATAGATCAATCTCTCTAATAATAGTTCACCTCATTGGTGAACGACATCCTTAGTTGTGTTCTTCCTTCTTAGCCATCCACGTGTTCTTCCTTCTTAGCCATCCACATTTCTTACCACCCCTTTTAACAAAGGACGACAGCAGTTACAGGATGAAGAGTAGGTTAGAGAGACCACACCCCAGCCACGCGGCACCAAACCCACTTTACTATTGATTCACGACAAACTCAACATCACTTAGAGGCAACGAGTGAAAGATCAAACCTTGGCTACAGTGAAATTGAATGGGTGGCATTATGAGGTATAAGATTGATACGGGTGTATCTTCTCTTCAGGAGCTTAGCGATCCTCATGGGAGCTTGAAGATAGATGATTCTCATGATAGCATGAGAATAGATGTGTCAAACAGTACAGCGGAACACAGGTGGAAGCGTGGAACGAGACGGCGAGCAACAGATTTGAAGAATCCTGTTTTCAGCTCGTGAGTCGACTCATACATGAACATGAGTCGACTCATCAGGTTGAGTCGACTCATGCCTGTCATGAGTCGACTCACGAAATCAAGCACTATTAGCAAAAGTCTCTGACCAGTCGACTCATCAGTTATGAGTCGACTCATATGAGGTCATGAGTCGACTCATCTCAGTCATGAGTCGACTCATCGATAGTTTTTTGATTCGTTTGGGTTTCTGTTTGCACGAATTCCTGTTAGGATTTGGTCTGGTTATTTACCAAATTACCATCCACGTTTGTATACCTATATAAAGGGTTGTTTATGGTTTCTAAACATCAGCTTAGAGCTTAGATCTTGATAATCTTAGAGATCTTAGATCAGAGAGAGATTCTAATCTTTGTATTAGGGTTTAGAGAGGATTGAGAGGTTGTTCTCGATTCTAGTGAGATTGTGAGGGAGAGATTGTAATCTTTTGTTCTTCATAATCTAGAGAAGGTATTTTCCTTCGCCCAAAATCTGAGTTATTGAATTATTCTTGTGTTTTAGTTATCTTTTTCTTAACCCACCTTTTGGTAATTCCGCGACCAAAGGGTGCTCGCACGGTGACTCGTATCAAGTTGGTATCAGAGCGATCAGATCCTGTGAAGGGGCATCCTGTGTATAGTCCTGACTCGATCGTAATACAAGAAGCTTGGCGAGATCCTTATTTTCTTAGAAGAAGTCCAAAAGATAAGGAAGGAGAAGATGGCTGAAGGAGACAATTCAGCGAGAATTGATGCATTGGAGAAGCAGATCGAGACGATATGTTCGACTCTCACACAACTCGTCAATCTTATCCATGGAGGTGACAAACAAGGTGAATCTTCTTCGAAGAAAATTATTGAGTCCGATGTGGAGAGAGTAGATTCAGATTCTAACAAGGAGGAGGAGACCGTTAATGCTGCATTGCATCAAGGGGGTAAGAATTCTTATCAGAACCTGAAGATTGACTTCAAGGTGGAGATTTCTGTTTATGACGGGAGTGTTAACGTCGAGAGGCTTGATGACTGGATCGAGCGGATGGAGACGTATTTTACTCTTTATGGCTATTCGTCAAAAGAGAAGATTGTGTTCGCGACTTTGAAGCTTTCTAGGCACGCGTTAACGTGATGGAAATCCAACTACAAGTAGGAGAAGAAGGCGGTATTGTAGAACAAGTTCAAGGAGTTACTAAGGAAGCAGTTCTACCTGATGGGATTCCTTGAAGAGCGTTGGTACAAGTGGTACGGCTTGCGCCAAAGGGTCAATCAAACCGTTCAAGAATACACCACGGAGTTCCAGCAGCAGACGATGGTCCTCAACATTATGACAGAGGAATATTCTGTGTTTATAAAGTATATGACGGGTTTGAGCTATTACATCCGAAAGGAGATGAAGCTATTCACGGTAGAATCAATTGTAGAGGCGAGCGTGAAGGCTATTGCCCTTGAGAACAAGCAAAAGAAGGGCAACAAGGCTAAGGAGACTCCAAACAGACGGGAGGCGAGTCTAGTGGCTCTTAATCTAAGGAGGAGAAGAAGAAGGGTGATCCAGGAAAGGCAGGGCTGATTTGTAGTCACTGCGAGAAGACATGGCACACAACTGATCGGCGTTGGGAGAAGTATCCTCATCTCAAGCAAAGAGGGTTGAAGAAGGAGGAGGAGAAAAATGCATACATGATAGCTCAAGGTCTGAAAGAAGTCCCAGGGATGACAGAGCCCAACAGTAGTGTCAACCTTATGGCGGGGAAGCAGACCACAAAAGAGGACGACGACCCGAAAGAGCAACTCTTTGTTCTTAAGTTGCAAGTGAAGACCAATTTGGTTGATGCCATTGTTGATTCGGGCAGCGAAAAGAATTTGATATTCGAGGCATTGGTTCAGAAGCTGGGTCTGAAGACGGTCAAACATCCGAAGCCCTATCAATTGGGGTGGATTCAGAAGGAGGAGAAACTGAGTGTAGTTGATCAATGCACTGTCAGATTTATGCTCCACGAGTCGTATATTAACGAGGTCACGTGCGACGTCGTTCCATTGAATGTTTGTCAGATTATACTGGGCAATGCGTACTTATGGGATAGATATGCGATCTACGAGAGGCAGGCTCAGAAGTATACCCTCACTAAAGGGGGTGAAAAGTTCATGTTTCGTTCGGCATCTCTTCCGAGAGAGACAAGCTTGGGGACGGTGATGCGAACGAAGAGACTAGTGAATGCAAGCAAAAAGTTTGTCTCGCTGTGCATTAGACTTCCAAAAAAACCATCGATAAAGGATTGCAACTTAGAGCGAACGGTGACTACGACGAGATGCGAGACGAATGAGTTATTTCCATTCGGACGTCGAGACCGGATTCCTAGCAAGGCCAGATGGTGCAGAAAAGATGGAGGAGCTCGAGAGTTTCCTCAGCAAAAGTTCTAACTTGAACGTGACTTCAAGTTCCTAAAGAGGGGACCCATGATACGGGTGTATCTTCTCTTCGGGAGCTTAGCGATCCTCATAGGAGTTTGAGGATAGATGATTCTCATGATAGCATGAGAATAGAGGTGTCAAATAGTACAGTGGAACACATGTGGAAGCATGGAACGAGACGGTGAGCAGCAGATTCGAAGAATCCAGTTTTCAGCTTGTGAGTCGACTCATACATGAACATGAGTCGACTCATCAGGTTAAGTCGACTCATGCCTATCATGAGTCGACTCACGAAATCAAGCACTATTAGCAAAAGTCTTTGACCAGTCGACTCATCAGTTATGAGTCGACTCATATGAGGTCATAAGTCGACTCATCTCAGTCATGAGTCGACTCATCGACAGTTTCATGATTCGTTTGGGTTTCTGTTTGCACGAATTCCTGTTGGGATTTGGTCTGATTATTTACCAAATTACCATCCACGTTTGTATACCTATATAAAGGGTTGTTTAGGGTTTCTAAACATCTGCTTAGAGCTTAGATCTTGATAATCTTAGAGATCTTAGATCAGAGAGAGATTCTAATCTTTGTATTAGGGTTTAGAGAGGATTGAGAGGTTGTTCTCGATTCTAGTAAGATTGTGAGGGAGAGATTGTAATCTTTTGTTCTTCATAATCTAGAGAAGGTATTTTTTTTCACCCAAAACCTGAGTTATTAAATTATTCTTGTGTTTTAGTTGTCTTTTTCTCAACCCACCTTTTGGTAATTCCACGATCAAAGGGTGCTCGCACGGCGACTCGTATCAAAGATACACCTACATGACCCAAATCCAGATGACTTAGGCCAATCTCTCTACATCCAACATGATTTATGGTCATGACTAGACATTCAACATGGTGACTAACGTTATTGGAGGGGAATACACCTTTCTTAGATGAGATCATGAATGTTCCGTACCCTAAATCCAAGATGCCACACATCAAGAAATACAAAGGTGAAGACAACCTAGTCGAACATGCACATAATTTCTTTGACTAATGTGGATGAAGCATGTGACTGATCTGATCATTTGAAGAGATTTTTTCATCATCCTTAGTGGCAGCGCTAAGATGTAATGGAATGCTTTGGAGAAGAAGCCCATCTATAGTTTCGAACAACTTAGCCAAAAGTTCGTACACCTCTTCGTTGAAGATAGAAAAATGAAGGCTCCCTCTATTCTCCTATTGCATATTAAATAGAGACCCGATGAAACTCTAAGAGAGTACTTTAAAAGATTTTAGGCCAAGCGGTTTGAAGTAGAAAATCCGGCAACATGATGGTTGTTTCGAGTTCTTTTTAAATTGTAATTGATACAGATTACAATAAAAGAATGTAATAAAACAAAGAAAAATTTATATTTCCTGAGGTTCTTTTTTGTATGTCGATGGAGTGTCAATCTTGTACTCCATTGACCATTCGACTAAGATGATGAGACATTCGCTGATTGATGATCTCGAATCTCTTGGAAGATAGCGCAATCTTCTATGGATAAAGAGATATTAACAGATCCTTTCTCACAAGAACTGTAGATTAAGCTAGATGACTAGCTGAAGAGAATGAATCCTTTCTCATAAGAATCATTGATCAAGCTAAATGATTAGTCGATGATAATGATTGATGCGACATGATTATGTACCAAAATTGCAAGTGCACAATTTATCAAGTTATAGTATAAAAAAATATCGATCCCACGAGGAAGGTGATTTTAAGAGATTATTAGAAATGGTTCTTATGTTTTGTGCATGACAATTAGGAATAAAAAATAAGTGTGATTTTGTTGAGTGATTGTTATGAATATATGCAAAAGATAATAAATTGAATTTTAGAGGAGAGAAGGAAGAATCAAAGAATAAATAAAATCACGAGGCAAGAAATATGAATTAATAAAATCAAGAAATAAAACTAAGAATGAAAAGAAAATTTAAGAAAGTCAAGATGAAGGATTCAAAAGAGGTAAGAAATCTAGAATATAATCCACTAACCAATTTAAATTATAAAATACAAACTATTCTCTTTTTATCATATTTCAACTTAGATTTATTAAGCATAGATTATCAAACCATTTAAGGAAAGTGTAACCTATCAAATTATCATCTAAGTCAAAATTACTATTCATGATAAGAACAACAACATGATAATAATTCTAGAATTCATAAGCATAACCTATCAAACCATTTAAGATAAGCATATATTATCAAATTCTTCTTCTACCGATTAGTTCTCTAGTTGATTATCCTAAACATGAACATTTTAAGTGCAAGAGAATAATTCATACAATATAAAGTAAATTAGACTAGTTTCATATAATTCTAAACTTCCTACAAGAATTAAATTCACATCTTTAAGAAATAAAAACAAGAAAAAGAACTAATTACAAAAATAAAAAGAAAAGAAAAATCTAAACTATGAACAAGAAATAAATCTAACTACAAAGAAAATGAAAATCTAAACTACAAAATATATTACAAAAATTAAATGCAAGAAAATAAATCTATTCTACAAATTAAAGTGCAAAAATAAATAAAAAGACAAGAAAATAAATCTACACTACAAGCATGAATTTAAATCTAACTAATAAGCAATAATAAAGAAATTACTAAAAAGAAATAAAAGAGAAAAGAAATACAAATCTTCAAATTGCTCTTCATCTCCATCTTCATCATTCAACAAGAGGAGAAAGAACAAATTTAAAGAGGAAAAAATTATTTTTATTAATTGCAACTAAAGTTATAATTTTTGGAAGGCCTTCTCAATTAAGAGTAGCCCTTCTCTCCAAAAAAAGTTTACAAAATTTTCACACCCTTAACCCCTCACTCTCTACCCCTATTTATAGTAATCTTCAATGAATATGAGCCATTGGATTTGTCTTGAGCCCCAAGCAACAATCTCCATCTTTGAATTTGCTTTTTGTTCTTCTCTAGCCCAACATAAGAGGCCCATATGATTTATTTGATTTTCAAAAGAAAATAAAAATCCAATACAATTTTCAAAACCGAAAATCAAGTCTGGCCCATTATATGCAAATCTGCAGCAAGTCCACATTTCCGAAAATGAAGCAATCGAATCCGCAGGTCCTCAACAATTAATTTTTCAGCAAAACCAAGTCTGGCCCATTATAGCTTCATTTGTTTTCGGCCCATTCATGTGAATTAAAAGCCAGGTCCTAAGCAATGAAAATCAAATCCGGCTCCTAGCTGCAACCGGCCCACTGTATTTTCAAAATGAGAATTTAATTCATAAGCCAAGGCTGCAGCAGCAAGCCGGCCCATCCAATTCGGTCTTCACCAAGTCCGGTTTTGGAGTTGATTTTTGAAATTAGCCCATGTCCGGTCTTCAAATCCACCTTCCAGCCTTCTTCATTTGATTTTCAAATGAATATCATGTCCGGCCCACTTCATTTAAATCCAAGAGCTTCATTGTCCGGTCCACAAATCCGACCCACTTCCATTCACATTTTCTTGTGAAATTCAAAACTGCAGCAGGTCCACATTTCCCTTGGTGTAATCTTTTTGCTTTGGGCCTTCAAAAAGTCAAAAATTGCACTTAGGATTCTTGAATCATTTCTTCATTTAATCCATGGGTTTTTGTTGAGAGATGAGAAGTTGAGATTTATTCTTCATTAATATGCAATTAAAAGATAAAAATAATTATTAGTAGTATATTTATTCATATAAAATAGCTAATGAGGGTATAAAATTATAATAAAAATATGATTATCAATGATATATGAAGATCAATAAGAATGGAGGAGAGATGTGCCTTTTGTCAATGTAACCTCTGAATCTCTCTCTCTCTCTCTCTCTCTCTCTCTCTCTCTCTCTCTCTCTCTCTCTCTCCCCCCCCCCCCCCTATCTCTCAACTTCTCCTTCTCTCGTAATGTTAGCTTCAAGACCTTTCCTTCGCCTCTGTGCCTTTGTGTGCCCCATGTGCCCCCTTGAATAAATGATCTCCCCTTCTTTTATAAGCTAAAAGAAAGAGTTAATGACCCTTAATTGTGAATTAAGTGGCCTTTAAAGTAGGAGATAATGGGAAGTGGTTATTCCCTAAAAATAGCTCCTAAAATGGCTGTTTGGCGAGCTTCATGGGCTTAGTAAAGTTTGTTAGACCCTAGAGGGGGGGGTGTGATTAGGGTCAAGAGGCTCTAATATGCAATAAAAAACAAACACAAGCAAACCACAAAACAGAAATGCAATCAAAGTAAGAGAGATAGGGTTAGGAATCGTTATCCTTGACGCGCGATGTGTTAACGAGGTTCGGCCCGTTGACCTACGTCCCCGCTCCCCACTCTCAAGGAGAAATCCACTACACACCCGGTTTGGAAGCCGGAACTTCGTCTACACAGCGATCCCACACGATCTCTCACTACACAGTTTGATCTCAACAGATCACACTCCCTCACAGTTGATCTACACAAGATCTCACTCACACAGCAGAAGAAAAGATGCAAGACTCTCTCTTTACACAGCCCCTATGGCAAAGAGAAAGATTACTGAAGCTGGGAAGTGAACACACACAAAACCACAGAGAAAAACACAGAGAATAGGTTTGAAAATTTTTCTCAGGAAGACAACGTCTCTCTCTGGTTTTTGCAAACGTTAGGGCAAGTTGAAGAGGAAGAAGTCTGGGTTTAAATAGAAGAGATTAAACATTTTAAAAACACAACTCAATCTTCCCAATTAAGAAAATAATCTCTTTTTCAGACCATTACCACAGACTGTGCCAAACACGGTTAAGTGAAAGCACAACAAACGAGGCAATCGACCGTTTGAAAAAAAGTCGTGGCTGACCGAAGAAGATTTCGGTTGACCGAAGGGATTTTCGGTCGATCGAAAAAATGCTTCGGTCGACCGACCGAAAAACCGGTCGACCGCGAACAACATTGAAAATCCAGAAAACAAGTAGAGCCATCATCGGTCGACTGACGCGGTCGACCGATATAAAAATCGAGATTTTGGTCGACCGCACCGGTCGACCGATGACCTCTCTGGAGCTCAGTAACGAATGATCATTTGTGCGGTCGACCGGTCCGGTCGACCGCATTCTGATATATTGCAGAAACTGACTTTTTGACTTAACTAAAATATTTACAAAATATTTATTTGACCTCTGAAAATTATGAAACTTTGTAAAATGTTTTTAATACTAAAAACAAACTGTTTAGAAAAAGAATTTTGCAGATAGGTCCTCATACTTGTGAAAAATAGTATTTTGTGAAAAACGCTTAAAAACATAAGTATGAAAACGTGTGTGTGATATCCCAATAGCTTCAAGTGAAGTCAATAACTCTTTGCCTACATTCTAGCACTAGAGAGAGAAACAAAAGAAAGCTAATATCCTCATATAGAGAGCAATACTTGAGCTTTGATATAGCTTGAATCGGATGAAGCTTTTATTAAAAAATAAAAATAAAAATAGCTTATAGATAAGTGCTCCCCCTATCTATGAGCTCCCCCTAAGTATATGCAACAAATGAGGAGGATTTCTTTCCCCCTTTGTCACCATAAAAAAAAATGGGGTAAAGAGAGATACAAAATGCAACTAAACAAGCAAGCAATGTTGAACTTTCACATAGTGCATAAGCCCAAACCATTTCTTATGTGACAAAAATCATCCTCTCCAAGAGGCTTAGTCAATATATCCGCTAGTTGAGATTTTGTGTCAACAAATACTAGGGATACATCTTGTCTCTCTACATGATCGCGTAAGAAATGATGGCGCACATCAATATGCTTGTTTGGTTCTAGAATGCAAAACCGAATTTTTTGAAATATTTATGGCACTTGTGTTATCACAAAAGATTTTAATATTTTGAAAGTTCTAATCATAGTCAACTAAGCTTTGTTTCATCCATAAAACTTGAGCACAACATAAGCCGGCGGCAATGTATTCCGCTTCCGTAGTGGACAATGCAACACAATTTTGTTTCTTGGAAGCCCAAGAAACAAGTGAATTTCCTAAGAATTGGCATGTTCCACTAGTACTCTTGCGATCTACCTTACATCCGGCAAAGTCGGCATCACAAAAACCATATAAATCAAAAGAGGTGCTTCTTGGATAAAATAAGCCAAGATTAAAAGTACCATTAACATATTTAATGATCCTTTTAACCGCAATTAAATGAGATGCTTTAGGAGAGGCTTGAAAACGTGCACAAGCACATACACTAAACATGATGTCGGGTCTACTAGCGGTGAGATAAAGAAGACTACCTATCATACCTCGGTATAATTTTTGGTCCACGTCTTCACCACTCTCATCCGCATCAAGCTTAACACTAGTACTCATGGGAGTAGGCGCATGCTTAGAATTCTCCAACTTGAATTTCTTCACCAATTCCTTCGCATACTTGCTTTGTGAAATGAAGATCCCATCCTTAGTTTGCTTGACTTGGAGCCCGAGAAAGAATGTAAGCTCTCCCATCATACTCATCTCAAAGTGATCCTGCATAACTTTAGAAAATTCCTTGCACAAGGATTCATTAGTAGCACCAAAAATAATGTCATCCACATATATTTGAACTAAAATGAAATCATTTTTCCTTTTTCTCACAAAAAGTGTGTTATCAATTGTTCCTTTTGAAAAACCATTTTCAATAAGAAAACTAGAGAGGCGAGCATACCAAGCCCTAGGAGCTTGTTTCAACCCATATAAAGCTTTTTGTACCCGGTAAACATGATTAGGAAAAGCATGATCTATAAAACCGGGGGGTTGCTCAACATACACTTCCTCTTCTATAAAACCATTTAAGAAAGCACTTTTGACATCCATTTGAAATAGTTTGAAATTTTTAAAACTAGCAAATGCCAAAAACATCCTAATAGATTCCAACCTTGCAACCGGTGCAAAGGTTTCATCATAGTCTATGCCCTCCTCTTGATTGTATCCTTGGGCAACCAAACGTGCTTTATTTCTAGTTACAATGCCATGTTCATCAAGTTTGTTTCTAAAAACCCATTTTGTACCAATAACACTAGCATTGTTAGGTCTAGGAACTAACTTCCAAACTTCATTTCTTTGAAAATTGTTTAATTCTTCATGCATAGCCAAAACCCAAAACTCATCATTTAAAGCATCATTAACCTTTTTAGGTTCTAGTTGAGATAGAAATGCAACATTACCACATTCACTCAAGGCTTTTGAGCGAGTTATAACTCCTTTTGAAGGGCTCCCAATGATTTGTTCCTTTGGATGATTTGATGTGAATTTCCAAGCTTTAGGTGGTTCAACTTGATCTTGAGCGTTTGTGCTATCCACATCCTTTTGAACTTCTATAGAGGGAGTGTCATTGATTTGCAACAAGTCCAATCCTCCCTCAATATCATCATCATCATCTTTCCTAGGCAACACAACTTGAGAGCCAACATTAGTCTCATCAAAAGTAACGTTTATAGACTCTTCAACAACGAGGCTTCGTTTATTGAAGACCCTATAAGCCTTACTTCGAGGTGCATAACCCAAGAAAATACCAACATCAATTTTGGAATCAAATTTATCATGGTGATCTTTTGTATTTAAAATAAAGCATTTGCAACCAAAGACACGAAAATAACCAATGAAAGGAGTTTTTCCATAATAAAGTTCATAAGGAGTTTTCTTAAGCTTTGGTCTAATCAAAACACGATTTAAAACAGGGCAAGCCGTATTGACGGCTTCCGCCCAAAAATATTTTGGTAAATCAAATGAGTTTAACATAGTGCGTGCCATCTCTTGTATGGTACGATTTTTCCGTTCAACAACACCATTTTGTTGTGGTGTTCTAGGAGCGGAAAACATATGAGTTATACCATGATGAGCACAAAAATCATAGAAAAATTCATTTTGAAATTCACCACCATGATCACTTCTTATTTTAACAACTTTCAAATCCTTTTCATTTTCAATTCTTTTAACATGATTAGCAAATTCTTCAAAACAATCATTTTTCTTAGCAAGAAATATTGTCCATGTAAAACGAGAAAAATCATCAATAATCACAAAAACATAGTGTTTGCCTCCAAGAGAGGTAACACGCATAGGACCAAATAAATCAAGATGAAGTAATTGCAAGGGTTTAGAAGTCGATACCTCATGGATGGATTTGAAAGAAGACTTTGTTTGTTTACCTTTGGCACAATCCTCACAAATTGTATCTTTTATGAAGTGCAAGCTAGGTAGCCCTTTCACAAGATTCTTCTTAGACAATTTTGATATTAACTCCATATTTGCATGTCCAAGTCTCTTGTGCCAAATCCAAGGATTTTCATCAATTGCCGCAAGACACTTCACATCTTGATTCACTAACTCATTCATCTCAAAAATGTAAACATTAGACTTGCGATTTGCAATAAAAACAATTTTTCCATCCATACTAATGATGCATTTATCCGGTTTAAAAGAAATATCAAAACCTTTATCACTTAATTGGCTAATGCTAAGAAGATTATGATTCAAGCCATTTACTAAATAAACATCTTCAATAATGGGTGAGGGTTTCTTACCAATAGAACCGATACCAATGATTTTACCTTTCTCACCACCACCGAAGGAGACATTGCCTCCTTCAATCCTTGATAGGGTTGCAAATAACTCTTTGTTGCCCGTCATATGATGTGAGCAACCACTATCAAGGTACCACATCTCCTTACGTCGTTGCCGTGACGTTCCCTACAAAAGAAGAAGATGAAGGTGTAGTAGCTTTAGGTACCCATGTCTTGGGTCCTTGGTGGTTAGTAGTTTTGGTACCTTTGGGTACCCATATCAAACCATAAAAATCTTCATTGTCTTTAATTCTACAATGAGTAGAAATGTGTCCATGTCTCATACAATAGGTGCATACAAAATTTCTTTTGTATGTACGAATGTTAGAACCATGAAACCTATTTCTACCATGGTGATTGTAGTTGGCATAAGCATGAGTGGGTCTAGTCCTACAACCCTCAATTTCTAGTCTTTCAATCTTTGATCTTAATTGCTTGTTCTCAAAATCGAGATCTCCAAGCAATTCATCTTTTAGAGCAAGAGAGGTTGTTAGTTGTTCTAGCTTAATATCACAAGAGGCATGCAATTTTTTGAAAGAAGAGTATTCTTTAGACATTCTTTTAAATTCAAAGTTCAACTCTTCTAAAGCCATAGCTATGTCACATTGCATATAAAAAGATTCACTTTCGGCCTCGGATATTACCTCATGTTCATTTGCCATGAAACAAACATTTGGGTCATGAAGAGCAAGTTTGGCTCCTTCTTCATCACTATCCGAGTCACTTGGTTCGGATTCTTCCCATCCGGCATACATAGCCTTCTTCTTCTTGTACTTCATGTACTTTTCTTTGAGCTTGGGGCAATCCTTAGCGATGTGACCCGGTTCATTGCACTCAAAACATTTACCTACACGAGAGGAAAACTTGTTGTTAGATCGAGGGTTAAATTTTTTGTTCATTTTTATAAGTCTAGAGATTCTTCTAGAGAGATGAGCCACTTCTCTAGAAAAATCAACTTCACTCTCCGACGACGAAGATGAGTTGTCACTAGCTCCCTTGAGAGCTATGGTCTTCAACTTTGGTGACGGCTCCTCAACTTCTCGTGATGGCACTTCCTCCTTCTCCTTCCCCTTGAGCTTCTTCTCATGCACTTTGAGCTTTCCGATGAGACTATCAAGAGCTAAGATAGTGAGGTCATGAGCTTCCTCAATGGCCGTAGCCTTGGGCTCCCATGCCGGAGTCAATGAGCGAAGTATCTTGTAGTTCATCTCTTGAATGGATAATTGCTTATCTAGACCATGTAATTCATTGATGATATTAGTAAAACGGGAAAACATAGCATCAATGGATTCATTAGGAAGCATTTTAAATAGCTCATAATCATGCATGAGTCCACTAATCTTAGATTCCTTAACTTGGGGTGTTCCTTCATGTGTGACACATAATTTTTGCCAAATTTCGTATGCGGTTGCACACGTGGAAACCCTATTGTATTCATTGGGGGAAAGACCACAGATTAAGGCGTTCATGGCCTTAGCATTGAGATTGGCAAGGTGCCTTTCATCATCGGACATGTTCTCAACTTTGGACTTCTCTACATATTTCTTTTCTATAAGCCCTAGGATGTCAAGATCAATGCAACGAAGGTAAATTCTCATCCTAGCCTTCCAATAAGCAAAATTGGTCCCTGTGAAGAGAGGTGGTCTAGTGGTGGATTGTCCTTCCAACATATGCATATTCAAAGAGGCCTCCATTAGATCTTTTCTCTAAGGTTGTTAAACCAAAAACTGATATAGAGACCAAGCTCTGATACCAATTGTTGGACCCTAGAGGGGGGGTGATTAGGGTCAAGAGGCTCTAATATGCAATATAAATTCAGCACAAGCAAAACACAAAACAAAAATGCGATAAAAGTAAGAGAGATAGGGTTAGGAGTTCGTTATCCTTGACGCGCGATGTGTTAACGAGGTTCGGCCCTCTGGCCTACGTCCCCGCTCCCCACTCTCGAGGAGAAATCCACTACACACCCGGTTTGGAAGCCGGAACTTCGTCTACACAGCGATCCCACACGATCTCTCTCACTACACAGTTTGATCTCAACAGATCACACCCTCACAGTAGATCTTACACAAGATCTGTTGTTAAACCAAAAAACTGATATAGAGACCAATGCTCTGATACCAATTGTTGGACCCTAGAGGGGGGTGATTAGGGTCAAGAGGCTCTAATATGTAATAAAAAACAAACACAAGCAAACCACAAAACAGAAATGCAATCAAAGTAAGAGAGATAGGGTTAGGAATCGTTATCCTTGACGCGCGATGTGTTAACGAGGTTCGGCCCTCTGGCCTACGTCCCCGCTCCCCACTCTCGAGGAGAAATCCACTACACACCCGGTTTGGAAGCCGGAACTTCGTCTACACAGCGATCCCACACGATCTCTCACTACACAGTTTGATCTCAACAGATCACACTCCCTCACAGTTGATCTACACAAGATCTCACTCACACAGCAGAAGAAAAGATGCAAGACTCTCTCTTTACACAGCCCTTATGGCAAAGAGAAAGATTACTGAAGCTGGGAAGTGAACACACACAAAACCACAGAGAACAAAATTTTTCTCATGCGAAGACAGCGTCTTCTCTCTGGTTTTTGCGCAAACGTTAGGCAAGTTGAAGAGGAAGAAGTCGTGGGTTATAAATAGAAGAGATTAAACATTTTAAAAACAACTCAATCTTCCCAATTAAGAAAATAATCTCCTTTTCAGACCATTACCACAGACTGTGCCAAACACGGTTAAGTGAAAGCACAGCAAACGAGGCAATCGACCGTTTGAAAAAAAGTCGCGGCTGACCGAAGAAGATTTCGGTTGACCGAAGGGATTTACGGTCGACCAAAAAAATGCTTCGGTCGACCGACCGAAAAACCGATCGACCGCGAACAACATTGAAAATCCAGAAAACAAGCAGAGCCATCATCGGTCGACCGGCGCGGTCGACCGATATAAAAATCGAGATTCAGAAAACAAGCAGAGCCATCATCGGTCGACCGGCGCGGTCGACCGATATAAAAATCGAGATTTCGGTCTACCGCACCGGTCGACTGACGACCTCTCTGGAGCTCAGTAACAAATGATCATTTGTGCGGTCGACCGGTCCGGTCGACCGCATTCTGATATATTGCAGAAACTGACTTTTTGACTTAACTAAAATATTTGCAAAATATTTATTTGACCTCTGAAAATTATGAAACTTTGTAAAATGTTTTTAATACTAAAAACAAACTGTTTGGAAAAAGAATTTTGCAGATAGGTCCTCATACCTGTGAAAAATAGTATTTTGTGAAAAACGTTTAAAAACATAAGTATGAAAACGTGTGTGTGATTCCCAATAGCTTCAAGTAAAATCAGTAACTCTTTGCCTATATTCTAGCACTAGAGAGAAAATAAAAACTAGCTAATATCCTCACATAGAATAAAGTTCTTGAGTCTTGATATAGCTTTAATTTTGATGAAGCTTCTATATGAATTTGTTGTTCTTGAGATAACATTGCTTCATCATTATGCCTCCTCCTCCTTTAGATATCATCGTTGTAGCGTATGTTCCATCCAATCCTCCATTCATAGCACTAACAAGCTTGATAAATGAATTTACTACATTTGCACTCAATAAGCCATCAGTACCAATAATGATGGTTGTAAAACATCATCAAAACATAAGGGCTAACAAAGTTTGCTAAAGTCATGGGCGAATGTCGCTGAAGTCGTTAGAGAGGGTCGTTGTGAGTGTGGGAGAGTCTTCTTCGGAACTGAATGACTTGGTTCACTTGAGCTAACATAGATGCAGTTTATTAGTTGGCGAACTTCACCTATAAGTTTGAATTTAACATAGAATTCTACTCTATGTTTGGCTAATTGATGATGTTTTCGACTTGGCCTGGCTAGAACGGGTGACTCGGCCTAGTGAGAAGGGACACCTCCTAGCAAGAAGGGATGACTCCTTGAGAAAAGGGTGAGAAGTACCTCTTTTTAATCAGCCTTGAAAGTTCTCATCCGAATTGGAGAGAAGGGACGCTACCTGGCGAGAAGGGGTGAATCAGCCCGTCGACTCGCTTTTGATTTGGTCGAGTCGAGTCAATATGGGCTATGTGGTGAGGTTCGATATGGCTTCAGCTTCAGCTAACTTTGCTATGTCTGCGATGAACTTCGCCATGTGTCTTATGTAGACTATTTGGGCGAAGCTCATTTTTGGCTAGCCTCGCTAGAAGCTTCACTTTGACTTAGTCTTGAGAACGAGCTTCATTATGACTTGGGTGGGCTTTGCTATGGGTTGGGTGAGCTCCACTGATAACTTTAGATTTGACTCAAAATCCGACTTGAACTCGTTTATTAACTCAACCGACTTGAGGACGCCTTTTGACTCTTAAGTCCTTCTTGAGGATTGACTTGGACTCAGGTTCTCTTTAGCTCGGGTGTAGTCATTTCACATGTGATCCAGGTGAACTTCGCTATAGCTATGCTGATACTTGAACCCATCTGAAGTGTTTAGCCCATGTGTGTTTACTTCTTTGACTCGGACTCAACATTAGTCCAATAGAGTATATTTCAACTGTCTACAGTGGCGATGACAACAATAATCTCTAGTCTAGAAGATGAAATATTGTCTGACTCGCTCATCATGAATCTTGTGGTTAACTTTGACCAACTCATGGCCAGAGCTCGGTCCCATATGGATGCAAAAGACAATCACCTCCATAAGTGGGCAACCCAAAGGGAAGCTGCTAAAGCCGAGTCTTTCAGAAGCAAGAAGGCTCAGAGCGACTTACCCGAGTCTAAGTATAGATCCGGTAGACTCAATAGGGTTGATCAGAGAAGGGATGCAATGAGGAGGCTAGCGGTCCCCCCAATACTTCCCTCTCATAGTTATTACACTTGATCCAAAAGGACGTGCATCTCACCAAACCTCTTCTAAATATAACTTTAAACCCTAGCAAGAGAGACCTTCGACAATACAATCACTACCATCGAACCACGATCACAACATCGATGACTGCAGAATCTTATAGAGAGAAATCAAGAAACTCATTCAAAAAAGGTTGCTAAAGAAATTCTTTAAGAATCATAGCAAAAAGGAGCTAGTCCCGGATAAATCAGGGAGGAGGAGATATAGATCAAGATCCCCACACCCGAATCTACAAAAAGAAGCAGCCAAGAGAAGCCAATGATAAATAAATCATCAACACTATTAGCAATGGCCTAAGAAGCGGGAGGAAGGCTGAATAATACTTGGAAGAAGCATGCCTAATGAGCCTCTCAGGTAAATCTCTGTGATTATCCTCACCAGTCCATTTAGGTCTGATTCATTATGATGGTCATTAAATTAGCTTACAACGTCATCCTTAGGAAAGCTTACTTG
Source organism: Asparagus officinalis (assembly GCF_001876935.1). Lineage (NCBI taxonomy): Eukaryota > Viridiplantae > Streptophyta > Magnoliopsida > Asparagales > Asparagaceae > Asparagus > Asparagus officinalis. The sequence goes on from NC_033795.1 coordinate 39,367,396, forward strand.
AATGACTTCTAAGTTGTTCCCTCCGTCTACCACCAAAATGATGAAGTTGGCCTTGTGTAAAGTAATCAACAGGAGGTCAAATTATACTATCTGCTCTCTGTAAAGGGTAAAGGGACACTAAAGACTATGCTAACCAAAGAATTCTAAGCCTACCCACAAAGAGATGAAGAAAGGGAAGGAACCACTCCAGTGGAAGAACTAAAAGAAGTTCAGCTCGGCCCCAATAAAACTAAAAAGATTAAAATTAGGTCAGAGCTGATTGAGTTGTAGCGAGGATCAATTATCACATTTATTTGCACCAATGTTGATAGTTTGCCTATGGACCTGAGGATATGCCAGGAATCATCCTAAAAGTGATAGCTCATGAGTTATTCGTCAACCAACATATCAAGTTGGCCCAATAGAAGAAAAGTTATCTTGAGCCGAAGAGACAACATATGGTTACAAAAAATAGTCGATCGACTATTGAAAGTTGGTTTTATCTGAGAAGTCCAGTACTCAGAATGACTAGCTTATATGGTGCTAGTCAAGAAATCCAACATCAAATGTAGGATGTGCATTGACTTCATCGGCCTCAAAAAAGCATGTCCCGAGAATAGATAGCCCCTCCTCCGGATTGACTAACTGGTTGATGAGAGTGCTGACCTTGAAATGCTCAGCTTCATGGATGCCTTCTCTGATTATAACCAGATAAAGATCACAGAGCGTGATGAAGAAAAAACCTCTTTCATCACAGATCAAAGTACTTGTTGTTATATGGTAATGCCCTTTGGTCTTAAGAATGCAAGAATAACCTACCAGATGTTAATCAACAAGATCTTCAAAGATCAATTTAGTCGTAATGTGAAGGCGTGATGTAGATGACATATTGGTGAAGTCTAAACAGATCGACTCTAACATTGCGGATCTCGAAGAAACCTTCTTCGTCCTCTATTAGTACCAAATGAAGCTCAACCTTACGAAATGTACCTTACGAGTACGATTGGGCAAATTCCTTGGATTCATGTTAACTCAACGAGAAATCAAGGTCAACCTAGAGAAGATAATTGACATTGAGGAGATGCCCGAGCCTCACATGGTGAGGGATGTCCAAAAATTGAATAGGAGGATAGCTGCTTTAAGCTGTTTTCTCTCCAAGTTGGCTGAAAGAAACCTTCCCTTCTTTAAAGTCCTCAAAGGGGCTAAAGGATCCAGGGATGACATTCAGTGGCTGATAAAGTGTAGTAATGCTTTTACAGAGCTTAAGAGGTATCTGATCTCCAGGTTCTTATTGAGCAGACCCATTGAAGGGGAACAACTCTACCTCTATCTAGCCATCTTGACAGAAGCTATGAGCTCAATCCTGGTCTAAGAGGGAGAGAGAACGTCTGGAAACCACTGTACTACGTCAGTCGCATCCTGAAGGCAGCCGAACTCAACTGCATCCTCATTGAGAGAGCCTCATTCGCTCTCATACTAGAAGGCTACGCTCGTGCTTTCAAGCCTACACAGTGATAATAAGAATAGTCTGCCCTTAAAAAGGACAATCGACAGTCCCACCACTTCCAGCCAAATGATCAAGTAAAAAAAACCATATTTTCAGGATGAAGAAATTTTCTAAACAAACTCATTCATAATTTTTTTTCTAAAAATAGACCTATTTGAGTTTTATTTACAAAAATAGACTTATTTTGTCTTAATCCGGTTTCTAAATAGTCGGGGTTGCCAACCCCGACTATTTAGTGCATAGAATGTTAGGGTTTGGGGTTATAATTGAGGGTTTACAGCCTCCTAAATAGCCGGAGTTGGCAACCCCGACTATTTAGGAACCAGATTAAGATAAAATAAGTCTATTTTTGTAAATAAAACTCAATGGGTCTATTTTTAGAAAAAAAATGATGAGTTTATTTAGAAACTTTCTTCTTTTCAGGATTTTTAACTTACAAGTCATACTTTCCAATTTACAACCCATATTTTCCAATTGAAATCTTTAAAACCCCTGCATTTATAAGGTTTTCACCAGTGCGGTGGATTTAAATACATTCCCCCAACGCAAGAATCAGTCATTCAATGTGCACTATCTAACTCCGCGTACAAACAAAACATGGTGAACGGGAAAATATCAAGCCCCCGTTAACGTCCGTCCGCCATCGCCAGTTGACAGCTCGTCCCTTAAATACCCCTCTCCTAACATCTGGCTAACGGTGACGTTATTTTTGCCGTTGCAACGGACGCTGGAAAAAGATAAAAAGAGAAGCGGTATTGATTGAAACCACCAGCTCCCGTGGCCCTCTTAGTTCACAAGCGTGGAGAGATCACGAGCGAGAGAGCTCAAAATCCCCAAAATTTCCCTAAAATTTCCCATATTGATGCCAATTCTCTGCACGATTACGTCCATTTTATCCAGATTTGAGTTCTGAAACCCCAGTGTGCGAGGGAAATCGGATTGGATCTGGTGGAGGTGCGAGGGTTTGGAGCTTCATTGACGGCGATTATGAAGGAAAAAATGGTCATACGGAGGTGAAAGCTTGCTCCTTTTTCGTTCACATTTGGGGTTTCTAAAATTTTCTTTTGGATTTGTGTTCGGTGGAGTTTTTGGGGGGGTTGATTTCGAGGAATTTTGGGGATTTCAAGTACTTATGCTGGGGTTTGTGAATCATTGATGCTGCTGCAGAAATTTAGGTAATTGGAGGATTTTAGAGGAGTTTGTATTGATTTTCTTCAGAGAAATTTAAAGTTGGGTCTAGCTACAAAATATAGGAATTTTTTTAACATCTAGGGTTTTAAAATGTTTCCTGTTGTTTTGATTTCCTGTCCCCCTGTGTTTATTTCGAGGAATTTTGAGGTTTTTAAGTACTTATGTTAAAGGTTTGTGGATGTTGCTTGAGAAATGTGTGGTCTTTTTGGGGATCTGAAACTATTGTGTTGATTTGCTTCGGAGAAATTTTAAAATTTGAGGCTTTAGCTACAAAAAGAATAGAGTGATGTTGATTGATTTATGTTCTAGTAATACATGTAGTTAGAAGATTGAAGCATTTAACTGTTCTGATGTTATTGCTTTTTTTTTCGTTCTTCAGATCATTGAACCGGTTCTTCTGCGTTCTTTAATTCCTTAGTTGCAGCCAGTTTTTGAATAGCTCCATGATCTCAATTACCAGTTTCAGAGAGTTCTTTTGATCTCTGAAATCTCAAGAAAAATCTCATCTGTTTCGCATCAAGCCAATCAATCTAATTGAACAGGAGAAAATGCAGTCTAAATCCCGGATCCATGCTGATCCGTCTCTCTACGAACCGGACCTATTCGATCAGATTCCTGATTCCATTGTCCTCCTCATCCTTAACAAGGTTGCAGATGTTCGATCGCTTGGCCGATGCTCTGCGGTCTCTAAACGCTTCAATACCCTCATCCCCCTCGTCCATGATGTCTATGTCAAGATCGATCGGGTTGTCACTGTTGATGGAGATCCTGATGACACTCTAAACCCATCGGTTCCAAAACCTCGCAACCTATTCTCTCACTTCCTCAAGCTCATGCTTTTCACCCTCCTCAAGCCTTTCCACAACCTCCGCAACACTAATGGAGGGAACCGAACTCTCTTCCCACAGCTTTCTCAGCACTCCCCTGCCCAAGTTCTCAAGAATTTCACACATGTCCGTAATTTGAGGATCGAGCTCCCTGCTGGTGATGTTGGAACTGAGGAAGGGGTTCTCTTGAAATGGAGGGCAGAGTTTGGGAGCACACTGCACAACTGTGTCATACTTGGTGGGACACGAATTGATCGTAGGCCTGCTTCATCTGATCAGGAGGCGAGTTTAGATGACAATGGAAGCATACCCGAGTCGTTCTATACGAATGGAGGGCTTAAGCTTAGGGTGGTTTGGACTATTAGTTCTCTGATTGCTGCATCTACACGGCATTATCTTCTACGCCCGATAATTAAGGACCATCCTACGCTGAGAAGCTTGGTATTGACAGATGCTGATGGGCAGGGAACTCTTGTGATGGGTGCAGAGCAGTTGAAGGAGTTTAGGGAGAAGCCTGTTGCGGCCTCTGCTTCTTCTAATAGGACTCAAGTTCCTGCCTCTAATATGAAGCTGAGGTATGCCCCTTACTTGGAGCTCCCGAATGGAATGGGAATGCAAGGAGCAACACTAGTTGCAATCAAACCTTCGTACGAGAGTGGCAATGTTGGTGGTGGTAGTAGTAGGAAGGACGCTGAGGCTTTTGTTTGTGGAGCATTTGATGGTCCTTTTAGGGCAGCGGTAAAAGCATTGGTGAAGCGGAGAACTTATCTTCTAGAGATGAATGGCTTCTAGATCAGTAATCTCAAATTTGCGACTCTGCCCGTAGTTTATTTTCCTCTACCTCATCTCAATACGAGAATCGGCGTTAATGGAATATCTAAAAGATAAATAACATCTCTACTAGCTTGAGGTGTGTACCAGCTATCCGCAGTCTTTTTTACTTCTATCTGTACAGTAATAATCGCTGGTTGTGTTTCATCTCATGATATAAATGGAGTATTATTTGTGACTTTGTGTATCTTCATTATCCTCTCCTGTAAATGTGATGTTGATCGTCTTCTTTAAATATTCTGCTTGGGTCTGTCTGCTTGAAAGCTACTTTTCAAAATTGACTGGTCTTGCAATTTCTGACATATCCCCTTACATGCAGTGTTGTGGCTCTCCTACTATCCATAGATGTCAAATCTTCTAGGATTCTTTTGACAATTATGTAATAAGGAGAACCGACACATTTCAGAAGCGATTGCTTGGATTTGAAGAAAGTAGGGGGGGTCAGCTTGACAGCTCTCCCCCTTGAACAGTTGCAAGCTAAACTGGTAAGAGTTCTGGACGTGGGGGAGGTGGCGCAATTTTGGACGGGTTTAACCGTTTTAAGGCCAAAAGATGTCCTATCAAAACTAGCATTAGGTCCTGGTCCACTTCTTTACCAAATGATGAGGAATTAAATTGGTTTCAACTAAACCAGTTTTAAGTTGGAGTTGCCAAATAAAGCATAGGCATTTATAATGAACCGAGGAATGGAATGTTCAAAGTGCCTGGAGGTATGTAGCCTATTTCAGTTTGTGACCCTATGGATTTAAGATGGCCACAAATGCTTTAGATGATTCTCGATTTTATTTGGTGGAATACATGTCGAAAGCTGCGTCTTCAGTTTGCCTTTAGAGGATTTGATAATATATTTCATAGGAATAGTTACTTAGCATACCTTTCGAGTGTTTTTGAATCTTGCATTTGGCTACAACTAGCTAGAGTATTTTAAGGCATCACTGTGTTGAAAGTTGAATGGGAAATTTTGGCTGTCGAAGGTTAAGTATACTGTTAAGAGTAAGCTCCCACGGAATATTTGCGTTAAGTGCCTGGGTGCAGGATGAACGCAATCTTATATCAAGGACTCATGGATGAGTGATGTTACGAAAGGACAAATTTTCAAAACCATCCAATTTTGAAATTTATTTATAAAAAACGACCCATTTCAACCTTAATTTTAAAAACCGACCCAGTTGGTTGAAACTGGGTCGGTTTTTGAAAATTTTTTTTTCAAACTTCACGGGAGTTGAACTCCCGTGAAGTTTTGTTATGAGAAAAAACTTCATGGGAGTTCAACTCCCGTGAACTCCCGTGAAGTTTGGAATTTTTTTTTCAAAAACAGACCTAGTTTCATCCAACTAGGTCTGTTTTTGAAATTAAGGTTGAAAGAGGTCTTTTTTTGGGAATAAATTTCAAAACCGGATGGTTTTGAAAATTTGTCCTATTACGAAAACAAGTTGAGCTTAATTAAGTGGACAATGTGGTTCTGCTGGAGTAAATCAAGTCCAAAAGATAAGGACAACTCATGTGAGCTTCTGTGGTTTGAGTCATTGTTGGTTCTCGATATGGTAAGGAGACAGAAGATGCATAATTTTAACTTAATGATTAGCCTAGGATCCCTTCTGCTCCAGGCAAATGGGGAGAAAATGAAGGGTGGGAGCTTTTTATCGTATTATCCTTTTAGTATGGAAATCGCTAGCTTAGGATGTAATTAGTCCGTCAACCTTTTTCGTGCATCTGAAACTTTCAAAATATGCCACCACAAGGAAGAAGTATCTCAAGTATTAACTACTAACACATTGTGTAAATGTGATGTACAAATTAGAATTCTTAGTTTAGGTTAACTTGAAGGAGAATGCAGGCTTGGTGTAAAGAATTGTAAATACAACATAAAAAATTTGGGATTACTTTCAATCAGAAAAGGGGACATAAAGTGAAAGAGATAAAGGAAGCAGGCACTTAATAGTACTTAAATTTTAAGTCTTAATGTGCAAAAAGTGTGATCTAAATGTGGTTTGAGGTGTAGGAAGAGGTGAAATCTCACATGGTAGAGGCTGACACTGGCTGATTAAGGGGAGGAATACATGTGGAGCTTGGATGGCTTAGAATTGAACTCATGTGAGAACCACGAGCGTAATGCTAAAAGATCACCCAAATTAACTGTTAATATAGGCTTTTTTTGCTTAAAAGGCTAGATTTATGAATAATTTTTGATTAAGTTGGATCAGTTCACATATCCAACCACATGCTCATCAATTTATATATTGGTATCTGGAGCTAACATAAGCGTGGTGGTACTTGCAGAGGGAAAAACATTATGGTTCATTGTATGATTCGGTTTGTTGTTTCACCACCATCATGTTGCAGTTCATACTACAAGTCGATTAGGATTAAGGAATATTTTATCGGCACTGGACTTTACCTTTGCCCTCTTTAGAATTTTGCATTATTCTATGACCAGTTATTTTTATTGCAGGGCATCACACTAGGCACGTAGATTAAATTTTAACAGTGTGATGATGTTAGAGAAAATCACACTAGGCACTCATGTGAGCTTCTGTGCAGTTCATTATTGGTCCTTGCATATGCTAAGGAGAAAGAATCACATGCTTTTAACTTGATAATTAGCCCAGGATCCTTTCCTCTCCAAGCAAATGGTGGGAGCAAATGAAGTGGTGGGAGCAATTTGTATGCAAGCTTAGAGAAGTCATTAAGCTGGTCCTCTTTGTAAGTGCATACAAAGCGAGGAGAAGATGGCTACTTGAGCTGGACTCACATGAGAGCCGTTGAGCCTCTTTTAAAGATGGGGTGGTACTAGGGACACACCCCCAACCACATCCCAAACCACACCCCTTTCTCTCATATGCTACAGTACACCGGGCCTCACATGAGATTTTAAATTTCTAAAATCTCATGTGGGGCCCGGTATACTGTAGCATATGAGAGAAGGGGTGTGGTTTGGGATGTGGTTGGAGGAGTGCCCCTATCATTTTCCTTCAAAGATTTTGGACATTATCTGATGTGAATTAAGGTGTAAAGACGGGAAAAAAAATTAGGTCACCCTCAATCAAAAGATGAGGGAAATAAGCCCTAAAGTAATAATCATATCGCAAGTCATTATGTGCACAAATAGTGATGTAAATAATGTGGTTTGAGTAGGAAGGGTGAGATCTCACATGTTGGAAGCTGGCAATAGCTGATTAAGGGGGAAGACATCATATAAACTGATCTGACTTAACCTAGCTTGTTGCAAAAACTAGTCATGCACCTAACTTTTTAATCAAACATATATTGACAGTTTGAAGGTAAATGGAAGCCGATTCGGGTGAGATGATCTGTAGGCAGCCTTCTCATGGTTTTCACATCTGAGTTCTATTTTAAGCCGTACAAGCTTCAAGTGCTCATCAATTCCGATACTATTGTTCGCAGCTAGAACAGGGGAATGTAGTTGTGCTTGCATTTGAAGCTATAATGGACAATAATGAGATATTTTATGATTTCATACGCTAGCCTCCATGGTATTGCAATCCAACCTGTTGGTGGCTTAGTAATTGATAACGGAGTGGAACGCTCACTCGATCGATTAGGAGCTTGCTAAAACTCTACGTGCATTAATCGTGCAAGGCTGGAGGCTTGTGATCCTTATTGTTAAGCTTCTTAGTTGTCCTGTAATACTAGTAGGGAACCTGCCACAAAATTTAATATAAACAATCTGCAGTGATCTGAAAGCCGAGTATAATGTTTATGGGATTTAAGTATTCTCTAATTAAATTGGGTTAACATCCGCGTGCCAAGCATAATGTTTATGGGATTAGGAAAAAAATGCTTATGGTGATGGTACTACTCTTGATGTTTATACTACTCGGCTTGAGTTCATTGTTGTCTACCAATATTACGCCTCTTGAGCTATCAAGGTTTTCGTATTTCTGCAAAATTAATCTATTGAGTCAACTTTGGTCCCAAACCACATAGGACCCTTGTCATATGGAGGGCTCAGGCTCCGTGTTTAAGCCTATGTTGATCTTGTGTTGAGTTGCATGCATTCAGGAGGAACGTTGCTAAATTAGATGGCTAAAAAGCTAGCTGTTCAAAATGAAGCTAGAATCCTTACTGTGCGTGAATTAGTTTGGTCATGTTATTTTGCTTATATTGGTACGATAATAACTATTGGTTATGTTTATCTTATGATATAAATAGGCTATATCTGTTGTGCGCAGCAGAACTCTAATCACACGAATAAGAACGAGGTAGATCACAACTAAACACAAACACAAATCATAATCACATCAAGACAACGAATTTTACGTGGTTCGGGAAGCTGCCTACGTTTACGGGGCAAAGATGGGGGAGTTCTTACTATTAGAGATGAAGAGAATACAAAATAGGATTACAAAATCACTCAAAACCCTAAAACAAAGCTCTCTAAATATCTCACCAATCTCCCACAATTGGATGCAACAATCCTCTCACAAAGACTGCTTAAAACGTCTTTACTTAACCCTAATTAATCATGTTTAGGTAATATACAAACAACAAACAAAACAGGTCAAAAACCCAAAGCCTAGCTTAGACCCGAGTCGCGGTCGTCCGCCGCGGTCGTCGCGGTCGACCACAAGGCAACGACAGAAACCAAAAAGCCTATAGGATTTGGCTGGTCGACCGCACGTGACGCCGCGGTCGACCGTCAAAAGTCCAGAGACCTCCCAGGTCTTGTGAACGTTTCCGATCGACCGCAACTGATCTCGCGGTCGACCGCAACTGATCTCGCGGTCGACCGCGAAGCTTCCTGACAGATTTTTCTGTCGTTTTTCCTGAACTTTCTTCAACTATTCGCCAATCCTTCAAATTTCCACCTCGGTGAAGTTTCTTCCAAAACTGAGCCGACACCAAATCATCCAAATGTCCTACTTGTTGTGTCCAGTACGAAGTGGAATCAACCCACGACAACGGACTCAATCCACAACAAGTCGGGAACCCAAACGAGAGTTCAAATAATCTCCCCTCATCGAAATCAACAAGTCCAACCGGCTACATCGAAAAGACTGCCTACGTATCCCCTTGCCCAAGGAATCAAGCCAAACGTAGTTCACCCAAATGGCCTTCAAAGGCCCTCAACATTGAAAAATGTTTAATAGCTTCAAACAATGACCAAATTTCACACCTGAAATAACTTTGGTCAATATATCCGTAGGGTTGTCCTTCGTGTGGATCTTCTCTAATATGACGTCTCCATAATCCAAAATGTCACGAGCAAAATTGAATCTGATATCAATATGCTTCGTGCTTGCATGATAAAACTGGTTCTTCGCCAAATAGATAGCCGACATGCTATCACAATATACTCGAAGGGTCTCCTGTGCAATCCCTAAGTCCTTCAACAATCCATGCAACCACAAAGCCTCATTCACAGCTTCAATAAGCGCTACATACTCCGCCTCTGTAGTAGAAAGAGCCACTGCAGACTGAAGTATACATCTCCAACATATCGGTTCTCTTGCTAATGTAAACACATAACTTGAAGTAGACCGGCGCTTGTCAAGATCCCCCGCATAATCTGAATCCACGTAGCTAATACAATCCTGCCCATTCTTCTTATCTTTCTGAAAAAATCAAATTAACATCCACGGTGCCTTTAACATACCGTAGAATCCACTTCACGACCTCCCAATGACCCTTTCCGGGGTCGTGCATGTACCTCAATACCATACTCACGGCCTGTGACAAATCTGACATCGTATACACCATAGCATACATCAAGCTACCCATCGCATGGACATATGGAACATTCGACATGTAAGCTCTGTCCTCAACTGAAATAGGTGACATCAAAACTGAAAGCTTGAAGTGGGGAGCCAATGGAGTGCTAACTGTTTTTACATTGTCATTAAATCTCAATTTCTTCAACATTTTCTGCAAGTAACTCATCTGTGTAAGCTTCAATCTCCCCTTCATCCTGTCTCTCTCGATCTCCATACCCAATATCTTCTTAACTTCTCTAAGATCCTTCATCTCAAACTCGGATGATAGCTCTTCTTTCAACTTTCGAATAGCCGAAGAATTCCTAGAAGCAATAAGCATATCATCAACATATAAAAGCAAATATATGTACTCACCATCCTGTAGTTTTTGCATGTAAACACATGGGTCATATGGGCTCCTTGTGTACCCCTGACTAATCATGAAGCCGTCGAATCTCTTATACCACTGTCGCGATGATTGCTTCAAACCGTAAAGAGACTTCTTCAGCTTGCACACTAAATCTCCCTTTCTTGCAGTTTTGAATCCCAATGGTTGTGTCATATAGATCTCCTCATCTAAATCTCGGTGTAGAAAAGCTATTTTAACATCCATCTGTACCAAATCCAAATCCAGCTGTGCCACCAATGCTAATAAAATCCGAATCGACAAATGCTTCACAACGGGTGAAAATATCTTGTTGTAATCGTCTTCATCCTCAATCATGATGTCCACATTGGTCATATCTGAAAGTAGCTTTGTGTAGTTGTTAACATGCTCCCTAATGGAAACTCCCCTCTTCATCTTGAACTGGTAAAATCTCTTCTTCAAGTGTTAACATGCTCCCTAATGGAAACTCCCCTCTTCATCTTGAACTGGTAAAATCTCTTCTTCAAGTGAAGCTGATTCTCAATGCTCTGGAAACTCCCCTCTTCATCTTGAACTGGTAAAATCTCTTCTTCAAGTGAAGCTGATTCTCAATGCTCTTTGTAAGATACTTTTTATTGAGCGTTTCCCACAATCTCTTTGCCGATATCTCGTTCATCACATCATAAATAAGATCCAGTGTCAAGCATGACCGAATAACTCCACAAGCTCTACTGTTTATTTTCTTCCAAACCTTATCCTCCATGTCGATGGGTTTCTCTTGTAACTCAAGAGTCTCCTCCAAATTCTATGCATCCAACGCATCCATCACCTGACACCTCCACAAACCGAAATTGATCTTGCTATCAAACTTTGGAATATCGAATTTCATATTATTGATGCGCAGACTCTGTATCGCCTTTGTAAGAGACGAACCTGATGTGCTTGCTTCTCCTATGTTGTCGATCTAACTCTTCAAATAGGAATCATTTAGAGAATCCTTTGAACAAGCTCCAAGCCAAACCAGTAGCTCTGATACCACTTGTTGTGTGCAGCGGAACTCTAATCACATGAACAAGAATGAGGTAGATCACAACTAAACACAAGCACAAATCATAATCACAACAATACAACAAATTTTACGTGGTTCGGCAAGTTGCCTATGTCCACGAGGCAAGGAGGGGAGAGTTCTTACTATTAGAGATGAAGAGAATACAAAATAGGGTTACAAAATTACTCAAAACCCTAAAACAAAGCTCTCTAAATCTCTCATTATTCTCTCACAATTGGATGCAATAATCCTCTCTCAAAGACTATTCAAAACGTCCTTGCTTAACCCTAATTAATCATGTTTAGGGTAATATGCAAAAAAGCCACACCCAAAAGTCCAGAGACTGCACGTGACGCCGCGGTCGACCGCCAAAAGTCCAGAGACCTCCCAGGTCTCATGCACGTTTCCGGTCGACCGCAGCTGATCTCGCGGTCGACCGCGAAGCTTCCTGGCAGATTTTTCTGTCATTTTTCCTGAGCTTTCTTCAACTGTTCGCCAATCCTTCAATATCTGTGTCATGTTGTGTTAGATCTTAATCAAAACTTAAGATCTAAAACCATATAGCCATGATTAATTCCAAGAGATTAACAAGAATCATAAAGGAGCGGAAGTTTATACCTGAATCCATTGCTTGAACTTGATATGGGTTTTGATCTTCTAACCTTAGGGTTTTCTCTAGCCAAATTTCTCTCTAGATGGGGGTGAAGAGAATTAGAGAGTGTAACCCTAGATTAGGGACCATAACCCCTTATTTATAGATGTTGTACATTTATAATTTGGCCCCTCAACAAATCACAATTACAACCTAGTATCTGCACAATTAACCCCATGACTTATTTAAATACCCAATTAACCCAAATTAATTGATCACTTTAGTGGGTTATCCTGAAAGATAGCAATACACATTGATTAATCATATGTGCCCACAATTAGATTTATTAGATTAAATCCAACAATCTCCCACTTAGGCACCATATGATTCCTTAAATTGTGTATAACCTTATGAGCTCAAAAATTGCTATCACTGAAAATGTATTTCTAAACAATCTCGTCCATTGACTATATCAATATAGGATCAAAGCGGCCTTCGTCATATTTATCGTGACTCGACCCATCAATGGTCACATATACCAATACAATCAAACGACATAGATCAATCATGGATGTGCAGCATGAAAATTACATGCAATGTGATCAGTACATGTCTATTTTCAACTGGTCCTCCTTTAGTGAGGTCAAAACCAAACATAATGTAATAGAGTGTCTTAACTGAATACTTTATTCTGATCAGACAATACAACCAAACATAAAGCACCACAATTACAAACTCCCACTAAAACATAATATCCTCAAATAATACCATACCCATATGAGCAGTATGCTCATGAAAGACATTGGGTGGCAATCCCTTAGTAAGAGGATCAGCTATCATGGAGTTTGTCCCAATATTCTCTATGGATATCTGTCCACTCTGTACCCTTTCTTTCACAACCAGGAACTTAATGTCAATATGTTTTGACTTAGTTGAGCTCCTGTTGTTATTGGAATACATTACTGCAGATTTATTGTCACAATATAGCCTTAGTGGTCTTTCAACATTTTCCAAAATGCGCAGTCCCGTGACAAAATTTCGCAGCCATATTCCCTGATTGGATGCCTCATAGAAGGCTACAAATTCTGCTGCCATAGTGGAGGAAGCTACTAGTGTTTGTTTGATACTTTTCCATGATATAGCTCCTCCTGCTAACATATAAATGTAGCCTGATGTAGACTTCCTGCTATCTTGGCATCCAGCAAAATCAGAGTCCGAATACCCAATAACCTCTAACTGTTCTGATTTTCTGTATGTAAGCATGTAATCTTTTGTTTTCTGAAGATACCTCATAACCCTTTTGACTGCTATCCAATGATCCATACCAGGGTTGCTTAAGTATCTGCCTAACATCCCAACAATGTACGCAATATCCGGACGCGTACATACCTGAGCATACATTAGACTTCCTACAGCCGAAGCATAAGGAATCTTCTACATTTCCTGAATTTTTAGGGCACTGATTGAGACTAAACTTGTCTCCTTTAGCAACAGGGGTGTCACCTGGTCTGCAATCTTGCATGCCAAACCTTTTAAGTACCTTATCGATATAGCTCTTTTGTGATAATCCAAGAATACCCCGAGAGCGATCTCGATGTATCTGGATCCCTAATATAAAAGAGGCGTCCCCAAGATCTTTCATCTCAAAATTCTTTGATAGAAATCTCTTGGTTTCGTGCAACATGCCTATATCATTAGTGGCAAGCAATATGTCATCGATATACAGAACCAGAAAGATATACTTACTCCCACTGAACTTGTGATATACACAGTCATCAACAATGTTCATCTCAAAACCGAACGAGATAATTATTTGTTGAAACTTATGATACCATTGACGAGGAGCTTGCTTGAGTCCATAGATAGATTTTCTTAATTTGCATACCATATTCTTTGGGTCTCCTGACACAAAGTTTTCTGGTTGCACCATATATCATCTCATCAATGTCGCCATTGAGAAATGCAGTCTTAACATCCATCTGATGTAACTCAAGATCATAATGAGCAACAAGTGCCATGATTATTCTGAAAGAGTCTTTCGATAAAACCGGAGAGAAAGTCTCTGTATAATCAATGCCTTCCTTTTGGGTATAGCATTTAGCCACAAGACATGCTTTATACCTCTCCACATTACCATTTGTATCCCCCTTGGTTTTAAAAATCCATTTACAACCAATTGGTTTTGCACCTTCTGGTAACGGGACAAGTTCCCAAACCTTATTGTCTTGCATAGACTTGTACTCTTCATTTATGGCATCAATCCACTGTTGAGAGTTAGAACTTTTCATGGCCTGAAGGAAGTTGATTGGATCATCTTCCAACATTCCATTACTTTTCTCATGTTCTTGGAGAAATACCCTTTCTCTCGTGGATCTCTTTAATGGCACTGGTTCTTGAGGTTGTTGAGTTTGTTCTTCTGGAACAGGGAGTTGTTCAACATTGTCATCTTGAGGTTCCGGATTTACTTCTTGAGCAATAACAGGTATAGGAACCTGAATATTGTCAAAAGTAACTGTATGGATTGGATCTGAAGCCAATTCCTCCTCAAAAGCAATGTCTCTAACCTTATTTCTCCCCCCAAACTCAACATCCTCAAAAAATGTTGTTGTTCCCGTCTAAAAAATATTCCTTAGTGTGGGATCATAAAACTTATAGCCCCTAGAGCGTTCAGAGTACCCAATAAAGTAGCTGCTAACTGTTTTGGAGTCCAATTTCTTTTCATTTGGCCTATAAGGGCTTGCCTCAGCTGGACATCCCTAAATATATAAATGCTTTAAACTGGGCTTTCGACCAGTCCAAAGCTCATAAGGTGTTTTAGCAACTGCTTTACTTGGAACTCTGTTCAGAATGTAAGCTGCTGTCTTAAGTGCTTTTCCCCAGAGTGACTCTGGTAAAGAAGAATGAGCAATCATACTTCTTACCATATCCTTAAGAGTCTTGTTTCGTCTTTCAGCTACACCATTCATGCTAGGTGAACCCGGCATGGTGTACTGTGGAACGATACCGCATTCCTCTAGGTATCTAGCAAATGGTCCTAGACGTTATTCACCTGAACCATCATATCTACCGTAGTACTCACCACCACGATCAGATCTAACAGTTTTAATTCTTCTGTTGAGTTGATTCTCAACTTCAGCTTTATAGGTTTTGAACATGTCCAGAGACTCAGTCAACTTCAGCTTTATAGGTTTTGAACATGTCCAGAGACTCAGATTTTTCATGAATAAGATATAGGTGCTCATAATGTGAGTAATCGTATATGAATGATATGAAATATTGTTGACCTTTCCAGGATTCCGTAGGGAATGACCCACAGATATCCGTATGTATCAATTCTAAGATATCCGAAGATCTGTTTGCACCTAATCTCTTCACTTTGGTCTGTTTTCCCTTGATACATTCAACACATATGTCGAAGTCCGAAAAATCAAGGGAATCCAAAATGCCATCAGACACAAGACGCTCAACTCTATCTTTTGAGATATGACCCAAGCGCTTATGCCATAATGTCGCCAAATTTTCCTTATTTAATTTACGCTTAGTACCACGTGATTCCACATGCAAGGATTCATTGTAAGAAGCAATTGTATCAAGCAAATATAGGTTGTCATAAATACTCAAGTAACCGGTTCCCACAACATTTGAATTAAAAGATAAACTGAATTGACTGTTTCCAAATGAACAAGAATAACCTGATTTGTCCAATACAGAAACAGAAACCAAATTCCGTCTAAAAGACGGTACTACAAAAGTATCTTTTAAATCCAAATAATAACCAGTTCCTAACAACAACCTAAAGTGCCCAATTGCTTCCACATCTACCGATTGTCCGTCGCCCACAAAGATGTGTCTTTCAACATCACTTGGCTTTCGGTAGCTCAGGCAACCCTGCATAGAAACACTTATGTGAGTAGTAGCACCAGAGTCTAACCACCAAGTGTTTCTAGGTACTGAAGCTAAATTAACCTCAGAACAGACCAAAGTAAGGAACGTACCCTTATTAGCACGTCAGGCGTGATATTTGGTACAATCCTTCTTTACGTGTCCAGACTTGTTACAGAAGAAACAACCTTGATTATCCTTATGTTGTTTCTTCTGAACTGGACCCTTAGCAGCTTCATTATCATTCTTTCTTTTCTTGCCCTTATCCTTAGAAGCATAGGCCAAATGAGCACTTTCTGTCTTATCTTGCTTTAATCTGTCTTCTTCTTACACACAGTATGAAATGAGCTCATTTAGAGTCCATTTCTCCTTTTGACGGTTATAACTGACCTTAAATTGATTAAACTGTGCAGGAAGAGACAACAGAACCAGATGCACTAATAACTCATCACAAAGATCGAATTTAAGTGCCTTAAGTTTTGAAGCAATATGAGACATTTTCATAATGTACTCCCTGATGTTTCCATTGCCCTTATACTTCATTGAAATCAAGCGAGCTAAGAGCGTGCTTGTTTCTACCTTATCGATTTTCACAAAATGCTTCTCAATTTCGGCAAAGAAATATTTAGCCTTAGTAATCCCTTCGGATTCTATGCCCCTGAAGGCTTCCGGAACGCCGCGCTTAATGATCATAAGACTCATGCGATTTGAACGCTCCTATTTCTCATACTCCTTCTTTGCATCAGGAGTGCTATCCGCATTGAGAGGTTGGGGTTGTTCAGTTCTTAATGCATAGTCAAGATCCATGCAGCCAAGAACAATTAATATGTTCTCTTTCCAAACCTTGAAGTTTGTCCCATTTAGCTTGGGAATTGAGTTGATGTTAGCAGAAATTGTTGCAGCAGATGCATTAGCTGAAATAAAACAAAAAATGCTCACATCAATAACCATAATTAGTAATCAATAAAATTCAAATAATGACAATCCCCATCCAAGATATCGGACACAACATTAATATCAAGTCTTTGGACAATAATATTAACTTGTAAGTGATACCTTGTTGCAATAATCAAACATTGACAATAACTCATGTCAAATAATGAAACTATCTTTGGATCGATTCATTATTCACATGTAAACCTTATAATTGTCACACGCTTATCATCGCAGATGTGTATACAGTCTAAATAAATATTAACCTTCCTTTGGACCGATTAAATATTTACACGAAAACATAAACACAAAACATCTCACATTCCCCATGAACAATCTACACAAGAGAGGTTACTTTGGCAACTTCTTGTTTCAATTAATCAATTGGAGTGAGAGACAACCTTAATATCTTAGTGTCATAATATTTGAATTAAATAATTGATTAAAAAGCCAAAATAGATTTAAATTAAAGAGTTTTAATTTAAATCAACTGAATTTCCAAAAAAAAACTTAATTTGGGATTTCATAGCTTAATTCGGGCCCATAACTTAATTAAATAAATTAAGTATACCAAAGTGGACCCATGAAAAGCCGAGGCTTAACCATAGTGAACACGAAGTTCGCTTCACTTCGAACGCGTGGTTCGACTGTATTGAGTATGAGACTCACTTAAGTACGAACACGAGGTTCGTCTGAGAACGAACGCGAGGTTCGAAAAAGAACACGAGGTTCAACTTAAGAACGAACGCGAGGTTCATTTGAAAAAATGAACGCGAGGTTCAACTTGAGATACGAACGCGAGGTTCGACTGAAATACGAACGCGAGGTTCTACTGAAAAACGAACGCGATGTTCGACTGAAATACGAACGCGAGGTTCGACTGAAATACGAACACGAGGTTCGACTGAAATACGAACGCGAGGTTCGACTGAAATACGAACGCGAGGTTCGACTGAAAAACGAACGCGAGGTTCGACTGAAATACGAACGCGAGGTTTGATTGAAATACGAACGCGAGGTTCGACTTGAATTGAGCGCGAGGCTCACCTTAGAACTGAGTGCAAGGCTCACCTTAGAACGAACGCGAAGTTCGTTTAAATTGAGCGCGAGGCTCACCTTAGAACGAACGCGAGGTTCGTTTGATTTGAGCGCGATGCTCACTTGAGAACTGAACGCGAAGTTCGGTTGAATTTGAGCGTGAAGCTCACCTGAGAACGAACGCGAAGTTCGTTTGAGGTAACCACCTCCTTAATTTTCGCCACGAATCCTTAGGGTTTCAAACCGAAACCGCCACCGACCAGACCCAAAAAATTCCTTGATTTTTATTTTCAAAGAACCAGATCCATAATCGAAAAAAAATTTGTGATCCAGATCCAAGAAAAAATCAAAGAAAAATCCAAAAAATTCCAAAATGTTACTGTTCATCTGAAAAGTTATTGTTCATCCGAGAACAAAACTGAATCCAAACCAAAGATTTTAAGATCAAAAAACCCAATTTTAATCTTAATATCTTAGAACAAATCAAGGTGGCTCTGATACCACTTGTTAGATCTTAATCAAAACTTAAGATCTAAAACCATATAGCCATGATTAATTCTAAGAGATTAACAAGAATCATAAAGGAGCGGAAACTTATACCTGAATCCATTGCTTGAACTTGAGATGGGTTTTGATCTTCTAACCTTAGAGTTTTCTCTAGCCGAATTTCTCTCTACATGGGGGTGAAGAGAATTAGAGAGTGTAACCCTAGATTAGGGACCATAACCCCTTATTTATAGATGTTGTACATTTGTAATTTGGCCCCTCAACAAATCACAATTACAACCTGGTATCTGCACATATAACCCCATGACTTATTTAAATACCCAATTAACCTAAATTAATTGATTACTTTAGTGGGTTATCCTGAAAGATAGCAATACACATTGATTAATCATATGTGCCCACAATTAGATTTATTAGATTAAATCCAACATGTTGATCTTTCTTCACCAAGCATTGTGCTTAATCTTGTGTTTTCTCATCACTTAGGTGGTAGTTTGACTAGTTTAATGAGAAACTTTGGCTGTAGAAGTCAAAATACAATTGGCAATATTTTGAAGCCTCAACAGTATGGATTGGTGGCGATAAGTGGGTTACTTAAGTGAACAATATGATACCCTTGTGAGCTACGAGTGAAAATGTGCATGGATTACTCATCTTATTCTAAGAGGCGTTCTAATAGTATCCTTTAATCGAGCACTTTATATTTGAGGCATGAAAAATTAAGTCATAACAAGTCTGTTGACCTTTTAAGTGTGAATCTGACTTGACCTTTTAAGTGTGATAAAGTAGAGCCTAAGTAATTGAAGAGGGAATATTGGCCTGATGAGAGGATAAAAATGTCAAAACCTGAAGGTAGGGCTGTCCATCCGGGCCGGTCCGGCTCGGAAAACTGGGCCCGGTCGGGCAAAATCGAAGCCCGGACCCGGGCCTGAGCGGGCTGGGCTCCGGGTCGGCCCGGGTTTTTTTTAATTTTTAAAATTTTTTAAAATCCCCATAAATCATAAAATATACATAAAAATTACAAAAAATAACATAAATTTTTTAATAACTTGAAATGACATAAATTACAAGTACAAAAAATTATAAAAATGAAAGATGATAAAAATAACTTCTTTATTAATAATTAGTAAATTTTTACAAGTATAAATTTATTTTGGAATTCATCGCATCACAATAGATGAGTACATCTCAACTAGGTTGGCACCTACTCACCTATATCACTATCATTTGTAACTTTTTTCGAAATAATTCATTATAAATTTAAAGCTAACAAATAAAAATTATAATTTGATGAATATTATCTAATCTTTATACCTATCTGCTAGTCCCAACTCTTCAAATTTATCTTCAATTACAGCCATCCGACCGATGCCTTGCATTCGCTTCTCGTACCTCCACCAATCTTGTAAGCACATCACCGTTTGTACAGTATACGGATCTAAGCATGTCCTGTGGTCATCGATCAAACGTCCTGCTGTGCTGAAGGTGGATTCCGAAGCTACCGTCGAAACCTGCACTGTTAGTAAGTCACGAACCATGGTGGAAAGTATAGGATATGAAACTGATCCATATACTCTCCACCATTGCAAAATATCTAAAGCATTTCCTTAACATTTAACTAAGGAAGCAGATAAATATTCATCTATTTCAGAAATCTCTAATGTTGATCCAAGTCTAGATCCACCAGTTAGTTCAGCTACAATTGCATACCTATCAAAACTTACACTATTACCTTGGCTTGTGCTCGAAGACGTCGAAGCTGTAGACTGTTGTGCAACTACACCATGTCTAGCTGCATACTCATCATATAATGTTTGAAAATAATTTCTAATAGCTAAATAATGAGAAGTAGCAGTAAGGGTGGATTCATCATCTAGGTCTATAATCTGTCCACCATATAATGATTGTAACAAACTTCAAAGGCCAATATCCTTCAAACATGGATCAATAAGAACCCCAAACCAAAAATATGAGGAATATGTCTAAAATACTTATTAAATTTACTCTCTATTTGAAAAATTACAGCTCCAAAAGTATCATCCATACGATATTTGGCAATTTTTTTGAATATTTAAAATTTGTAAAACAGCTAAAGTAATTGTTGGATAATAACAGCCAAATAATAACATTGTAGCATCATAAAAGACTTGTAACATCTTATTTAAATTACCTATAATTGTCCATTCATCTTCAGATATTCCATAAGTACTACCAAAGCTAGAACTAAAAGCATAAAAATTTATAAAATCATTTATAATTTCTTTATATTCTATTGCTACACTTAACATTGCATAAGTGGAATTCCACATATGGTCAACATCTTTTGGAATTAGTCTGGTCTTATAATTTTTTCTTTTACAACATTATTTCCATCTTTTAATTCTCATTTCAGAAGTATTATGCATATTAGCAACTGTTCTAACCTTTTCTATCATGGGTTTAATTTCAAAAAATGCACTTTGAACAATTAAATTTAAAATATGACAGATACATCTAACATGAAAAAGTTCACCATGACATGGCAATGACAGAGTTGTTTTGATAAAATCAATAGCTACATTGTTATTACTTACATTATCTAGTAAAAGAGAAAATATTCTTTGATCAATTTCTAGTTTTATAAGTTCTTCAATTATTAAATTTGTAATATTAATACCAGTATGTGACTCTTTAATTACAATAAAAGAAACAACTTTTTTAAACATTTGCTAATTTTTATCAATCTAGTGTGCTGTGATACATAAATAACCAGTTTGCATTCTAGATGTCCAAATATCAGAAGTTAAAGAAAATTTAAAGTTTAAATTTTTAAAATAAGAAATTATTTGTCCTTTTTCCTCCTGATAATATTTTAGAATATCATGTTGACAGGTTTGAAGAGAAAATTTTGTAAATACGAGATAAAAACCATCTCTAAACATATCTTCAAATTCATCATCTTCTACTAATTTAAAAGGAAGGTTTTTAAAACCATCTCTAAACATATCTTCAAATTCATCATCTTCTACTAATTTAAAAGGAAGGTTTTTAAGAACGATAAACCTGATTAAAATTCATCATCTTCTACTAATTTAAAAGGAAGGTTTTTAAGAACGATAAACCTGATTACGCATTTCCTAGCTCGGGCAGCGTCATAATTATAATTACCGAGACTACCAGAAGAGGAGGATTGGGAAATCATAGATTGTCGGATATCACCTTGAAGATTCTGGCATTTGTTGTGTTTTTCTATATGGCGTTTGAGGTGGTTGGTGGTGCCGCTCTTATGATGAGCTTAGAAAATCTGGCCGCACAAAGCACATTTAGCTTTCTGGGTGATGATCCTATCATGTTCATCCCTGGTGACGTCTATCTTCTCAAAAAAATTTCACACATCGGATCTCGGTCTTTTAGGAGCTCTTAGTGCAGATTCGTCACCACCTGATTAGGATTAACACCGGTAGGAAGAGTAGTTGTTGTAGGAGGACTCATTTCTGGATCAGTAGGAGATAGATTTTGCTCTACATATTCAGATCTAGAAGCCATTTGATGGAAGTATTAGAAAATATAAGAGATTATAAGAGAGTATAATATTGTATAAGAGAGTATTAGAGAGAAGTAAAAGAGTTTTTGTGTGAGGAGAAGAAGTGAAACCCCCCTCTATTTATAGAAGTAGTCCCCTAGGCAAATGACCAAAAAACCCTAACATTTTGACTGTTTTTTGACCGTTTTTAGTGGCAAAACGGTCAAAACCCATATATGGCCGTTATGCCCGGGCCAGCCCGGGCAGCCCGGCCCGGCCCGGCCAAAACGGTCATTTTTGATCGACCCGGCCCGGCTCGACCCGGTCAAAACGGTCATTTTTGACGCGCCGGCGCGGCCTGGGCAATTCGCAACGTAACAGAGGTGATCGTTGTTGCCGGGCCGGGTCGTGCGGCTCCGCGATTTTCCAACAAAGTCACTCATCTGGTTAACCGTTGCTGCAGGGTTCCGGCCGGCCGCTCGATCTGGTTTGCTGGCCGCGGCATGTTCCGGGCCGGGCTCGGGGCCGGACGAGCGGTTTCGTAGGGCCCGGACGAGGCCCAGGCTCGTCTCTGGCCGGGGTGTCCGGGCAAAACCCGGGCAAAACCCGGACCGGGTCGGGTTCCGGGCCTAGGCCATGGGCTTTTTGGACAACCCCTACTTGAAGGTTTGGGATGACCTATAACTAAAAGATCAAGTGAAAAAAGATGAAAGAAAAAGGAAGCAAACCCTTAATGATACTTAGATAGCAAGTCTTAACGTGCAAAAAGAGTTATCTAAATAGTTGAAGTTCTGATGCCAAAAATGATAAATTTGTATGATTTGGCTGTCTGGATCATACACTAACCACCATGACAGTAGTTGAGTGCTATAATTGAATCAATGCAGTAATTCTCACGGAGCCATCATTGTTTATTTTAATTCTTTGGCTAGGCTCTTCATAGGATGCTTAATAACATCTCTTGTGAACATGATTAGGTAATGTGCCAACTAAACCCTCGCGAAATTGCAACGGGTGCATATCCTTGTTTGCATTATATAAACCAAGAGCAAATATTTAAAATAAAATAATATAGAAAGAAATTAAGGATGACTTAGAATTAAAATACAAGCACGTGATTTTTTTTTTCTTTTTCTTTTTGTGGCTCCTCCCCATCATCTGCCCCTTCAAGACTTTTGGAAGGAAGATGTGAGAAGCCCGTTAATAACAAGAGAACCAAACCGATGTCAGCATTTCCCCGCAGAATCTTCAATTAAAAACATGGGTTCTCATAAATCCTCGTCTACACTTTTTCTTTGCGTTGTGAGAAAAACAGGCTGCGAGAAAAAGTTGCTGCGTTCTGCTGTCACATCAGCAAAAATTCCGTTCATATATCCTCTCTTCTGGAGAATTTTTGAGGAGAAAATGTACGCTTCTTGTTAAACTTGCCATCAAAATTTCCTCCAACCAAACAGAATTTTTTAGAAGTTAGAGATTTTATGGAAAGTTGATTTTGCTTCAGATTTTTCAAACTCTCATTCCAATCAAACGGCCCAAAAGTTGGTGCCTATCCTATCAATTATCAACTCACTTTTTTGGTTCGCCGCTACTAAGAGATCGTGACAAGTGGGAACAACCAATCTCTGCTGGCACTATCATCTGAGGATGGGGACTTGTTTTTTTAAGGGGCTGTTTGGTTCGTTTTAAAACGCGTTGGAAAACTTTTACTTTGCCTCCACGTCGGTTTTTTCACCTCCACGTCTGATTTTTTGTTTCCGCTGATTTTTTTTCCCCGCTTTGTTTCGCCAGGGCTGAAGAGGGAAACCCAAGCACAAATCGCCTCCACGTCGGTTTTCTTTCTCTCCCCCATTTCCTTCCCCAACCGAGTAAAATCGGCGAAAACATGGCCACGTCGGATTTTTTTCTTCGTCGTTGATTCTCTGGTGAGCTAAAGTTACCTCCTTCACATCGCTCCCGCCAGAAAATCCAGCCAATTAATTCAGCAATCAAAGGACCGGAGCAAAGCCATCAGGCAACAACGGCGCATTTTAGAGCCCATCACCGCCGTCACCGACATCAACGCCGTCATCGAGCTGGACGAGGAGGCTGATCGCGTTTACACTGTCGATAACCCTGACCCAAATCTCCTTGTTAATCTGTATGTCCCATTGATTTCTGCCCTCTTTTATTTGAAAAGATTGGTTTTTGATTGAAAAGATGTGATTTTGATTGTTTGGGATTAGGGATTTGGATGGGGTATTGTCGGTGGAGGAGATGAGGGAGGAGCAGAGGGAAGAGGAGGCTCTACACGCTGGCAGTCTCCAAGTTCCTTAAAGGTGAGATTTTTGTGATTGTCATTTTGGTGCTGAAAGGATTTCATGTTTGATTAGTTAATAATGTATGTAATTGCAAAAAAAATGTGGATAAAAAAGAAATAAATGTTTGATAATTAATTAGTTAATCATGTTTGATTCTACGTTTTCTGGATGAACATTTAAGATTATGATTAGTGCCTAATTAGTGTATTTCTCTTGAAGTCAGTTATAAAGTATAGTCGGCATCCTTTGTGGTGTTTTTCTCTGGTTCCTATCACTTCAACTGGTTCTGCATTCTTACTCAGGATCCAGAAAATGCATTTCATATCAACTTCTCTTAGTTTGTGAATAATCAGGTTCCTATCAAGAATTTTATTTTCGGTAGATATAGTTATTATGCCATGTTTCTATTAGTTTGAGAAGGAAATGTAGTGCAATTTCATTTGCATTGTTGATGCGTTTATTTAATTTTCCACTCTCTTAACTGAGAATTATTATTTTTAACAAGTGGTTTATCTACGTGGTGTCCACACTTTGCATTCTTGGATTTTTCCATAACCACGAATCGATGTCATGCTGTCATTCTATCGCATACCCTTAAAGTCTATGCTTATTGTTAGATATCATTATACTAGGATATGACTTGAAGAGAATGAACTCTATTCTTTTGCTTTATTGGAGAGCATACCAATTTATTAAAAAGAGGATATATACAAGGTATAAATTACATGTAGAATGAAGTGAAGCAAGAAGTAGATCAAGAGATGGTGGAGGGAGCAGCAGAATTGTAATGGAGGAGAACAAACTGAATTTTAATGTAATCGGTTGGTCTAAAAGTGGATCGCTGTGATACTTACGTATTGGTTGTCCGTACCCACAAATAGCAACCAACAATGAGGTGATGCAGTCAGGTGGTTGATCTTAGGATTAGAGACTTGCTTTGACATTCAATCTAGAGCAACCATTACTATGAGTGCTATTCAAATGATATCAATGTATGTTTGCTATGGAAATGATATCAATGTTTGTTTGGGGAACTTCAGATCCATATGTACTCTGAAGGTCCAAAATGGATGATTGCAAGCTGAAGTAGCGAAGTCCTAGAGTATTTGCTCCATATGCTGTGGAGAAAGTATGGTTAGGGGGGCAGATACTTGGCGCCAGAGTACTTCATGCACGGAATAGTTAATGAGAAGACTGATGTCTTTGCTTATGGAGTTTTTCCTTTTGGGCTAGGACAAAATCAAGTCTCCGAGAGCATCGCCCTAATCATTTGGGTGTATCTCCTGCACAACATTAAAAGAGGTTGGAATGTATAAAATAAACCAAATCAGGCACATTGAAGAATTACAAAAGAGAGTGAAGAGATGAAACCATTGTTCTAGTTTTCTTTGTACAGATGCTTTTTCAGGCTTCTGGCCATATATTATTTGCATCTTCCTACTTAACCAGCCCTTTCATGTGGATTTCACAAAAAGGCGCATGTTCTGCTAAAGGTCTATCAAATCCTGTCTTATATCTTTTTACATAGACCTTTCAGTTGTGCCAGTTCATGTTTGAGTTAATGCTGTAGGAAAGATGGTATCTACTAAAGCTTACAATTTATGCTGTTGATAATTTCTCTAGCAATTATTATTCACTTTTTATCAGTAACCTCTTTCTTGTGTTGTTTGACGATTCTATAGATGTTACATAGATAATATACTTTCTATGTCAGTGGCTACAGGCCTTAGGAAGTGAAGATCTACGTGGTTATTTAACTGTCTGTACTTTCTTCTTCTGCTTCTCATACAGGAAATTCCATCAGACACTGAAGATAGCTTAACGTTGGAGTTTGAAC
This sequence comes from Asparagus officinalis, assembly GCF_001876935.1. Lineage (NCBI taxonomy): Eukaryota > Viridiplantae > Streptophyta > Magnoliopsida > Asparagales > Asparagaceae > Asparagus > Asparagus officinalis. Next base: position 39,393,448 of record NC_033795.1, read on the forward strand.
AAGATGTGCTTCCTCCTAGTCCCAGAGTCAACGCTCACTCAAAGTCAGGTATCTTCCTGGCCCATTATTAACAGGTTGCTGAGTTGACTACATTCATACCACTCTCTATGAGTTTTCAGTTTCTTCTCCATTGTTGCACTTGTATTATAGTCTTCATATTGCTTAACAGTGGCAAACCAAGCCACATAGAACTGATCGATGCCACTAGTCAAAACCATAGAACTGATCGATGCCATTAGTCAAAACATTTGGGATTAAAAGAGCATCATCAACATTTTCAGGTTATGAGAATATTGAGGACCTCTTTGAACTCGACGACTCCCTGTACTTTGACCAGCAATTCGAGATCAAGCTGAAGGAAGAAGATGAGAGTGATGTTGCTTGCTTTTAAACGAGTTCTGATTATGTTGTGTCAGTTTTAAGTCCAGGTGCTGTAGCAGATCAGAGTGGTCGCATGTTGTTAATCTGCTTGCTTTAGTTATTTTACCTTTTAAACACTTTGCGGGTGTGGGTTAGTTCATTATGATGCTAACTTGTGTGACAACTTGTTTGCTGCTATTAACTGATGAGCGTGCGTTGCTTTGTTCAGAAATTTATAATGAATTCGGGATATTATTATCTGTACATGCTACATTTGCACTTTTATATAATTAAGATTACCTCCCATAACAAGCACAAATAAATTTGCCTATAGTGGGGGGGTAATCTTACCATGGTGACCATAAATACTTTTCCCTACCCACTTCAAAACCAACCAAACACAAGAAAAGTGGGAAATGTCAAATCAATAAAAGTTTTCCCTTTTTTCCATGCAAACCAAACACAATAAAAGTAAATACATTGGTTTCCTACCATATTTTACATGTGAACCAAACCAAAACAATCTATTTCTTGGAAAAGTTTGGAAAACTCAAAACTTGAGTTTCTTTACATGGAATTGCATTTCCCTATATCTAGGAAACGAACCAAACAGCCCCTAAAGGGAAAAACGTATCAAGGCCCCAAAAAAATGAAGCTATTGTGACTAGGTCTCCCGTATTATTTTTTGTGTGACAAAACCCCCAACCTAATAAGTGGTTATGTTTCAGCCCCTACTTACATTTCCAAGACAGCACATGGAGAGAGTATTTGTCAAAGCCCTAAAATACCCTTAACCATTTTCTCCCCCAAAATTTTTCTGCCCAGTGCCCTCTCTCTCTTCTCTCTTCTCATGCTCAAAGCTCGAATCTGGCCAATCCCTCCACCGCCTCCTTCACGAATACATCGCCTACCAACGCTCTCTCGATGTCCACCTAAACTCCATCCTCTCCTCCCTCCCCGATCTCGACCGCAGCCTCCTCGCACTCCGCCGGTCCTCCTCCCCTCTCCTCTCTCTCGCCCGCTCTCAAAGCGGCAACAGTGATAGACAAATCTCGGTGAAATGGATATCGTTGCTCTGCTTCTCAAGCTTCGGCCTTGGGTTGTTGTTCACGAATAGGTAAGTGTTTTTATGATCAATTGAAAATTTGAGATCTGGGTTCGCCCAAAAATCCAATTTTGTTTGATGGGCATGGATTTTATTTTGCAATTAGTCGTATTTTAAGGAAATTGAGGTCTGGTTCAGGGAAAGATGGAATTTTGGGTTTCTTATTGGGAATTATTTCTGTCTTCTCGTAGCATAATTCGTCAGAAGATCCAATTTTGACAAATGAGTCCTTGAAATTTGTTTATCCCTAGCTCGAAACTGACATTAACATCAGCATGCATAATTCACTTGCAAGCGAGAAAAATGTTAGTTTCTGGGTTTGTCAATGGACTATATACTTAATTTGTATCCATAGTAGTACATATTAATACCCTTTGCGTAATTCACTTTTTTGGTAGCTTATGTATACTTTTTGGATTGTTTTGAATGGTAGATTCTGGACAGCCCCTGAATCTAGTGCACAAATAATTTCTAGGCGGCGACAAGACCAAGAGCTTAAGCTCATCTTAGAGGATTGCACAACCAAAAAGGTTGATTGGCAATACGTTCTGTATTCATTTGCTTAATTCTATTTATCTGCACCATATTCTTCTCTCTAACGCTCATTTCATATTGGTTATCAGAAACATGGTCAAGAGAAAGATTCAAATGTAATGGATGAGGTTATCACCAAGACTCATGAAGCCATATAGTATGTAAAGAACCTCATGAAATAAGGATGGAGAGAAATTTGTTTTAAAAATTGGTTGATTAGAAAAACTTGTGCGCATGTTTACATTGTGTTACTGACTATATGTTGGGCATTTGGGAGGATATAGTTAGTTCCACCGACTATATGTTTGGTTGAATAGGATTGTTATGATTTCTAGTTATATGCTTACTTTGATCACTTGAAACTTCACAATTAATTATTGTTTCCCCCTTGTTTCCTTGTCAGGTTGGTTTTCTTGGAAAGAAATCAATCAAATAGAGAAGCACACATTAGCTTCATTTTTTAATGGGAAGTCTACGAGTAGGCCTCCTGAAATATACATGGAAGTAAGAAACTCAATCATGAGGAAATTTCATGCCGATCCACATACGCAACTGGAGGTGAAAGATCTGGAGGAGATTTCTATTGGTGACTTGGAAATGAAGCAAGAAGTTACGGGAGAAAGTTGTTCTAAAAATTGATTAGTTGAACCAAAACTTGTGTGTCGCTTGTATTGTGTATATTAGTTTAGTTGTGTAAACAGTTGATGTGGATGACAAACAATGCAACAAATTTGACCTTTTATTGCTCTTATTGTATTTTCTGGTATTTTTTCCACCATATGTTTACGTTTTGTTTTGATACAATATATATTTAGTTGGTTTTTGTGATTTGCATGTCAAAATTATCGTGATTACCGTAGATGATGATGATTGATTGATTGAATTGAATGGTGTTTGATGTTGTTTCTGACTGTTGTAATAGAAATGCCGTGATAGAAATGAGGTTTCAGGGTGTAGCAGATTGAGTAACAGTGTTAATTGTTGAGACATGCAGTATGAGATATATTGGTTCATATCTCAGGAGATGAACAATACATTCTTATTTTCTAATTTGATTGTTGATTTATGTGTTAGAGGTATTTTGGGTGTTCGTTTGTACTACTCATTATAGGTTGGAACACAGTGAAAAAAGATGGGCTTTTAATTGTGCTTTTGTTTATTTTTTAAGAATCATCCAACAATGGTATTCGTTTGTACTACTTTAATCTAAAGATGTTAACTTTCATCCTAATATGTTAACTTTAACTGTTACATGTTAACTTTTATCATTATATGTTAACTCTCCTTGTAACATGTTAACTTTTAGCTGAACATGTTAACTTTTATCATAATATGTTAACTTTCACTGTTACATGTTAACTTTCATAATAATATATTAATTTTCTTCATAACAAGTTTTTTGAACTAAAATTCGACGTGTTTGGTGTTGATTGCTTATTGTTCTTATTATATTTTCTAGTATTTTTTCCACCATATGTTTAGTTTTGTTTTGATACAACATATATTTAACAGGTTCAAATAAAAAGCTACATGTTTACTTGAATGTTAACTGAAAAAACCAATACTTAACATGTACATTTGACAAGTTAACATATTCGGTTGCATGTTATCATGTTATAAAGAAGGCTAACATGTAATAGTGAAAGTTAATGTATTATGCTAAAAGTTAACATGTTCAGCTAAAAGTTAACATGTTACGAGGAGAGTTAACATATAATGATGAAAGTTAACACGTAACAGTTAAAGTTAATGTATTAGGATGAAAGTTAAGATCTTCAGATTAAAGCAGTATAAAAGAAGCAATATCATAGTTATATGTTAACTTTTACCAGAACATGTTAACTATAATAGTTATATGTTGACTTTTAACTGAACGTGTTAACTTTTCTCCTAGTCTGTTAACTTTTCATACTGAATGTTAACTTTCGCTTTTTTATGTTAACTTTCATCCAAACTTGTTAACTTTCACTGCTTTGTTTTCATAGAAGCGTTTAAAAAAGATATGACCAAGTTTTTTTTTTATCTCATCCCAGATTATGAGAACCAAAGTGTGTCAAGAGATGAAATCGAGATATTGTCACCTATTACTACTAAAAGGAAGGGAAGAAATAGAACTAAATGCATAAACAACAGAATAATTTACAAATGTCCACTGAAATGTTCTCGATGCAAAGTTGAAGGTCAAAGTCAAGCTAATTGTAACTATGCATTTGGTGATTGGTGTGGATTGCTTATTAGTACAACACTTTTGATAGAGCAATGTAGGTTGTCAAGACTTTTGTAGCACATTGTAGAAGGTTTTTGTAATCTCTAAGATTGTAAGGTTTTTGAGAAACTACACAACAATAAAGAGTACACATAGTATTGTAGGCAATAAAAATTACCTTTAATCCCTATCAGAGAAGTTCAGTACACATAGTACACATAACAAACTCGACACGAGCACCGAGGGAGACGTCCTATCGCTACCAAAGACCTCACGTTAAACAAGGAGGATATTCCCTCCGCTTCTATTGTAACTTTGATTCATTAGTTTATAATAAGCTATTTTTATCAATACAAACGAAGTCCCCATTTCCGCAAATCAAATTTTACACCTACAAGTATAATCAACTAAACAATAAAACATGACATGTTACAAGCATCAAAAATTAATAAGACTACAGATCAACATCAATTGTCATAGCTGGGGGAATGAAACATGAACAATCCATGGACCCAATATTTGAATGCCATTCACAATCATTCAGATTCACAATGCTAATCAGAAACATCCCAAGGAATGAGCAACAAAGCTTTTAACAAAGCTTCTTCCTCCACGGCTGCGCTAACGGGGAGGACTCCCTCCACCCTGGCTCCATCACCCCCATCCACCCCAGTTGTCACGTTCTCCTCCTCGTCATCATAAAGCAGTGAAAGTTAATAGGTTTGGATGAAAGTTAACATAAAGCAGTGAAAGTTAACATTTAATATGAAAAGTTAACATGTTTGGATGAAAGTTAACATAAAACAGCAAAAGTTAACATTCAATATGAAAAGTTAACAAGTTTGGATGAAAGTTAACATAACGCAGCGAAAGTTAACATTCAGTATGAAAAGTTAATAGACTAGGAGGAAAGTGCAAAGTTACATGAAATAACCAGTTAGTACTCGTACACCCAGTAACTTTATAAATAGAAACATTCTACAGCCACAAGCAAATGCAACAAACAACAACATTTATATCTGATGCTGCGCCAAATTTTTATCTTGCATCCATATTAGAGATGTAAAGTGCAAAGTTATATGAAATTACCAGGACACGCCTGAAATAATATTTTTGCCAAATATAGATTTATGAAATGCAGCTACTTTGTGTAAATACCATGTCTATAGACATAAATCAAGGCAAAGATTCCAGACATTTGTTGAAATAAAAATATATGTAAACCAACATGTATCTTATTAAGCAGGTCAGTCAGAGATACCAACAGTTAGTAAATAGGAAACATAACTAAGATTTTGCATATCCAATAGTCAAGCAATTACAGGAAGTTAAGAGTTTACAGGCTTGGGTGTGTGTTGTAGATGTAGTGCTTCAAGACGCAAGTTAGCATGGTTAAAATGTAGGCTTCTGTGCAAGACATTATATAAGCAATTAAGATAAATCCTATAAAAGGGATGATGCTTAACAGAGCTGAAAGGTTCATGGAGCCAAATATGAAGGTCAAGGATATGGCTTTTGTCGTTGATGTTGTTGCAGATTGGCACAGCTAAACTCTCAAGACGGTAAAGAGTGAAGCATCTGTGCACCTTTTGAATGTGAGGGATTACACGCACTAATGTTAAATGATCATTCACACATCTAACTCATTCACATATTATTTGTAAGTTTTGCAAGATTAAGGACTATCATGTGGCGATAAGCTCAGTTAGAAGATGATTTGGCATAATCATGAATATGTGATGACAATATGGTAACTACTAACCCAGGAATAGACAAAAAGTGATCCTATGATTACATTATATTATGAAGTTTATGTTCCACATATGTAGTCTCTAAATTCACATTGTCTCCAAGAACAGAGACACCAAAACTTCCATCATTATATATTCGCCTGCTCTGACTAAACACAAAGCTATCCATTTTATCCTTATTCATACCCAATAAGTTCAAATTTTTACAACTGACCTTTCTTTCTAGCAGGTGAAGTAGCAACCATGTTGGAAGTAGCTATAGACAAGAACATGAATATACAGCTCAAATTATCACAAAACACTATCCCTGGACCTTCAAACAAAACAAAAATTAAAACATAATCAATAACCCAAAAAAGGAAAAAAAGAATTTTTTTTTCTTCCCTTAAATGAAATTACCCAATGTAGCGAGCTCTAGAGCACTGCCCTGGCCGATGACTATGGTGTCGATGAGGCTCATCTTGTGAGGGACCCACAAATTCACAGACCAATGGCGGGCCCCGCGAAGAGAGCGATCCTCCTCATCTGCTTGCAGATGCTTTGGGAATCCGACGAGATTGAGCTCGGTTCTTGCTCAGGGAACTAGGAGAGCAGTAGCTTGGAGACGGCCTTGAGGCGGCTAGGACTGACGAGGTAGGGGACGAAGACGATTTGGATGGAGGGGTTGTCGGGAAGGGAGAAGAGTTTGATGGGGGGTGAGGAGGGAGAGGGAGAAAGTGACAGCGCCAGTGAAAAAGAGGTTGAGGGATGGGGCAGAAGTGACGATGGAGAGGAGGAGGAGGTGAGAGATGAGGGCATTTCTGGTAGCATGTGAAAAATACATGGAGTACATGTATAAATATGGGCTTTTAGGGCTGGGGCATATTTTGTAGCCTCTTTTGGGTTAAAGAGTAAGGAAAAAAGATTGGAGGGCTGGGCCACATCCACTTTATTTTTGGAGGGCCTTGACACATTTTCCCCTTTTTTAAAAGAAGTAAACCTGTCACGGCTTAATAATATCCATATAATGATATGAAAGGACCCAAGAATCGATTTGTTTGGATTTAAGTATTCCAAATAGTTTGAGTCAATGTCTTTCATGAAATCGTCCGTATGTGAGGTTTTAAAACTTAAAAACTTCGATATGTTGAGAGAATCTTGTATATTTCCCCCTCATGAAGTTTGAGACACTACTTTGTTCTCTTCAACCTATTTCTAGTTCAATGTCCTTTAGTAACTATAATCTTATCACTTCTGTTAATTAGAGTATTTATTAATCTCCATTCTACATAAATAAATCATTTCAATCATTTATCTCTTATTTTATTCTCAATGAAAATAACCTCTAACCTCCAAGAAAGACGGTCAAGAGTTTTACAATAATATTAGTATAAGTTGTTAACTCAAACTTTGACTCAAATTAGGTCCTAAATAACATAAAATCATCTTTATAGAAAGAGATTAGGATTGCTAATAATCTATTGGTAGAAGCAATCTTGTTACTTATACATGAAGATAATATCCATTATTAGTGAGGGTATATAGAATGTTATACAGAAGATTCAAGGATACAAATTGACATGTATAATATTGGGATGATTCTAGTCTCAATACATATCTATTATAGGTCAAACTTGTCACGCCCCCAAAATGCATAGCTAATTTTGCAAACTTTTCTCATATCAATATCATGAAAATAGAATATTTATGAATTTAAACGAATAAATAATTTTTTTTAAATAGAACTCTTCAAATAATGCATTTGAGCAATAAAATTGAAATGATATATTTTCAATAATCTCGTATACTAAATAATATTTATCTTGTAAAAGATAAATAGCCATCACATTCAAATTTGTTAATAATTACTATAAATGAACAGAATAACATGTCTGATCCCTAATTTCTCTACATAAAAATTAAATTATCATTTAAATAATATATAATAGAAAATAAGCAATGAGAGGAAATCAACTTACCTTAAGAGATCTTATAACAGTTTGGAGAACAATACTCTAAGAACCTACTTCTCGATCAAACCTATAATCATATAAGATGCATAAAAACTAAAGATTTTATACCCAAAACTATTTTGGGTATAAAATAAACATTTCTAGTTTCTAGGGGGTTTTTTTGAAATTTATTTCTATCCTTTTTAAATAGAACTTGGGCCTAACATCACCTTTTCTAGTTTAGTGGGTCAAAAGGAAAATCTTTTCATTAAATAGATTTCAACCTTAATCTTCAATTGATGATAGCCTGATCGTAGATCAATCTTGGAAAACACATGAGCTCCTTGCAATTAGTCGAACAAATCATTAATTCTTGGTAAGGGATATTTATTCCATATAGTCACCTTATTAAGTTCTCAATAATCAATACATAACCACATGCTACCATTTTTCTTCTTTACAAATGACGTCGGTGTGCCCTATGGTGAAACATTGGGTCTAATAAACCCTTTATCTAGAAATTCTTGCAACTACTCCTTAAGTTCTTTTTGTTCTGCTGAAGTCATTTTATAAGGGGCCTTTGAGATTGGACTTGTGTCTAGAACTAATTCAATAGAAAATTCTATTTCTCTATCGGGTTGTTCGTGGGAAAATTGAAAAAGAAATTGAGAATAAAATTTGTATTAATCTCCCTAACTGACTTAGAAAAAGAACGAATACAATCTCTCAATGTAATCTCTCTCTAACTGACTTAGAAAAAGAAATTATAATTTTTCTTATCAATTTTCTGATTTACAAAAGAAAGAAGGAATCAATGGAGATCCATTCCTTTGTTTAAACCTGAGTTCTTCTTGGTGTCGATGGGAGTTTGATTCTTGTATCCCGTTGACGATCCGAATGCTTCACCTCATGGAATTTGGTTGATTCCTCTTGATGGGAAGAACTTGCAATACAAGTTTAAAACTCTCACGAGTTTAGGAACTCTGAATGAGTTTGAGAACTCGGTGAAGAGAAAGGAAATTAATCCTTTTTGATCTAACCGAAATGGTTCACAAGCCAAGGAAAAACTCCAAGAACGGCTCTTGATGATATTCCAAATTCTCCAAGATCCAAAGCCAAAGATACTAATTCTGATCCTCCTAAAAATTTATCTGCTAAAAAGATTTCATTGAAGCTCCTATTTAAGCTGATTTTTTAGCTATTTATAGGGGATTAAGGGGTGTAACTAACCTCTAAAATCACTCCTTAGTAGGGGTTAATCCCCCTCAAATCGTGAAAAATGGTTTTAGAACCGTTTAGCTCGTGTTTGAATGAGTCAAATGCGAAATTCGCATTCTGGGCATGAACTCTGTGTCTTGAATTTGAGATGTAGAGTTGAGCTCTACGTATTGAGCTAAGAATGCGATAGTGAACCTTGCGTTTTGTTCTTGGAACGTAGAAGTGAGCTCTGCGTTTTGTTCTTGGAACGTGGCAACTAGTTCCACGTTTTGAGTGGAAGAGACCATTGATTTGTAGTCTCTTTAATTAAAGGGTTACAAAGATTGTGATCTTCATCTCGGCTCCTTGGAATGTGAGAGTCGTCAATTGTAACTCCTGTTGATGATTGTGAAGGTCGTCGAATCAGAACATTCATCGGTTGTTGTGAAGGTTATTGAATTGTAACCTTCGTCGATCGTTATGATGTTCTTCAATTTGTAACCTTCTAGAAGTCATCGAATTATAACCTCCATTATCAGTGCTTGATGGGGATTAGCTATATGCAGTAAATTTTAGACAGCCTACAGAATCCCCTCCAAAGTTTTTGAATGCTCGCGGTTAACTAGAACAAATATCCGGAATACTTTGAATCCCAATATTGGTTGATCTTGGAACTGATGGTTCCTTATTATAAAGGAGTTTGTTCCCCCTATCTGTCTTGAAGGTGTTGTGAATTCGATTGGAGGATTAGTATAAAGGTGTCTGTCGTGGCCCTGCTTCTGAAGTGTGGAAGTGGGTCTTGTTGTTTTGAAACGCGAAGGTGAGTTTTGCGTTTATAATATGAGAGGCGACGACATCCATGAGAAACACATATCCAACACTAGAAAGTACTCCAGCCTTGTATTTAGGGACTTTCTCGCTAACTTCCTTGAGATCTCCCTTGGTAAAGATTAACCCCACATTTCTGACGAGCAATTAGTAGAGGTTAAAGTAGTTCTTGTTGCCTGTGCTCTCAATATGAGACTTGATGTGATGCCTGAGGAGGGTGTTATTCCTCGTGAGGTTCACTAAATCCCTACGGAGCCTCTTCCTGGTTGGCAGCAACGATTAGAACTTGTCTGTACTCATCCAAGTTGATACGAGTCGCCGTGCGAGCACCCTTTGGTCGCGGAATTACCAAAAGGTGGGTTGAGAAGAGGATGACCAAACACAAGAACAATTCAGTATAAGGCAAAGGAAAATACCTTCTCTAGATTATGAAGAACAAAAGATTACAATCTCTCCCTCACAATCTCACCAGAATCGAGAACAACCTCTCAATCCTCTCTAAACCCTAATCTCTCTTGATTAGAATCTCTCTTGATCACTTCTCTCTGAGATCTGATTACAATCTAAACCCTAATCCTTTTGATCAGGATTTCACTTAGACCTAAAACCCTTTAGGACTACATCTTGGCCTCTAACCTCCTTGTTTAGAACCCTAAACAATCCCTATTTATAGGGTTTACAACGTGGTGGTAATCTTGTAAATAAACAAGTCCAAAAAGGATCAGGAATCCTTGTCAAAACAGAATCCAAAACGAACCAGGAAAGCCAAATATCGCGATCCGGTCGACCGCCAATCCTGGCCCGGTCGACCGGCCAGAGCGCTTCTGCAAACCCTGCCTTGTGCAGGTTTCTCCGGTCGACCGGCATGGGTGCCACAGTCGACCGGCCAGAACCCGACCCTATTTTTCCTGATCTTCTGCGTTCCACTCCTTCTGACTTCTTTCGCCGTCCGAGCCCCTCCATCTTTGTTTTCTTCAGTCATCTTCTTCTTCCTTAGTCTCTGAACTCTTTCCAAAGAAAAAGGATCTCGCCAAGCTTCTTGTATTGCGATCGAGTAAGGACCATCCACAGGTTCCCCCTTCCACAGGATCTAATCGCTCTGATACCAACTTGATACGAGTCGCCGTGCGAGCACCCTTTTGTCGCGGAATTACCAAAAGGTGGGTTGTGAAGAGGATGACCAAACACAAGAACAATTCAGTATAAGGCGAAGGAAAATACCTTCTCTAGATTATGAAGAACAAAAGATTACAATCTCTCCCTCACAATCTCACTAGAATCGAGAACAACCTCTCAATCCTCTCTAAACCCTAATCTCTCTTGATTAGAATCTCTCTTGATCACTTCTCTCTGAGATCTGATTACAATCTAAACCCTAATCCTTTTGATCAGGATTTCACTTAGACCTAAAACCCTTTAGGACTACATCTTGGCCTCTAACCTCCTTGTTTAGAACCCTAAACAATCCCTATTTATAGGGTTTACAACGTGGTGGTAATCTTGTAAATAAACAAGTCCAAAAAGGATCAGGAATCCCTGTCAAAACAGAATCCAAAACGAACCAGGAAAGCCAAATATCGCGATCCGGTCGACCGCCAATCCTGGTCCGGTCGACCGGCCAGAGCGCTTTTACAAACCCTGTCTTGTGCAGGTTTTCCGGTCGACCGGCATGGGTGCCGCGGTCGACCGGCCAGAACCCGACCCTGTTTTCCTGATCTACTGCGTTTCACTCCTTCTGACTTCTTTCGCCGTCCTCTATGGCTCCAACCACGCCTCTATTCTCAAGATATCATGAGAATCACCTATCCTCAAGCTCCCATGAGGATTGTTTTTCCGAAGAGACGATACACCCGTATCATAAGTGGCTGTATAGCTTTTTATCGTTGGCCAGTCTCTTCTTGGCCTCATCACCTTGATAGCCATTGCTAGCTTATCTCTAACTATCTGAGATGTACAATAACTCTAATGGTGGAGGCAGCTCGATGTGAGGGCCAAGACTGAGTGGATCTTTGTTAAGGTGGACGGAGAGTGATCTCACCACTTTAACCTCCGAATGGCGATTTTCTCAGAAGAAAAAGAAAAACCCTAATCTCAGAGGAAGCTCAAGCCTTACAACGAAGATGAGTCTCACATTTGGAATTTGAAACGCGAAGGTAAGCCACGCGTTTAGGACTTAAAATGCAGAGGTGAACCTTGCGTTTAGAATTTGAAACGCGGAGGTGAACTACACAATTAGGACTTGAAACATGGAGTTGAACTCTGGGTTTAGAATTTGAAACGCGGAGGTGAACCCTGTGTTTAGAATTTGAAACGCGAATGGGAGCTTCGCGTTTAAAATTTAGGACGTAGAGTTGAGTCTCGCATTGATAATCACATTTTTATTACAATTATATACCGTCATTATCTATTTTAGATGAATAAATATACTACTAATAATTATTTTTATCTTAAATTTCGGATTAACGAAGAATAAAGCTCAAGATCTCATCTCTCAACAAAAGCCCAAGGAATTAATGAAGAATACAAGCAAAAGCGAAGAGCCAAAGCCCAAAAACCCAATGGAAGAAGAAATTTGGCTTGAAAATGGAGAAACATGGCTATCGATGCCAGCATCGATGCCTGCAACGATACGATGTATGCAGTTACAATCTAAAGGCTGATTTTGAGTGTCTTGGGGCTCAAGACTAATCCAATGTCTCTCATTCATTGCTATATACTATAAATAGGGGTAGAGAGCGAGGGGTTGGGGTGTGAAAAATTTTGTAACTCCATTTAAAGAGAAGGGTTACTCTTAATTGAGAAGACCTTCCAAATTTGTAACTTTTATTACAATTAATAAAAGAAATTTTTTCACTTCTTCATATTTTTCTTTTCTTCTCTTTATTTGATGATGAAGATGGAGATGAAGATGAAGATCAAGATGGAGGTTTGATTCCGCCTTGAGGCTAGAACCCTCTTGGGATGTAAATTTCCTCTTTGTTAATATTTTTTTTATCTTTTTGCTTTATTTTCTTGTTAAATAGCTAAGAGGCTAGAACCCTATTATCTTAGATTTATTTTCATGCTTATAGAGCAGATTTACTTTCATGTCTTTATTTTTTCACATTTAATTCTTGTAATTTATTTTATAGTTTAGTTCTTACAATTTATTTTGTAGATTAGATTTTATTTTCTTGCACTATTCGCCTTGAGGCTAGAACCCTCTCGGGATTAGTTTTTACTTTTGTTTATTTTTCATTTTCTTTGATTTGCCTTGAGGCTAGAACCCTCTAGGGAATTGTCTTTTCTTTAGATATGGAATTAATTCTTGTAGGAACTCTAGAAATTGTATGAAACTAGCTTTATTTCTTTTATAATTTGTAATCATTCTCTTATGCTTGAAATTTTTATACTTACGATATTCAACTAAGGAACTAATTAATAGAATGAATTCTAGAATTACTATTTAGTTATTATTCTTTTCATGAGTTATGATTTTACTTAGATGATAATTTTATAGGTTATACTTTCCTTGAGTAGTTTGATAATCTATACTTAATAAATCTAAAGTAGAATGTGATAAAAAGAGAATGGTTCATATTTTATAAGTGAGATTAGCTAGTGGATTGAATTCTAGATTCCATATATCTTTAATTGAATCATCCATCTCTTACTTTCTTAAATTTTTTTCTTTAATTCTTGATTTTTCTCTTTTTTGTTTCTTGATTTTATTTCCTTCATCTTTCTTTCTTTTCTTGTTGATTACATTTATTCTTTATCATATCCATTCTTAATCATATTTTTTTACACACAATCACTCTCACTCTCTCTATCTCTCCACAATCACATCCATCACTCCTAATTGTCATACACATAACATAAGAACCGATTTAAAATTTCTCCTACAAACATATTCCTCGTGGAATCAAGAACTTTTTATACTATAACTTGATTGGTTATGGACTTACAACTTTTGGGACATCATTTATGTCATGTTAAGTTTTTAGCGTCGTTACCGAGGAAGATGCTTAAGTAGGATTTTATTTATTTTGGTTCTTTAACTTATGTGTTTTCTTATAAAGGAACCACTTGGAGCTTGAAGATCACGGATTGGAGATCGATGATTTGAAGAATTGCTTGAGGTAACTCTTCTCTCTAAGTATTTTTAATTCCACCCTTTTAGTTAATTCTTCACAATTAGAGACAATTAGGATCTAAAAAAGAGATTTTATTTTCGTCGACCATAATAAAAATTCACCCTCCACTTGAATATTTACTAACAAGATAATAAATTCAAACAATATCCCCCTCTCATATTTGTTTGATTGTTGACCATAATAAAAAAAAAAAGATTTTCTTTTTACCATCCTTTTGTAGTTGCTTTTAATATCTAGGGTTGCATTGCATATAATAGTAGAAATTCACCAAAGTGATTTGAACATCTTGATTTAGCACACATTTAAAAATATTCTTAAGGGCAAAACCCCCTAATCAAGATAAGGTGAGGAGTTTCATCATCCTTTTCTTAGCCTAACAGGCCTCTTTAAAACTTATTAGACGTTGACCTCTAAGGATTCGAGTTCATTAAAGAACAAGAAATTTCTAAGTGAACTAGTAAAAATTTACTTGGATTAGTTAGTGTCTAAGGTAATATTTAGGGATTGCGTAAAGCGCTCCGCAAGGAATGATGTACTTAATTGCTCTTTGATCTTCCTCTAGTATTATCCTTACCTGACTAACTGACCGAGTAAAACTTTAATCTTTTCACTTAAGAAGTTTTTAGTTAGGAGCTGGTCTAACTGAGTTAGGCTTAACCATAGAGTTTAGAGTGATTGAAAAGTGATTATTTTTTATTTGTTTTAGTTAGGTTTTTCCTTTATTCTCCTTTTTCTTCTCATAATCTTAAAAAAAACTAACTTTGCTATCCACTAGGAATACAATCCCTTCTTGCATTAAGCTCACTGAAGCAAATTGAACTAATTTTTGAACTTTGACTGTACTATATAAACATGCTTCTAAAAATTCTATGAAATAAAACTGAAGACGCTTATATTTCTATCTCAAAATTTGAGGAAGTGTGCCTTATTATTAAAATTAGAGAATTATCTAAAAATGCAATTAAACTCCGATTTTATTCCATTTGCTATTAAGGATAAGACCAAAAAATGGCTGTATAGCTTACCCACAAATTCTATCTCAACTTGGGATGAAATTTTTACCGTTTTTCTCAAGAAATTTTTTCCAATCCATAAAAAGGTTAAGCTTAGAACAACATTCAAAACTTTAAAATTGTCTCGAGAGAGCCTTTGTGGAAATATTTTGATAGATTCAAGGATCTTCTTATCCAATGTCCTCACCACGATCTAGAATAATGGTGATTATGCCAAATTATCTATGAAGAATTGAATTATTCTTCAAAGATTTCTTTAGAATCAATGTGCCAAGGAGATTTCATGAAGAAAAATGCGGATGAATCTTGGGAGTTATTCGAGAAACTATCTAAGAAAACCATGCAATGGGAACATTGTAATGACAAGGCTTCATCAGTTCCTCAACCTAACTCCAGTGGTCTTTCCTTAGAGTCAAACATAGCCTCTGAAGCTAAGATGGCTATAATCATGCGAAGGTTAGAAGACCTAGAAATCAAAGAAAGAGTCTTAGCTCAACTCAATCAAGTTTCTACCTCAGGTTGTCACAACTGTCTTTCACCATCCCATATTTCAGAAGAATGACTCTCTTAGGAAACACTCAACCACTAGGACATGTTAATACTACATTCTAGCATCCAGTGAATGATCTATTTTCTCCAACCTATAACCTAGGTTGGAGAAATCATCCCAAATTTGCATGGAATCAAGGAAATCTCTCCGAAAATCAAAATTCATTCCCACTTTAAACAATTTCCTATGGGAAACATAGTTCCTTTCAATTCTCAACCAAACTTTCAACAACCCATTCTACCATATCAAATTCAGTCTCCTTATCATCAATCTATAACTCACACTCCTCCCAATTCAGACCATGATAAACGTCTTAATGTCTTGGAAAATGGTTTGTAAACCATAATTAAGGCCTCTACACAAACCACGAATATGTTAACTCAAACATCCAGTACTTTGAACTTAGGGTGTCGATGAACAGTCGGATGAGGATGACATCATTTTCTATGAGGGATCTTGTTTGAGATAAGAAATAGTAGATGTGTTGGGTGGGAGACCCTTTGCCATCGAACTGGATGAAACTCATTGGCTTGAACTTTGTCAGGTAGTAGACCGTGTCTCATTCGGGCGGATAAGGTCTAATCACCCCTAGCTCGTTCATGTTCCTCTAGAGTTTTAGGGCATTGAGCTGACTCTGGAACTCATCAAGCCTCTTGTCTCTGGGAGAACTGCCCAAATGTGAGTGCCTTCCTAAGGATTTATTGGAGTAATCTGAAGGTGGTTTGTGATTATCTTCCTCCTCAGTTGTGTGAGGAGGAGTAACCTCACACTCCTTGTTCCTTGAGGGTCTCTGTCGATTTTGCAAACTCTTCTTCTTCTTTTTCTCATTGTGAAGTTGATCCATCATCTTCTTTAAAGAGCTGATGGTTGCCTGCTATTCTTCAACCTTTTTAGCTAAGTCATCGGAAGTCTCCACCATATGCACCCTTGCGTGCTTGCCATAAGCCGAGCTTGAGGTCTGAGCTGTCGCCTCTGGCGAGCATACCTCGTCCTCATTATCATCATAAATAGGCAACAAGTGGGTATAATCATAAGGGACTACGGCTCCTGTTTAAAGGCGAGTGTGTCGATATACACCCCCATCTTCAGTAGTGAACCATCTGAATCCCGGAGTATATTCATGATCTGATGATTCTGAGTATTAGGATTTACCCTTCCCTGCCATGTTAATCGTCCTCATTATCATCATAAATAGGCAACAAGTGGGTATAATCATAAGGGACTACGGCTCCTGTTTAAAGGCGAGTGTGTCGATATACACCCCCATCTTCAGTAGTGAACCATCTGAATCCCGGAGTATATTCATGATCTGATGATTCTGAGTATTAGGATTTACCCCCCCCTGCCATATTAATTGTGGCTGCCTGGAGCTCTAAGTCATCAATGGCCTATTTTTTCTGTCGGTTGCATCTTTAGCGAGAATGTCTTAGCTTAGGAGCCTATTTGGAAAAGCCTCTCGAATACCAATGGTTTTGGTGTCTCGAGACATTAGCAATCTTCTAGTACCGCCTAGATGAACTTTTCGTAATGGTACTGAGGATTTAACTCATGAATAATGCATTTGTAGGTTAGGTAATCCTTGAGATCCTTCACAGGTTGGTGGTGGCTACCCCCAGCGTTAGCAGGCTAAGTGTGCATTTGTATGGCGAGGACTCAAAGGAATCAGCATGTGAACACTTGGGAAATTTCCCAAGTGTTGGGTTCACGCGACCTTACCTCGACAGGTGAGGTGTGGAGTTCGGGCGAGCTCTAGCCAGCTGATAGCGAGCTTGAGCCGTCTGTTCATTCAGGCGAGGTTCACTCGCTTGAGCTACTTGGGCCTTGCCTTTTTGGCTAAGGCTTGGTTTTAGGCGGTCTTTCTAGGCTTCGTCTGTTACACGAGTCTTGCCTGCTTGAGAGCGTAGGTCGCCTGTTGTGTAGAGCTTGCCCGCTATGCGGAGCTCACCTAATTTGGAGATATAGCTTGGAGATCGAAGCCCGCCTGATTTGGTGCGCTCGCCTGCTTAGCTCAATCCGCCATAACTAGGAACTTGACGTCCTCGTTTGGCTCTTCTAAGGCCTGAATGGTGGCTCAGGCCATCATAGGATATGGAGGCTCGGGTCGCTTGGCAGGCGAGAGATTATTGTCGTTGTCGTTGGGCTCTTTTAGAGAGGGGGAGACTCATGTCGATGGCGAAGGCGTGGTTCATGTCGACACATCATAGTCTCCTATTGCGTGGTGGATAGTGCGGGTTGCTTGGGAAGCTAACGGGCAGTCCTTCGACTTGATTGGTTGGCCTTGATTGGCTTGGGGGAGATAGAACCCCCTGTTTTAGCTTGGGTAGAGCTCTTAGGCATGGTTGCCTCGACCACTTAGGGTCGAGCCACACGCACGACTCTGTAGTGCTTGCGTGATGCATGGCTACCAGAGGTGGAAGAAGATAAGTATTCTTCGTACTTGACTTGGTCGAACTCGATCATTAGGGACCCAACAGTTATCCCTTCCACCAATTCATCAGAATGAATTGGTTTTTCCCACTGTGGTCACCATCTTCTGTAGGGTGTAAAATTTGGTTCTCTAAATGGAGATTTGTATTAATTGAATTGTGTGTTACATATCAAAAGAAAATCAAAGATTACAACAGAGGATAAGGGAATGACCCTTCTTATTTAACATGGATTCATTGGTAGCGATAGGACGCCTCCCTCGATGCTAGTGCCAAGTTTGCTTCCCTTGGACGGTCTGATTGAAGTTTCGGGCAAGCTTCAGTACGCAGTAGAATCTTGATTAGGTGATTAAGTTTAATAATACCCGAGCTTGAAATATTATCAAGGCCGCATGCTTAGAGTAAGCTACGGTGTGACAATTTTCAAAGAGCTTAAGAGCCTCTAATCTGAAGATTCAGATGAGTCTACTTCAACAATCCAATCAAAATGCTAATAATATTTTCACCAGCAAACAAGCCAAGTAGATGTCTCTATTTGGAGAGCCTTCCCAATGGAAATGTCCAGCAAATGCCAAGCCTTGGAAGAATGCCAAGCCTTGGAAGAATGCCAAGCCTTGGTCCAAAATGCTCAGCCCGGATTAAGAATGCCTAGCTTAAATAGGAATACCAAGCCTGATCTAAAGTGCTCAGCTGGTTAAAAATGCCAAGCCCCTCTTCACGTTGGCTGAAGGTGGCTTTAAATAGGCAAGGGATGACATGAGCTATCACTTGATTTGTGGGATGTGACCACCTATGGGTGAGAAGCTCCATGCCCTCCCTAGCTGTGGGATGTGACCACTAATAGGGGTGATGAGAGCTATAGCTCATTATCACCTAAAACGTGGGAGTAGGTAGGCCTAATCCCATAAACTAACTACCGCCTGCACTTGTTCAGGCGAAGCTGTGCTTGTTTTCGCGAGCTCAATAATCAGGTGAGCCTGACTCGTGCTGGTGAGTCAAGCAATCAAGTGGTGTCGAGCTCGTGCTGGTGAGCTCCACAATTAGGTGAGATTGACTCGTGCTAGCGAGTCAAGCAATCAAGTGGTGTTGAGCTTATGCTTGCGGGCTCGACATTCAGGTGAGCTTGACTCGTGCTAGCAAGCTTGACTCATGCTGGCGAGCTTGACTCGTGTTGGCGAGTCAAGCAAACAGGTGGTGTCGAGCTCATGCTGGTGAGCTCCACAATCAGGTGAGATTGACTCATGCTAGTGAGTCAAGAAATCAAGTGGTGTCGAGCACGTGCTAGGGAGTTTCACAATCAGGCGAGCTTGACTCGTGCTGGAGAGCTTGAGCAAACAAGTGGTGTTGAGCTCGTGCTGCCCAGCTCCACAATTAGGCGAGCTTGACTCGTGCTGGCGAGCTTGACTCGTGATGGCGAGTTTGAGAAAATAGGTGGTGTTGAGCTCGTGCTGGCGACCTCCATAATCAGGTGAGTTTGACTCGTGCTGGCGAGCTTGACTCGTGCTGGGGAGCTTGAGCAAACAGGTGGTGTTGAGCTCGTGCTGGCAAGCTCCACAATCAGGTGATCTTGACTCATGCTGGCGAGTCAAGCAATCAAGTGGTGTCGAGCTCGTGCTGGCATATGCAGGCGAGCTAAGCGAGCCTTGCCCACTGGCGAGCTTTGGCTTATTCTCTTGGGAATGCAGGCGGGCTTCGTTCAACCCATCTGGAGACGAGTTGTGTTTGCTGGTGAACTGTGCCATCTGGCGAGTTTTGTTATTTAGGCATTTTTTACTATCTATAATGTCGTTGTTTCAATCATTGTGCATAAGGTAGATGTCGTAAGGACTTGAATCCTCTTTAGACCAACTGAATAAAAGATAGATGCATGGTGTCATAGAGACTTGAACCAGCATATGTCTAAAATCCAGCGATCACACAAGATAAAACTCATCTGTGGTAGCTTTCACTTTGAACCACACATTCTTTTGCCTTTGCCATGCACATTTATGGCCCTGTGCATGTCCTGGTTTCTGCTGGGGCTCTAGGTATCTTTCCACAAGACACTATAAGAGACGACCAAATCTCCATCCATGCATAGGTGAGTTCTTTAGGCATGTTTCCTATCAAACATCTCACATCTAAAATTCTTTGAACTCATTATGGCTTAAGAGTCATCCTCTCTCATGATAGGATTTTATGTGGGTCCTTTAGGCGTGTTTCCTATCTAACACCCAGCATACAAAATGCTTTGGACTCATTAAGGCTTAACAGCCAACCCCTTTACATGATAGGATTATCGGTGAGTCCTTTAGGCATGTTACCTATCCAACATCCCGCATCCAAAATGCTTTGGACTCATTAAGGCTTAATAGTCATCCTCTTTACCATGATAGGATTTAACTTGTAAATCTTACTTGACTTTTGAACCAATCATCTTGTCATTAGTAGCATAAGCTTTGAACTAATAACTTGATGTAAATGGTAAGTACTTGTAAGACTCACCAAACTTTGCAAATCTTACTCAACTTTTAAACCAATCATCTTATCATTAGTACCGTAAGCTTTTAACTAATAACTTGATATAAATGATAAGTATTTGTAAGACTCATAAAATTTTGAGACCTATTCCAGTAGACATCCTTTCTTTATGTCCTTTTTTAGACCTTTAGTCAAAGGATCAGCCACATTCTCTGAAGACCGGACATCAATCACAGAGATGACTCCTTGGCAAATGAGTTCTCTCAAATAGCTATGCTTCAAATGAATGGTCCATTTCTTTCCATTGAATAACGAGTTCACAGCCACAACACTCGTCGCCTGATTATCACAATAGATAGTAATTGCGCCTTATAATTCTGTCAATGGAAGATCTCGGAGAATACAACTGAGCCACTCAGCTTCATGTCCTGCAACACAGAGTGCGAAGAACTCAGATTCTATAGATGATTGTGCAATCATAGTTTGCTTCTTAGATTTCTACGAGATGGCAGCTCCACTCATGGTGAAGACAAAACCTCTAGTAGATCTGCATTCATCTGGTTCTGATCACCAGCTCATATCTGAATAGCCTTCGATTATAACCAGATATCTAGTGTAGAATAGGCCCAAAGATGTAGTTCCTTTCAAGTATCTCATCAATCTCTGGACAACATCCAAATGAAGCTTTCCAGGATTACTTGTGAACCTACTAAGCATTCCTACAGCGAATACTATGCCTGGCATTGTGCAGCTCATCGTGTACATAAGACTCCCAATTATCTTTGAGTACCTAAGCTGCTCAACTGGTCTTCCAGTGTTCGATCAAAGCTTCATGTTGTAATCATACGACACTGACAGTTCTGGCAGGTCATAGTAGCCATACTTTTTTTAGCATGCTCTCGATATAATAAGATTGGGACAATCCAATACCCTCTTTAGAGGGTATGATTTTGATTTTGAGAATCACATCCGTAGTTCTAATGTCCTTCATGCTGAATTGTGTTGACACAAATTTCTCGGTAGATGTTACTATCTCCAAATCACTCCCGATGATGAGCATATCATCCACATAGAGGCATATAACAACCACCTTTCCTTCAGCGACCTTAATGTATAGGTACTTATCAGACTCGCTGACTTGATACCCATTATTGCGAACAATCCCATCGAACTTCTCATGCTAGAGTTTCGGTGCCTACTTAAGTCTATATAGAGACTTAATAAGTTTACACACTTTACCAGCTAGAGCATCAAGTCCTTCTGGTTTCTTCATGTAGATCACTTCTGTGAGGTCTCCATTAAGAAAGGTAGTCTTCACATCCATCTGATATATGACGAATCTTTTTATCGCTGCCCATGCGATAAGCACTCTGTTGGTAGTGATCCTGTAAAGTGGTACATACATATCAAAGAAATCTATTCATTCTTTCTAAGAGAATCCTTTCGCCACCAGTCTTGCTTGGTACTTCTCAATAGTACCATCAGGATGAAGCTTCTTCTTGAAGATCCATTTGCAACTGATAGGCCTAGCACCTTCAGGTATATCCACCAGCTCCCACGTGTGATTTTGGATCAATGAATCTATCTCATCATCTATAGCTTCTTTCCATAGGAGAGCGTCTGTTGACTTTATTGCTTCTTAGAAATCCTGTGGGTCTCCTTCCACATTATAGGTGATGAAGTCATCTCCAAAATCTTTCTGTCTCTTAACACACTTAGAAGGTGGTTCGATAACTCCTTCATTATTGACATTTTCAGTCTCTCGTAAAACTGGCTTCTCTGGTGCATCTGGTGTACTAGCATTTTCTGCTATATCTTTGAGCAATAAGCCTTTATCTATGATAAATTTATCCTCAAAGAATTCTACATCCCGAGCTTCAATGATGGAGTTGGTTCTAAGTTCCAAGAACCTGCAAGCATCGCTATCTTTAGCAAAGCTAAGAAATACACATTTGTTTTCCTTTGGTCCAAGCTTAGGCCTTCTGATATCTGGAACTCAAACATATGCAAGACACCCCCATACTTTGAGACTATCCAAAGGATCTGGATATCCCAACCATAATCGATGAGGAGTACTATCAGTTTTAGAATAAGGTACTCTGTTGAGAATCCAGTTTGCCATCAGCAAAGCCTCTCCCCAATAACAGGTAGGTAGACCAGATGTGATTAACATAGAATTCACCATCTCGATCAATGCGTGATTCTTCTTTTCTGCAATTCCATTACATTGCGAATAATACAGAGTCGTAGTTTTAGCAATGATTCCATGTTCCTTAAAGCATGCTTCTGACTCCTTAGATCAGTACTCCCCTCCACTATCGCTCCTGAGTCTTTTCACCTGAAGTCTAAGCTGTTTCTCCACACGAGTCCGAAACTCGATAAGCTTACTGAAGGCTTCATCTCTAGATTTTAGCAGGTAGACATGACAGAAGTGAGAATGATCATCAATGAAGATGATGAAATACTTCATGCTGCCTCGAGTAACAAAGCTCTTGAAATCACAAGTATCTGAGTGAATCAGATCCAATAGGTTGATGCTCCTTGTGACACTTGGAAAGGGATTCCTTGTTAGCTTCACTTGCATGCAGACTTCACACTTCTCAGGTTTGTTAACCCCACATTTTGGAAGCAATCCTAATTTCTCCATGCTAGATAGCTTTCTATAATTTACATATCCTAGCCTATTGTGCCATAATACAAAGGAGTAAGTAGAAGACGATACTTCATTTACAACTGAGTTGGGTACAATAGCACTGATCTTATACATTCCATCAGTACGATATGCATTGCCAAAATACATTTTCTTAAAAGATAACACAACCTTTCCTCCTTAAAAATCTAGCCTCACACCTGCATCACACAGCAGGCTTCCAATAACTAAATTTTTGGCAATTGAGAGAACATGTTTCACATCTTTTAATGTGAGAGTCTTCCCTTAAGAGAGAGTTAGCACCACAGTCCTAGTTCCAAGAATTGGAACTACAGAAGGATAAGCCATTGATACGTTCTCTTTGGCAGCAACATATGAAGAGAACAAATCTCTGTTAGAACATACATGACAGATAGCACCTGTATCTAACCACCAACCAGAGATATTGTTGGGAGTTGTCACTTGAAAGAGCATAGCCATACAATTGTCTAGTTGATTAACATTGTGTGTTGTTCTCTTCTTTGGTGCTTTGCAATCCTTAGCAAAATATCCTTTCTTCCAACAGTTGAAGCATTTGCCGTTCTTCTTGAAATCTTTCTTCTGAACATTCAGGTTCTTCAGATTATGGTTCTTCTTTTTGTTATCTTTTTATTAGAAGAAGAACTAGTGCTCTTCTCACAGTTAGCAGCCACCATGTTAGCAGACACCTTCTGCTTAGTAAGGAGCTCATTCTTCGTGCGAGTACGAATCTCGTCCTTGATTCGAATGAACCTCTTCAAACCAGACAGAGTCACTTGTCTTTTTCTTCTTTGAATGTTTGTGGAGAATGACATTCAAGATGGATGAAACTTGTTGACAATTACACCAGAAATTAAGGTTTGACAAAGATTGATTTTTTCATCCTTCAGCTTTATAACAAGCTTTTCAAGCTCTTTGACTTGAGGCAAAACCTCAGTGTCATCTTTAAATTTGAAATCTAGAAACTTGTCAATGAGGTGAGACTTGGACAGTTTCTCCTCATCCTTGTATTGGTCCTCCAGGGTATTCTAGATTTTTTTTTGTAGAGGGCTTGTTGGTATAAGCATGTACCAGATGACCGGCCAGACAGTTAAGGAGATAACTCCTACAAAAATGATTACTCTTTAGCCTAAGAAGCTTCAGACTCAGAATCTTCTTCAAAGCTGGGTTTCTCCTCAGAAACCACATAGTAGATCTTCAGGAGTTGTATCTCGAAGATTACTTTCCGACGTCATGTGTTAAAGTTGGATCCGTCAAAGTTCTCTAACTTAAGACAATCCACTCCAAGAGTCCTCGCGGGATCTATAATAGATCTGAAATATTGCATTAAGATTAATGAAAATTATCGTTAAATCTGGAATAAACAGAGAAATTTTGATGTGCTGTAATTTTAAACTTTTTCAGTTCACTGATGTGCGTTTGTGAAATACTATGCTTAAAGCAATATTTGGCCTACTCCGGTGCAAGGATCTCAATACCAAACTACTTTCAGGAACAGAAGTATAGTACTCTGGTGTGCGTCAACACAGTACTGTCAAGATCTCCTCGATCTATATGACCTTTCGGTCAAGGCAAATATCTCTTCGATCTTAGAACATTTCGGTTCAAAACCTTTCGATTTTAGAACAAGTTCTTTCGGGCACAGTTTTTGCAGCAGCAACACAACAGCAGTAACAACGTCAAGATCTCCTCGATCCGACATTCATTTTTCCCAGTTCTACCAAAGAGCTGCTCAATGGACGTTATTTATAGGCCTCTAATGCCAGCTCAAGAGTCATCCTCAATTAATATGACTATTACAAATCATAATGGCAAGTATGATTGTAACAACAATCCTTTAAATTGATGTAAATACTATTGTAACTGTTGCATGCATTAACTCCTGAATACGAGACAAACATGGACGTGTTACTACGAAACGCAAGGATCACGTCTCAGCAAACTAGATGAATATTGTCTGTAGGACGAACCTCGTCGAACGGGCGAACCTCGTCGAATGAGCGAACCTCGTCAAAAAGACGAACATTGTCGAACAGGCGAACCTTGTTGAATGAACGAACCTCGTCAAATAGGCGAAGCTCGTCGAACGAGCGAATCTCGTCAACTAATTGACGAACCTCGTATGATTACGAGAACGCTAGGGTCACACCCTCGTGCGAATGCGTAGCTCCTCCGCATTCTGCGAAGCAGCCTGCGAGGCAGCCAACGTGGCGCCAAAGAGCGCCATCTTACCCCAATGCATCCGTGTGAAGTGCAAAGTGCGCCTAACAAAGCACTACTTAGCGCCTCAGCCCGATTAGCACTGATCTCTGGCCCATTGGCTTACGGCCCATGGCCCACGAGCCCACGACCCGCGACCCACGACCCATGACCCACTAGAACTTATGAGGGATTAATTAAAATAAAACACTTCTCGGCTTGCTGTTGGCAAGCCTAGAACAGAGGACCTTTCGAAACACCAAAAGTTTAACATTCCTCTAGGCTACTAAGCATTTATGAGAAGTACTTGTAGTTAATATATATATAGTTTGAAAACTCATTTTGGAAAGCGGTTTTGACCAAAAAATCCAACAACGCCTACATATACTTATAAATGGTCCACTAATTTCAAGAAACTAATTTGTGTATCGGAGGGAATCGGTTCACAAATGTACTAATAATCGGTTTATAGAAATTATATGATGGTTTGAGGGGTCTAGGGAATTGTGCAACTCGTTTCTGGGTCATTCATTCAAGGGGACATTTGAAATGTCTAAACTGTCTCCGTATGAATAGTTCAGAAAATTCTATTTGTGTGATGGGTATTCTGATAAAATTTGTACTCATACGATTTGATTTGGTGTTTCACACACTATCCTGACATCGCAATCCATCTAGCTAGCTGGCTTTAGTGATTGATGACTGAATACTATAAACTAAATAATTACACTAGCTAATTTGCGTGGAACAATCATAGTTTATTCTAATTGTATATTTGGTTAGGAGCTTTCTTAGCACCTTAATTAATGTTCATTGTAAACACGATTAGATGATCATGATGCCAACTTAGTCTGAAACTAGTCAGCAAGGGATAAGCATGACCAACCAAGCTCTTTACAACTTAATTCTTGAGAACACATGATCTTTAACTGATTTGATGAATCTTCTCACTTAAGTAAAATATTGATCACGAAATGGAGCCAAGCTGGTATTAGTTGTTTCTCCCTCATGACTTACGTTTCAATAATAATGTTCACTAAGATGGGGTTTTATCTATTAACAATATTCAAGTCACATTTGAACATGCCACTATTAAAAGCTCATCAGCAGTTAGTTCTCATCTGGCACTGTCATCTGGGATACATAATTAATAATCATATACAAGAATTCTAATTATCCTGATATTAGTAATACGCACACCCCAACACCCAACTGTTATTATACCTACCCCACTTTTAACAAAAAAAACTATCTTTTTTGCAAAACCAATCTAAAAGATGATAGATCATAAGCAATTAAATGCATCGTGACAATTCACAAAGAAATCATAAAAAAGGCCCCTTAATTTCATATAAAATTAATTGGATTAAAAATTATTAAATAGTAGATATTCATGAATAATCTTTCTTGAGTGAATAATTGAAAATAATAATTAATTGAATTAATCTATGCTTAGGTAGCTCTTACAATCACAGTTTCTAGTATTTAAAGTTTATGAAAAAAAATCAAAACAAAAACGAAATAAGCGGCAAGAAAAAGAAATCAAAAGCTTATATGATGCTGACTGCAAGTAGAAATACAATAAAAATTTCTCACTTTGTAATATACATTTATATTTACTAAACTTATTATATTGCAGTTTATTTATCATCGATTAAACTTACCTACTTTATTTAAATTGATATTTGATGAAACCTTTTTATTTAATTTTATGATAAAAGGAACAAGTCCTTGAATCCCACGTTAAAGGTTTGGACTCTGTACAACATAAGTTAGTAGACTTTTCATATTCCATCATTGTGGCTTTTCCCGTCTTTCCTTTACTTTTCCAAAAATCACATTTTCATTATCATTCCATTGGGCAAGTATATCCTCTCTAAATAAGAGGACTAGAGCCTTTTGGTGCTCTGTAGTACCATCAAAGTGAACATCATCATCCCTATAGAGATGGTCTTCTTTCAACATACGTCGATGACCACAATAACATATGTCTTTGCTAAAAAGGCAACCATGTCGATGTTGTATCCACGTGGCAATATGGACATGCTTTATAACCATGTACAGAATATCCTGATAGCATTCCATATGTAGGAAAATCATTAATTGTCCACATTAAGGCTGCACGCATTATGAAGGTTTCCCCTTTATCTGCATCATATGTCTCCACATCATCAATGAATAAAGACCATAACTCTTCGATGAGAGGTCGAAGATAAACGTCGATATTATTTCCTAGTGAAATGGGTCCATCAATCAAAAGAGGCATCATAAAATATGATTGATCCATAGCCAACCACGATGAGTGATTATAAATCATCATTACAACCAACCATGTGATGTGTGGATTACCATTAAAACTAAAGTGGTAAAAGCCATGACTAGCTAGTCTGAGCTTGATATTACGAGGATCCTGACTAAATATTGAATGTAACTTGTCGAAATTCTTCCATATAGGTGAATCTCTCAGATGACTCATTTTGCCAAGAGCACGATCATGCTAGGTCATTACCACCGCTGTCTTCTTACACTTGTAAACTCTCTGCATGCTCTGTGTAATAGAAAAGTATCGTACTACCTTGAGAGGTATGTCATTCTTGCTAGTATGTGTTTTCTTCTTATATCTGGACACCCCACAAGTAGGACTCCAGTACAGTACTCAATCATTGGGACATGCATGAATCTTCTCACAATTTAAACCCATATTAGATATTATCTTTTGAGCTTCATACCAGCTATCAGGGACATTATTCCCAAGAGGCATAGAATCTTTCAGGAACTTTAAAATCATCATGAATGACTTGTTGCTCCATTTGTTTAGGCACTTAATCTGGAAAAGTTGAACGAACCATGACAGCGTGGAATGTTTTGCATTCTTATAAATCGGTCTCCTAGCATCATTTATGTACTTCTCATACTCATCTACATATTGTTCTTGTCTGGGAGGACTATCTTCAACATGATTAGGGTCACCGAAAGCAACCTCTATCATTTCCTCCATCTCCTCTTCTGGAAACTAGTTAATATCGTCAACTTCTTCTTCTTCTTCTTCTTCGGCATTAATGGGAGTTAGAATTTCTCCGTGATATACCCAAGTTGTATAACCTCTAATAAAACCATACTTAACAATGTGAAGTTCTACATCTTCCTCCTTACGATGCAAAGTATTCCTGCAATATGAACTCAATCTTTGTGCGTTTTTCACGATTCACATACATCCAGTCCTTAACCCTGATATAGTCACAGGCCATGATAACCTAACCAAGACAGAGTTAGTGATAACAACTCATAAATTAAACACGCTTGCAGTAATTTTCAGAAAATTATAAAAACTATATAGTTTGGTATAGATAAATTTTATTTACTTGTTTAAATTTAATCACAATTTCCATAAATGTGGAACATGCATAGTGCATCAAATATTTATTATCACTAGTACAAACTAGGGCTGCCCCAACGGTTGTAACCGTTGGGGGAAATCATGACCCCAACGGTTAGGACCGTTGGGGCTAAAAAAACCACCCGGCAAGTCGCGTTGGGGCTAAGTCAGCCCCAACGGTTGCCGAACTTGCCCCAACGGTTCTAACCGTTGGGGCAAATCTTTAGCCCCAACGGTTAGATTTGCCCCAACGGTTAGAACCGTTGGGGCTAATATTTGCCCCAACGGTTCCAACCGTTGGGGCCTTTATATAAATAAAAAAAAAGAAAAATCAGCCAAATGCACCCCTACCACACTTGTTTACAGAAGGAATGCAACATGCGACCAGCTTTGAAACCAAAAACTACAGAACCCTACAATAGGCTATATGTATGTTTCTTGAATTGATAGGTTAAGGAACAAGAGAAAGAGAAATAAATGAAAGAAACCTCATACAACAAATTGGACTGCAGCGCTGGGACATTTCTCAGAAATAAGATGAAAATCGTAACCAATCCAAATGCACTGGCAGTAAACCACTCTAGGACAGCTGCACATCCAATGTATCATCAACATGCAAAGAAACAAACAATAAGGTTTAGAATATCTCATGCTAACTCATTGACACATAAAATGAAAGAATATCTCACACGTGCCACTGGTTCATCGTCTTGGGGATTAATAAGAAGGAAAAGTCTATACTGATCTCCAAATCTATCCTGTGAATTGAATGTGCTGGAAATTACAAAAAACAATATCCCAATATTCAGGATTCTAGCAAAATTGACCCTAGCAAAATTCAATTGACAAAGATATAAATATATTCGGATGGAAGGATGAGAAAAAAAAAGCTAAACATTTGTACCCTAGCAAAATTGCTTTAACAAAGTAAGTGAAGGTCAAAAAATTGGCACTCACCTCATATGGTTCCTGTCTTGTAATAAAGAATGTGTCAAAACCAAAAATTTGATCTTTCAGGATATCAATTGTAGCCTTAGGAATCATAATTGGTTCACCAAGTTGCTGCATTCATTTGTCCACAATCCACATTCAATGAAGAAAATTTTATCAGATGGATTCATGTGTATCAAATTATGCAAAGAAGATGTAAAAAGTTCCTATAATAAGACCGAGAGTGCGTCCAAAAGCAAGGCTACTGTCAACATGCTCACCTTTCATCCAGTTCCAACCTTATGAACTGCTATCTTCCTCCAAAGCACGCTTCCATCATTATAAGAGGGCTGGCAGAACGGAGTCTGGTTTTGCATATATGACATGCAAGTATAATCAATCTTCATTAATACTTCAATACATACCTTATAATAGCTAATGATCAATTGATCACCATGTCCTTTCTTTACATGTCCAGTATCTTCACTTTCAGAGTTACGATAAGTAACAAAACAGTCCAAGAAAATAAAAATGAGCCCATGTCGTTCCAGTAATAAGCATGTGATATGACTGTGAGTCACTATTTCTCCAAAACAACCATTCATCTATTGATTTTTGCTCTTGTTGAACATTGAAAACAAGTTGAAGGATAAGCATTCATGGTGTGTGTACATATACACATGGATAGTTGTATAGAGTATTAGGAAGATCAGCTAAAAACAAGGAAAAACAATTATCCACTAAGATGGATGATGAGTTTTAAGAATTCAAGTTAACTTTTAGCTTAAAGACCATAAAGACATATTGGTGACAGAAATTCAGTACACACTGTAGATATGCATCAAAGGGAGCCTACACCAACAACGCATCAGTATCTGTTCTAGTTGGGTTATCTATGTTCAGCTGAAAAAGAAGAGGAAAAACAAGAAGAAAAAGAAGTAGCAATAGCACTAATAGTAACAGACACTGCATAATAATTCCAGAAGCTCTTTTCCTCTAACACACAGGACATTAAAATGATAGTTTCCATTCTCACAGAAAAATAACAAAGAAAATAGTTTCACAGTAAGGACATTTTCAATGTCAAAATCAATAAGGCATGGCTCAATGTCCATCTGAAATATAAATGATAAATGGTTAGCAAGATGAAGCTTCGTAACTCTATTCTACCTGATACATGTCAAATAAGTAATCTTGATATATCAAGTTCTGAACAAACAGGACGTCATTAAAAATTGACAGGAGAAAATGAAAACAGTAAACATAAGTACTGAAATGTATATGAAGCAATTTTCACAACATCCAATATAAAGAAAAATGCTAATTCAATTTTATTTTCCAGTTTTGCAGGAAGGATGGCACTATCAAGATTTGTTCATATAGTGTCAATTTTAATTATTCTTAAATAAATGCAAAACTACAACCAATGTATAAACCGAGTAAAATCAAACATGCAGCTAAAAATAAACAAAAATAGCAAGCAAACAAAAGCTTATATGTAAGAAACTCATAAGCAATATCAACTAATATCACAATAAGACCACACCAAAATAACCAAATGCAGATAAAGGCTAGCGTAATAAAATCACCAACCAGCGTGTCACCACCAGAAAGAGCAACGATGTGCTGGTCATTAAGACCCACGTGCCCAAAAACATATCGGATGTGATCATAAACATGAATTATTTAAGAAAAAAGGTTATTTCTTTTGTCAAGACTAAAAGAGGTTTCTATCAAGCAACAAAAATTACAATAATATTGAATTTGGATAATCTCCAAAAATTAGTGCTCGGTTAGTTTAGAAAACTGAAACTAAACAGATTTGACTCTTCAGATGCTTAACTAGGCAACATTAATCAAAAGATATTTTTCAGATTTTACATATGTAAACATATTATCAGTAAAAATAATGATAGTGAATTGCAAACAAAACCCCAAAGTAAATACACCCAATAAATAAATAAATAAATAAATCCATAAAAAGCTCTCACCTTTTGGGGTTGTCGTCTGCACAATGGAAGCCCTCCTAAATGACAGATTTGCCCTCCGATCCTGGAATCAGTAGGAACAAGAAATCCCCAGTCAACAACAGCAGCAAGTGAAAAGAAAGGAAAACAGGTAGAAGGAGAGTTGAGATTTGAGGAAGCTGACCATGAGAGATTCAACGAGGGGGACCATGTCGACGAGGTTAGTGAAGAGGTCATATCGACGAGGGGGACCATGCCACCGAAAGTTAACATCCACAAATATCAATAGTAGAAACTGCAGACATAGAAAAGAATTAGATTACTCAAGGATTAATGTGACACTAGAAAGTAGACTTACATAAAGATTACAACAACAACAACAAAAGAAAACAAATTATTTTAAAAATCAAGACCGGCATCTCTTCATTCCAGCTTTATCATCTGACCTCAAAGAAGAATCTCCATCATAGGAAGCCTCCATGGATTTAGAGAATGAGATTGAGAGGTAGAGGACTTACAAGTCAGGCGTCCGGCGAAAATCAGGAGTAGGA
This sequence comes from Asparagus officinalis, assembly GCF_001876935.1. Taxonomy (NCBI): domain Eukaryota; kingdom Viridiplantae; phylum Streptophyta; class Magnoliopsida; order Asparagales; family Asparagaceae; genus Asparagus; species Asparagus officinalis. The sequence goes on from NC_033795.1 coordinate 39,425,636, forward strand.
GAGGCAGCGAGGTTCGATTTGGGGAGGAAGAACTAGGGTTTTTGTGGAAGACTCGGTGGCCAACTGTAGGGTTGACGGCGGCGGGGACCTTCGACGGCAGCGGCGACCTCCGAACGGCAGCGGCGAGTCTTTCCGATCCAGAGTTGGGGGGGGGGAGAGAAGGCGCACGGGGATTTGGGGTTTTTGATGAGAGAGAGAGAGAACGGGGATAAATTTGGGGGTTTTCGTTGATTTTTTCGGTTTTTGGCGAAAATAAATGGGGGGGAAATTTCCCCCTCTTGCGTGTGTAGACTGAACCGACTTGCCCCAACTATTTGAACCGTTGGGGCTGGTTTCATCAGCCCCAACGGTTCTATCCATCAGTTGGGGCTGCCCCTCTTTTTACTAGTGTATGTGTATGAAATTTTCACATAATGTGATGAATCATGCATTGACGGTTCAATTGAATTATCCTCCTCCCTATGTGATGAATCATGTGTTGATGGTTCTGTATTTGCTATGCAAACATGATGTAGTGCGGCATTTAATGCAATTAGTGAATATGGTGCTGGAGTCAGTCGGTACATTCGGTGCTAATTGGAGCAACTGGTGCACATGGAGTTGAGCTTGTAAAGAGAGTTGAAGCACAATGAGGAATATTTTGAGGAACACTCTCATGATTTTTTTTTTTTTGAGCTGAAAAGCAGGGTAAAAAGCCCTGCTCATTAAAGATTTTATTAATAAACATAACTACTACAATACTAGTTGAAGAACCACATAGGGTGAAGCAGGTAAGGAGCGGACCTGTGTCGTCACCTACCAAACTGGACCCATAACGGAACCTCAACTAGATAGCACAAAGATACATACTTACATACTAAATTTCAGGAAGAAAACATACTTAGAAACAAAACAACTTAGTTTTATGAGGTAGAACATCAGTAGATAACCGACAAAAGGTACATTTCCCAGTGGCTTCTGAGTTTAGAGGGCATGAGGAAGGCAATCCCCAGTGGCATCAGCGCTCTTATTTGCAAGCTCCTGGAGTCCGACACTTTTAGCCGCCCGGCGAAGTCTCCTTTCCAATCTCTCATCCGCGGCACCTGCCCAAAAAGTAGTATATCTACCTATATTAGAAGCAGTTTGTAGAGGATCAGGTTGTACATCCTTAAAAATGAGTGCATTTCTACTAAACCATATCCACCAGCAAGTACAAGGCAGCAGAATCTTCCAAATGGTTTTTGCATCCTTACTTAGAATGGTAGATTTATGAAAAAATATCAAATCCTCAACCGATTTCGGCCAACTGTTGGTAGGGATAGAAGGGAAAATGAATGACCAGATAGCTTGAGCAAATGGGCATTTGATATACAGGTGTTCGTGAGTTTCAACATCAGACTGACAGAAGGAACATCTAGGATCACCTGTCCAGCCTTTGATAACCAAGTTTGCCTTCGTATTTAACTTCTTGTTAGTGATGAGCCAGAAAAGAACTTTGACCTTACTTGGGATAGGAGATCTCCAAATCATGCTATAGTACTTGGATTTTATACCCCCTGAGTTGACAAGGGAGTAGAAAGATTTAACTGTATATATCCCCGATGGGACCAGAGTCCACCACAGCTCATCTGGACCAGGAGAAATTGTGATATTTGAGGAAGTTAAATGAGAATGGAGAAGGTTTAGATCTGACCTTTCTGAATACGAAATACCTCTTCTGGTAAGGGGGTGCCAGGTCCATGAATAACTTAATTGTGATATTTTTAGTTTTTTAACAAATAAATAACTTAATTGTCAACATGAAGAGAAGGCGTGGATTGGTTTTGCGACCCTTGGTAATAGGGATTGTAGGTACCAATCACATTTTGCATATATGAAGTCGTAATGCTTCATAAAATTTTCACCCTGTCGCATATTTGATAAACCTTTTTTGAAGATTCCAATATTAATTATTTTCCTAGCATGCAATTAAATTTGTTAGTAAATTTTCATCATTTTCTTAATTTATCATCCATTTTGTAGATCAATTGTGATGCGGTACTAGTTTAAAAATATGTTATAAACTAGGGGATGTAAGTGATGGTTTTAGAGTACCTCCTCAAACACATACAATATTGCATGAAGTAGTAACGCTTCACCTTGAGACAGGAGGCAATAAATGTTTCTGTTTGTTTCACTATGAGAGGGCTCATGTGACAATGAATTATCTACCTATAATATATGTAGGCCTGTCCATCCGGCCCGGATCGGACTGGGTAAAAACGGAGCCCGAACCCGGGCCCGGTTGCCTCAGGCCCCGGCCCGGTTTTCTTTCATTTTAAAATTTTAATTTTCCAAGAATACAAAGCAAAAAATAAACACAATTTTGATAAAAAAATTATATTATTAATCAATTGTAATTATATAATTTACAAATATAAAAGTTTAGAGAAATTAAAATGATAAAATGATATAAAATAATTGTAGAATTTGTAGAAACAAACAAAATTAAAAATAATTGTAGAATTCAAAGAGTCCCACAACGCCCAAGGCTCAATCAAAGACCTCTAAATATATATGTTGTGGGGGTAGGGTTTGAATCACTAACATCCTCTCCAAACTCCTAAATTTTACCACTAGACTAATCTACCTATATTAGAAGCAGTTTGTAGAGGATCAGGTTGTACATCCTTAAAAATGAGTGCATTTCTACTAAACCATATCCACCAGCAAGTACAAGGCAGCAGAATCTTCCAAATGGTTTTTGCATCCTTACTTAGAATGGTAGATTTATGAAAAAATATCAAATCCTCAACCGATTTCGGCCAACTGTTGGTAGGGATAGAAGGGAAAATGAATGACCAGATAGCTTGAGCAAATGGGCATTTGATATACAGGTGTTCGTGAGTTTCAACATCAGACTGACAGAAGGAACATCTAGGATCACCTGTCCAGCCTTTGATAACCAAGTTTGCCTTCGTATTTAACTTCTTGTTAGTGATGAGCCAGAAAAGAACTTTGACCTTACTTGGGATAGGAGATCTCCAAATCATGCTATAGTACTTGGATTTTATACCCCCTGAGTTGACAAGGGAGTAGAAAGATTTAACTGTATATATCCCCGATGGGACCAGAGTCCACCACAGCTCATCTGGACCAGGAGAAATTGTGATATTTGAGGAAGTTAAATGAGAATGGAGAAGGTTTAGATCTGACCTTTCTGAATACGAAATACCTCTTCTGGTAAGGGGGTGCCAGGTCCATGAATGGTTGATCATCCTTCCCTGTGATCTGATACTACAGTGCTTAGAAAGGGCTAACTGGTAAGCTTTTGGAAAAAGGCAGCTGAGTGAGTTTGACGCAGACCATTTGTCGTGCCAAAAACTACCAGAATTACCATCCCCAGTATTCCATTTAACCAAACTGAAAAAGGTGGAGCTTATAGATGATAAATCTTGGATGAACCTTGATGCCGAGCACTTTGAGGGATGAGCAAAGGGATTAGAGCCATTTTTGGAGTAAATGGAGAAAACCACATCACTAATGAGAGACTTTCGATCAAATATTTTCCACAACCATTTTGATAAAAGGGCTCTGTTAAAGGATTCGATATCAAGAACCCCCAGACCTCCTTCGGCTTTAGACTTGCATACTTTCCTCCAGCTAACAAGGCATTTAATACTTGAGTGAGTGTGGCTACCGTTCCATAGAAAATTTCTTCTGATTCTATCTATAGCCTTAATAAGCCACTGCGGCAGCTTAAAAAAAGACATATAGTAAAGAGGAAGAGAAGATAGAACTGAGTTTAGGAGGGTTAACCTTCCCCCAATTGAGAGAGATTTGTTTTTCCATAGCGATAGCTTCTTGTTGAAGGATTCTAAAAGAGGTTGCCACTCTCTTTTGGAGAGAGATCCTCTTTTGAGAGGGAGACCCAGGTAAGAGAAAGGGAGAGACCCTACAGAGCAATTGAGGATCTCAGCTAACATTTTCCCTTTAAGAGGAGTTTTACCGAGGTAAAAGAGGTTTGATTTGGTGGGGTTAACGCACAGGCCAGAAATGTTTGCGAAGATGTAGAGGATGGATTTCAAAGTAGCCATGTCAGAGGGGGTAGCTCTGGAGAATATAATGGTGTCATCCGCAAACTGGATAGACCTGATATTGTTAAGCTGCCCTTTCAGGTTAAGGTCCGATAAGTCCCCCGATTGTGCACTGCAATTGAGCATTTTGCTAAGAACATCTGCCACCAACAGGAAAAGCAAAGGGGATAGAGGATCCCCTTGTTTGAGACCCCTGAAACATCGAAAGAAATTGGTAGGGGAGCCATTAACTAAAACAGCTGATTTAGAAGAGGATAGAATGTTGTGGATCCAAAGGCACCACCTGGGACCAAAACCTCTGGCTTTAAGAAGAGACTGGAGGAAGGACCAATTTACACAGTCAAAAGCCTTATAGAAATCAACCTTGAGAGCACATATCTCCTTTTTCCCCGAAGAACAGAAGTTAATCATCTCATGACCTAGGAGAAATGAGTCTAAGGATGATTTACCAGGTTGAAAAGCTGATTGTGACTTGTCAATAAGAAGATGAAGAACTTTTCTAAGTCTATTTGCCAGAATCTTAGAAAAGATCTTACATGAACTGTTTATGAGACTGATTGGCCGAAAATCCTTAGGTGAGAGGGCACCCTCTTTCTTGGGGATAAGGCAAATGTGGGAGAAGTTGATATTGTGAAGCAGATGAGGTTGGGAGAAGAGACCTTGGATGAAATCTGTAACATCCGCTTGAACGATATGCCAAAATTTCTGGAAAAAGAGGATGGGGAATCCATCTGGCCCCGGGGATTTATCAGGATGAAGACCAAAGACAGCCTCAGAGATTTCTTGGGGGGTAAAGGGAAGATCTAAAGAAGAGAGATCAAGGTTGTCATTTGGGTAGAGAAGACCCCAGTTAGGGGATAGATTAGATGCTGGTGGTTGCTCGAAGAGATTTGAGAAAAAAGAAAAGAAACTTTGTTTGATATCGCTGTCGGAAGATATGATAGAGTTGTCAATGAGAAGATGTGGGATAAAATTTTTTCTACGGTGAAAAGAAGCTACTTTGTGGAAAAAAGCGGAGTTGTTGTCACCTTCTTTCAACCATTGAATGCGGGATCTTTGTTTCCACTTGATTTCCTCAGCTTGAGCAAGAGAGAGAAGCTGGTCTTTCAAAGCAGATCTAAGATGAAGCTCTTGAGGGGATAGGCTTCTAGATTCCTCAGAAATGTTGAGTGAGTGAATTTGGGATGAGAGATTGGAGATGGACTGGGATAGAGATCGAAGACAGTTTTTCCTCCACCATATGATTCTTCTTTTAATGAGTTTGAGTTTGAAAAGAAGGGGAATTTTATGATCCTGATGCAGGTGAAAGGATTTCCAACTGGATTCTATAAAGGATGAGAAGGAAGGGAGCGAAAGCCACATTTTTTCAAATCTGAAGAGAGGAGAGGGGATAAAATGGGAAACTGTGTCCAGAACAATGGGACAGTGGTCTGAGCATGAGGGTGGATAAGCAAACTGGACCATATGGGGGAATTTGGATTCGAAATCCAGAGAAACTAAGAACCTATCCAACCTGGCTAGAGAAGGAGGGGATCTATGGTTGGACCAGGTGAACAGTCTCCCACTGAGGGGGAGGTCTAAGAGCTGGACAGAATCAATAAGATTATTGAATACTTTGATGTCTCGAGAGGAACTCAAACGGCCACTTCTTTCTTCAGAACTAAGAGTCATGTTGAAATCACCAAAAACCACCCATGGAAGAGAATGGGAGCCTCTTATTTTTTCTATTTCCCACCAGCATACCTCTCTATCTGAAGAGTCACATGGAGCGTAAAAGCAGGTGGCTACAAAGCTCCAATTGGATGGTCTGTGAGTGAGAGTAGCCGATACTGAGAAGATATCTACAGATGAGGAAGAGCAGGAGAAAAGGTCGTCATTCCACCCCAGAAGGACCCCTCCCCTTGTGTCATTGGCATCGAGAGAAATCCAGGATGAGATATTGCTGCCCCCCAGGGATTTAAGAAGAGAAGGCCTAGGGGAAGACAATTTGGATTCTTGCAGACCTACAAGGTTAACTTTAGCCAAGGAGAGACATTCCCTTACCAACCTACGTTTGGGTGGGTTGTTTAACCCTCTAACATTCCAAGATCCAATGCGCATGGGAACAAAAGAGATTCAACTTGAGAGGAGGGGGAGACTCAGAGGGGGAGGACATCTTCGGACAACCTATTGTGGATGTCAATTAACCCTTGGGGATCTATCGGTTCTTGGATACCACAGTTGACAGAGATTTCCTCTAATCTCTCCAGCGCACTAGAAAGAATTGGAGGAGTGGAGACAGATGAAGAAGATGAAAGTTTAGATATACCTGCTTTCTTACCATACTTCAGCTTGGATAGGTTCTTTTTGAAAGGCATGGGCATGTGAATCCCCCTTGTGGCTTTCTTTTTGGCCCTCTTGGCTTTGCTTTTGGCTTTCTCGAATCCAGGGGGTGGGTCTGAAGTAGAGACGTGCTCCGACGAGTCTGATTGGCTGACCTGGTTGGCTCGATCTGCATGTGATGGCAGGGAGGAGGCTTCTTCAAGGTTTGGGAAGGCAGCTCTTAGGGTGTCCCATGAATCTCTTGAGATATCTATGGTGATCCCTTTGAAAGAAACTGCTATCAACTCTGGGGAGGTCGCTGGTACTGCTGCTATGGGGGGAGAGGAATGCGAGTCTCCAGACTCCATCAAAGGCCTTTTGCCTTTTGGATCTGACTGTTTAGGGGTTCTGGAGGAGAAGACTGCAAAGTCCCCACTGGGGGAGGAGGCTTGGGGGCGGTGGGAGGGGCTCCCTCTCTGCGAACGAAAACTTCAAAAAGATCTCGGTCTTTGCCAAGCTCCGCGGGGAGAGGGTCCCCGACCAATATCAGCTTGATCTCACCTTCCAATATGTGAACTTCGTTAGGGGATTCATATCGAAAGATGACTTTCTGAGGGATTTCTGATAGATCCCTAACATGCAACATGGCTTTACAGGCTCTTGCTTATTTTTTGAGCAGTACATCATCAGAGAAGGCGATTACATCTCCAATATCCACGAGAATGTTTGAAATAAATTCCGAATCCCATAAATGAATGGGAAGGTGAAGGAGTTCTACCCATACGTAGAAAAACTTGGGGAGGACTTTAAGGCCAGACGTTTCTGACCATGGGGTAAAAACACCCCCAAAGTGTCCCATATCAAAAAAGGGTTTTGAGCAAGCGTGATTGAGAGACTCCGCATCAGGGAACTGGATGAAAAAAGAAGCCGCCGCCGATTGCCTGATCACACATGACCATTTCTCTACCTTAAAATGTTTCTCTAGGTTATCTACCAGCTCGGCATATGAAGGGTTGCCGACTTGGATCTGGAAATGAGCGTAGCTCGCAAAATCCTCCAAACTAGAAATGACAGATGGGGGAAGAGAGATCTTTGGGAGAAAGAGGGGGGGTGGTGAAGAGGGTAGAATAGAAGAGGGGATGCTAAGCAAAGGGGGTTGCTTTCTATGGGGACAACAAGCAGAGGTATGGCCAACAAGGTTGCATGCAAAGCATTTGAAGCCTCCCAGGGAGCAGTTCTTAGCCATGTGACTAGGGTTGCCACAAAGGAAGCACCTTGGAGGTTTAGGGGAAAGGGAGGGCTTGGATGAAGAGGCTACAGATCTGGATCTCTTGAATCTCTTCCTGTAGGAGACTGTGGTCCAACCTAGATCTGGGGAAGGGAGAAGGCCTTTGGAGGTAGGTGGAGGTGCAATAGGGGTTATAGCTGAGCTGGAGCCCTTGAGAATGTCTGCGAACGAGGGTTTGAAAGATGGCGCAGGATTTTGAGGAGGGTGAAGAGGTAGGGACGGAGGTGAGGAATAGGGTTTCGGACGATGAGTGAAGGTCGTCGAAGGGGCGAAGTGACGAACAAGTGAGGGGGTAGGTGGGAGTAAAGGCTTGGAAAGGATGGATGGAGGGAAGATTGTGATCTTACCGTCATTAAAGGAGACTAGACGTCGCCTCGAGCTCCGATCCGCCGCCTGGTCACCTCCAGCTCCTAATCGCCACCTGTTTCTCCTGTTCCCGAGCTCCATCCCAACTTAAAGAGTGTTTTTTTATAAGTCAATGAAACTGAACACTCTCATGATTTAAAAATTTTGCTCATGAATTAACTGTTATTCTACCCTTTTCTCCTTAAATTGTTTCATTCTTTCGTCTAATCTCATATAATTCATCATCTTAGCCACTCAAAGCTTCTTGAATTGAGTCAATTGAATTTTCACTATTATAACCAGCTGTACCACGCCCCATGTTGGTTGTGTCTTCATTTTGATTTATATTCTCATTTATATTTGTAGGTGAAAATGCATTAAGGTGGGTTTCTGAATGTTGGCCACTGTCTTTTTCTCTTCTAAACTCATCAATAACATCAAATTCATCATCATCCATTGGCTCAATTAGGTCAGTTTTATAATTTTCATCCTCAATTTAGTCATCACTATTATTGAAGAGGGGTTTTGGTCTTTATTTGCATTTACATAGGATGGACTTGGAATTTGAGGTGTACATTAATTGTCTCTTGAGCGTTTACTCGTTTCTCCTAGGGGTTTAACTTCTTCCTTGTACTATTTTTTTTCCCTTCATATCATTAGGATTGCTGTGGATAGTGTTGGGATTTTTTTGCTACCTGGCAAGAGGATTGCATACAATTAGGATCTTGCTCTTGATTAGGCAGTGTGATGTTAACACCCTCCAACGCAGTGTTCACTATCGTGAGCAGCAAAACTCTCACGTAAATCCTAATCAGAATTTAAATTTCTCAAACACACCATGCTTGGTGATGCATAACCTCATCTTTAGATTTTTTTCGCTTTATACGCAAATCTAATATTTTTTATCAATCTTAAAATCTTAATTTACTAATTGGTAGTCTCTCTAATTTAAAAAAGTTATTTCTCATATCTATTATAAAGAGAATATATTATTTAATTTTGTATAATCATTCTATTTACAAAATTAATAATTTTTAAACAACTACTTTAAATTCTATAGCAATGCCTTCAATTGCTTCATGAGCATCTAGTTGCCCCTCATCTGAAGCAATAGAATTTTTTTACGCAGTTAATTAAATTCTGACTTGATTACATTTTGTCGGTGTTCTTAAAAATAGAGAATAAAAGATTAACCGCTCCATGATATTTCTATAAAATTTTACAGTGTAATGTTTGATACATATTGTATAATTAAAATTTTCTTTGATAGATAATCTAACTCTATGAGTTGCAAAAGAAAACATTCTGATGTCCCCTCTTTTTGAACCAAAGGTAAATTGTCGTTTTTTTAGGAATAAATATCCCTTTATTTAAATAAATTTTCTTGTGTAGCCGAAATTCATTACATTAGTGATTCTTTGGAGGAATATTCATTTATGATGACCCAAATGCTGAAATTAATGTAGGAAAATCTTGATATCTATTATATTACATTTTCAGTTGGTGAATTATCAGTTGGAGGTGGGAATGATATTTATACATGTCCATTATGTGAAAATGGCAAAGGAAGAAGTTGGATTAAGAAAAATATGAAGTCTCATGCACGTGGTGGTAGTTCTAACGGTTCTTCACAGAGTACGTTGGAGGATATATTGACTCTCACCTTACCATTTTGAAATATCTTTTGAACAATTAACTCTCGCCATCAGTTAGTTTAATTTAGAGTTCATATTATCTTAGGCATTAATTTGTTCAAATTGTTTCAGCTTATAATGTAATTTCCAACTTTTCAACTATGCTATAGTTTTTAAGTACTTTGTGTTAGGGATTTTATGGAGATTAATCTGAGGTATTAAAGACTAAACGAATAACAACACCAATGAAAAATACTACAAGCAAGCAAATAACAAAATTTAACGTGATTCGGCAAATCGTGCCTACGTCCACGGGGCAATCCACAGAGAAATATTTCACTATGAATCAAGAGTACAACCCCTCCAAGTTACACCTGAATTTGAGGATTAAATCATAAGAGAAAGATACAGTGTTACTTCTAGGGCACCAAAACCCTAAAACCCGTATCACCAAAAATCTCCAACACCCATGGAGAAACTAGCACCGTACCCTCGACGATGTCGTCGTTCCGAAGACAACAAATTTTGAATCATTGCCAATCAGACAACCGTGCTATCTGGAATCTCACTTTTTCTCTCATCGATTTGATAATTCGTTTCTTTTTCTAGATCCCATAGTTTGTAGCCGAACTCATCTTCTCCATAACTAAGGAAGATTCTATCATCAAGCTTCTGTCTCTTTTCCTTTGGAATGTGTGCAAACGCCTTACAACTAAACACCTTCAGATGAGAATAAGAAATATCTTTTCCGGACCAAACTCTTTCTAGAATATCAAAACCCAAAGGAACTGAAGGAGACCTGTTGATTATGTAGCATGCAGTGCGAACAGCTTCAGCCTAGAAGCCCTTAGGTAACTTCGCCATCTTCAACATGCATCTGACTTTCTCCATAATGGTCCTGTTGTACCTCTCTACAAATCTATTATGATGTAGCGTGTCAGGCTTTGTCCTTTGATGCTGAATACCATGCTTGGAGCAATAATATCTAAACTCAATGGAAGTGTACTCTGCTCCATTATCGGTGTGCAAACACTTTAACTTCTTTCCTGTCTACCTCTCCACCATGACATAAAACTGCTGGAATACTAAAACCACAAGATCCTTTGTCCTCAATAAGAAGACCCACATCCTCCGTGATGTATCATCAATAAATATGATAAAATACTTATTGCCACCCAATGACTCCACCTCAATAGGACCACAAACATCATAATAAATCAAATCTAGGATATTATCTTTTCTTTTAGAAGGCTTACTAAAAGAAACTCTTTGTTGTTTGCCAAACAAACAATAATCACAAGGGGTGAGTGACAACCTTTGACAAAGGGAATGAGTGACTTCTTTACCAATATCTGTAACCCCTTCTCACTCATGTGCACGAGCCTCCTATGCCACAAATTGAGAGTGTCACCATCTTGAGCCACACTCAAAGAATTATATGAAGCCTTTGCTTGAGTCTTATATAAATTGCAACATATACTTCCTCTAGCCACCACAAGAGAGCCTTTGGTGATTTTATATTTTCCTCCACCAAATTGAATTTCATATTCCATTCAGTCCAAAGTGAAACTCAAATCAAGTTGAGCTACAAATTGAAAACATGCCACACATTCTTTAATATCAATGTGCATCCGGTATCTGTCTGCAAATGTATATCACCAAGTCCCATAATGTTTGAGTAGCTGGTATTGCCCATCTTCACATTGCCAAATTTATCTTCTTTATATGATGTGAAAGAGTCTCGATTGGAGGTAGCATGACATATAGCTCCTGTATCAACTATCCACTCGGAATTCTGATTTGTAACATGCATGCAGTCTTCTTTCCTGCGAATGAGAATAATATTGGTATCAGACAAAGTAGTTGTAGTGTCAGTCACTTTCTTCTTCTCATCTTTCTTTTCATCTTTGTTTCTAGCTTGCTCTTTCTTCAATGCCCAACAATTCTTCTTGATATGACCTAGCTTCCCACAATAAAAACAACCTCTCTCTTTAGACTTTGATCTACCCTTGGATGTGTCACGACCTCTATTATATTACATTTTTAGTTAGTGAGTTATTAGTTGGAGGTAGGAATGGTATTTATACATGTTCATTATGTGAAAATTCCACTAGTAAAAAACTGGGTATTGGCGACGGGGTATTGGCAACGGATTTCAAATCCGTCGCCAATACAAATATTAGCGACGGGAACAACCCCATCTCCAATACCCTGTCACCAATGTTTGCATTAGCAACGGGAATAACCTCGTCGCTAATGTTTTCCCGTCACCAATGAGTATTAGCGACGGGAAAACATTGGCGACGAATCTCATTCGTCGCCAATAAGTATTGGCGACAAATCGAATCCGTCGCCAATACTCATTGGCGACGGATTTTATCCGTCGCCAATGTTTCCCGTCGCCAATGAGCATTGGTCGCCAGTACTTATTAGAGACGGATTTGACCCGTCGCCTATGTTCCGTCGCCAATATGTATTGGCGACGGATTCGATCCATCGCCAATACTTATTGGCGACGGATCGAATCCGTCACCAATACTAATGTGCCAATCGTAAAAAATTTAACATTAGTGATTGATTATCCCATTGCTAATGATTGGCCCCCACAACAAATTAAGAATTATTTTAATATTAGTCCATCAAATATATAATATTTTAAAAGTAGTCCACCAAATTATGTAAATTGCTACATCTAGGGATGTAAATAAACCAAATAATTAATAAATAGTTCGATAATTATTCAAATAAACTATTCAGTCATATTCGATTCGGTAGTTCATTTAACACATTCAAATTTGCTAACGATCAGAATTTGACCAAATGTATATTCGATTCGTTTGTTTATTAAATATTCGTTTAAAATTGATCACATGTTATTATTTGTATTATTGCATATATGATGTCATATTTGTGAGTTTTTGGCTTTATCTTTGATTAGTTTATAGAAAATGATGAGAAAAGTGTAAATGATGAGAAAATGGTAAATAATCAAATAATCTTAGATCTTAAATAATCTTAATCAAATAACTATTTCTACTTAAGTGTTATATACCGATTTTTAAACTCAAATAATCTTAAATCTATTTTCTAATTAAATTTTGATTTAAATATATACACATTATATATATAGTATAAAGGAATAATTTTTATTTATGAATTTTAATAATACTTGAAAATTAAATTCTTTAGCGGAATAAATATACTTTGATATTAGATACGTATTCGTGAGTTTTTGGCTTCGACTTTGATTAGTTAGAGAAAATGATGTAAAAAATGAAAATAATAGAAAATAGTGAGATAACAATGAGATCATTTTTAGTTATATGTGTTATGAACATGTAACCATATTGATCTTACTAATGATATACCAGAACTTATCGTAGCCCTTTTTAATAAATTAGGAATTATATGTTAATTTTAAAATTTATTTTCTTTTATTCTTTATGCTAGTAGATTCGATGACCCCCACTACTCTTAGCTTCATTTACGGATGAACTTGAACCTGCTGTGACGTCCCTGGGTTCACACAAGGCTGCAGTCCAAGGTGAAACCAAGAATGTCAAACCTGCCATGCACCACACCGCGCAACAACATGTTTCACCATCACAATTAACATCTATCTAGTAGAGTCAACAACAGGTGTAGGTACAAAAGCAAGTAAAAAATAATACAAGAAAGACTGATGAAATGATAATAATCGAATTAATGTCTCATCATCTAGCATACAGAAATACATACTCAAGGTCTGAGTAGATAAACTAGAATACTCAACAAGTCTCAAATACAAATATCTGATAAGAAGGAAATAAGACACACGACCTTTACAACTTCTAGAACAAGACTCTCAAATACCTAAACAAAAGTCTATTGTGGAACTCCAAAAGAAAATATATGTAAGTAAACAGGTGAAGCTAAAATGCCTCGCCATCAACCTGCGACTCTCCGGGCTCCTGGCTCGTTACCTGAAAGGGGGAGGGACAACGAGCGTCAAAGCGCTAGCGAGCAACTTCACAACCAACCCCAAGGGAACAGGGCTTGTTGTATAAGAAAATATAGATAATACATAATAGATCTAAAATCATTGATCTCACTAAAGAGGGTTTTAGTATTTAGAAATTTACAACACGAGAATAGGTACGTCGAGCGAAATAATCCAAACAAGGAAACCCTCATGTATATACCTTATATCTCAAATTGTAAACCCCTAACCACCAAACCCGAAGTTCTAGTACAGTAACAATAATAAAAGAATGTAAACCCCTAACCACCAAACCCGAAGTTCTAGTACAGTAACAATAATAAAAGAAATACGACAAATACCAGAGCATAAATACAGTGCTGTGATATAACCAACATGGGCATCATGTTATTACTTACATGAATATCATGGCGAAACCTACATAAGTGTAATGTCATAAACTCTTATGAGAAAATCATGTTCAGGGTTAAGAAAAATATGTCCGATACAGGTACTATATACTGTGGTTTCCAAACTCTTAGAATACATGGTAAATGTCCAACACGAGGACTGAGATACAGGTACTATATACTGTGGTTTCCAAACTCTTAGAATACATGGTAAATGTCCAACACGAGGACTGAAATAGATTATAGTCCAACACGAGGACTTCTATGGATTATAGTCCAACACGAGGACTGTGCAATAGTGAAAATGTCACTGAGATACATAGTGGAATCTACTTATACCAAGTCATACTCAAATCAGTGTATATATCCATAATTGGTACCCTCAGGTCATCTATCATGCATGGATACATAATAAGACTAAAAACCAGAGTTAGATAATCCAGGCAAAATCTCGAATATGAGAAAAATACACAGAACAGAAAATTTGCAACAGACTGTGCGGCGGTCGATCGCACCGGTCGACCGCGCTCTGACACACACCTGGAGGTCGACCGTTGCGGCGTCTCGGTCGACCGCTATGACGTCTCGGTCGACCGCCCGAGCGTCGCGGTCGACCGGGGCGGTGCATTTTTAAGTATGTAAACCATATACCCAAAATTCTAAATACAAGAGAAACAAGATTAAAACGTTTTGATAACAGTAAAAATGATTTAACTCTTGTTTAAGCAATTTCAGATCTAGATCTTATTGATAAAAGTCCTTTGGTGAGCTTTTAAAGTTGAAAACATGATTCTCATAACATGTACCATATAGATCTACTATCTCTACAAGAAAATACGATTTTTGGCCCAATAAATTTAATAAAAACTCAAACTTTGCATGAAAACAAAAAGGGGTGGAGTTGGACGAGAAGTTACTCGCCTGAGGGGTGTAGATGAACTCCCAAAAACAAGTGAGAATGATCCTCCTTCGCTGAACACCGATGGATCTCGCGTCGACTCCTCCAAAATCCTCCAAGAATCGCCAAAGAAAGGGGTTTTAGGGTTTGAAAAAGAGAGATGAGGGGGCTGAGGCTATTAGGGTTTAAAAGAGGGTTTTAAGAGCTTCAAAACGAGTATAAATACCTAGGGTAACAATTGGGTTCGGTATAAACCAAACCTGACCCGAAACAAAACTGACAGAACCAGATTCGCGTTCTGGGTCATGCTCAAACTAGGGTTTGGTATAAAGACTGTATCTTTCTCATCCGATCTCAGAATAAGGTTATATAAGACTCATTGGAAAGATCTTGAAGAGACCTACAACTTTGATCTTATACACTTTTCCAGATTATGACTAGAATGGTATGAAAAACATAAAAACTTTCAACTAGTCAAAATTCTCAGATTCTCACTCTTTGCTTTTGTGCATGTTTTGTGAATTTGAACTCATATATTCACAAATATACATTGAATTGACCTCAAATCAATTCTTATCATACCCAAACATCAAAGATATATTATTTTCACCATATAATATATTTATAATTATTTATCACATTATATTCAAATTTTCAGGGTTTTACACCTACAAACATCATTAATGAATCTGAGAGGAGGTAAATTAGATTTAATTGTTTGCGTCGAAAATTGTTGTATTCATTGCTGTATTCATTACAAATTTAGTCGTTACAATGAAATCAAAAAAGATTGTCTTTTTATAAGACCTTTACACAATGAAAACAAAAGGTTACAACTCTCGTCAAAACAAACGCAGAGATCGTTTATCGGTCTTCTGCTTGCGTGGGTCTTTGGCCTGTGCCGGGGTTTATCCGTGGACCGCCTTAGATCTGGATCCGGTTGATGAAAAATTTGGCAGAGCTTCGCCTTCGCCGAGGAAGTATTTGATTTGAAGCGCTGAAATCGACCAAGCGAAATCAGGGCTCTTCTCGAGATTAAGACCAAGCCTAATCTCAAGGGACGGACGGGAACGGGCGTCGGATCTCTCGAACTCTCCTTCTTTATGCCGAAGAACTCGCCAAGATCTGTCAACCCTCACTGAAATTCGTGCTCCTTTGACTCCACAATCCGGCAGCACCTCCTCGTCTTGATAATCAATCGCCCCCGCTGAAAGGAGGCCCTAGGTTTGTATTTATAGGGCTTCAGAAGCGGTTATTTGGATGAGAACAAGTGATTTGGCTCTATCTTCAGTTAACAACAGCCTAACCACGTTTGGGGATGATATCAGGTCAGTTAGAAACCCCTGGAACCAACAAATCTCGAGAAAAAACCATCCAAAACCGAACCGGGACGAAACAGTGCGCGCAGGACAAGTCTGACCCGCGCACGTAGTTCATCGATTCACTTCAATCGTTCATCAACGTCAATTGGACTCCTGTGGATCGGATAGTGATGTTCATCGTAGCTCTTTATCACTGAACCGTTCGTGGAGACCTATAGGCAATTTTCGATGCCTACAGATACCCCCTCCAAAGCGTTCCGGACTCGTTTCTTTTATAGAAGAGGCTGGAATACTTTGGATGTGATTGGTCTAGCCTTCAGTCGGTGTAAGGACCTGTAGTTAGCTTCAACTCTTGGCTCCTTCGTTTTTTATTCTATTCGAAGCTTTGACGAATAGCCGAAGTTCTTCCGGCGCTGCGTTTATCGCTTGGCCGTCGTAGAAGTCTCGAGTCTGCAGCTGATGAATTGAGTTTGGCTCATGTCATTGAGTTGACTTTGAACTACCTCCGCCACATTGTGTTGACTTAGGGTTTCGGCTCGTCGTGTGTTGACTTTTTGTCACAACGTGTTGACTGGCGTTGACCTAGGGTTACGCGTTGACCGGCGTTGACCCTAGGGTTTCGAATTCGTCATGTGCTGGCTTAGGGTTTCGGATCCCCGTGTGTTGGCTTTTTATCGCAACGCGTTGACCGGCGTTGACCTAGGGTTACGCGTTGACCGGCGTCGACCCTAGGGTTTCGAATCGTCAAACGTTGACTTTGGTTGTAACGCGTTGACTGGCGTTGACCTAGGGTTATGCGTTGACCGGCGTTAACCTTAGGGTTTCAGATCATCGTGTGTTGACTTTTTGTCACAACGCGTTGACTGGCGTTGACCTAAGGTTACGCGTTGACCGGCGTTGACCCTAGGGTTTCGAATCGTCGAACGTTGACTTTGGTCGCAACGCGTTGACTGACGTTGACCTGGGGTTACGCGTTGACCGGCGTTGACCCTAGGGTTTCGAATCGCCATTAACACAGTTTATACTCGTACGTGTTGACTGGCGTTGACCTAGGGTTACGCGTTGACCGGCATTGACCCTAGGGTTTCGAATCGCCATTAACACAGTTTATACTCGTACGTTTGCTGGAGTATACACAGTTTAAGCTCTTAAGGTATTGGAGCATAGCGGTCTCAAATGTCGGGGCTGCAGGACCAACTGTTAAAGCTGATTCATCTGCATTTGTGGATCTTATTTTAATGTTATTGGATAATCGAGTCACGAGACCAACGTTGTGCTAAGAGAATTGCTTCCCTTAGACTTAATGCTACGATATTGAATACGTAGACTTCGTCTTTCTCACGGGAATAGACTACCCGGCAACGCGTGTTAGACATAGACTTTGGGATTTTTGGCAAACTCCCAGCCATCCACGGGTTTGACGTGCCTTTACCGATTACCGTTTGAATCGGGCTAGCATGTGAATTATCAAAATCCGTTTCACATGTAACGTTGTGCTAAGAGAATTGCTTCTCTTAGGCTTAATGCTATGATTTTGAATACATAGACTTCGTCTTTCTTACGGGAATAGACTACCCGGCAACGCGTGTTAGGCGTTGACTTCATCCCTGTCTTTTCTGAAAGCAAAGACAGAGGAAAAGTTGCTATGATCTTGAATACATAGACTTCGTCTTTCTCACGGGAAAAGACTACCCGGCACCAGAATCCGGAATGATGAACTGGGAGTGGGTTCTCCACTCCGAGCATCGGAAAGGTCCGAGGAGAGGAAGAATTTTATATTCTATCTCCCGGTGCTGAAGAGGAAGAATTTTATATTCTATCTACGGCCGGAAAGGAAACTCGAGGTGGGATCTCCACCCCCAGAATCCGGAAGGATGAAACTAAGAGTGGGATCTCCACTCCGAGAATCGTAACAATTCGGATAACCCTAACTGTCGGAAGGTTTGATTACCCGATTTGGAAGTGGACCTCTCGTTCAGCGTTGACTCATCCCTTCTTAGGCTTCGGGATGAAATTCCCCAGACTGGAATTCTGGTGTCTTCTTCAATCGGTAAAAGACTAAACCGGCAACGCGTGTTAGGCGTCGACTCATCCCTTCTTAGGCTTCGGGATGAAATTCCCCAGACTGGAATTCTGGTATCTTCTTCAATCGGTAAAAGACTAAACCGGCAACGCGTGTTAGGCATTGACTTATCTCTATTTAGGAGTCGAAATAAAATTCCCCGTGCACCAAGTGCCCGGATTTTGGGAGTTGAAAAAAAAGGTGATGTCTTCTCTTGGGGCAAAGACGAACCCGAAAATGGGAGTTTATCGAGAGTGAATTGTGGTTTTGGTCCTAACTGTAGGAAGGTTTGACCAAGCAGGAGTTTGAGATGATCCTAACTGTAGGAAGGTTTGATCGCTCAATTTGTGGACCTCTCGTTCATTGGGGGAATCGAGAGGGGATTTTGACTGTGGTCCTAACTGTAAGAAGGTTTGATCAATTGGGAGGTTTGAGACGATCCTAACTGTAGGAAGGTTTGATCGCTCGATCTGTGGACCTCTCGTTCATTGGAGGAATCGAGAGGGGATTTTGACTGTGGTCCTAACTGTAAGAAGGTTTGACCAATTGGGAGGTTTGAGACAATCCTAACTGTAGGAAGGTTTGATCGCTCGATATGTGAACCTCTCGTTCATTGGGGGAATCGAGAGGAGATTTTGACTGTGGTCCTAACTGTAAGGAGGTTTGACCAGATTATATCCGGACTCTAACTATGAAAGTGTTGAGTGCACGAACATAGCGGAAGTTTGAATGGATTGAACTTGATAGAATTTGGTGGTCTCACCGTCAATTAGTCTGATCGGTAGGGGACTTAGTGTTCATCACTTTGTTCATATTGATCGGGTGATCCCTAAGAGTATTAACATTCTTTCGGGAACTTCCCGTTACACGAATTATCCACCCCCAGCTTTCTCTGCGGAACTGGTTCGGACATTATTCTCAGTTACCTGAACGGGTTTACATAAATCGTCCACCCCCAGCTTCCTCTGCGGAACTGGTTCGGATATTATTCTTGGTTACCTGACCGGGTTATCCTTAAGAATATTAGCGTAATATCCTCCAGGAACTTCCCGTCAACAGTGGGAAACAGTTTAGACTCATATACCTATTGGAGTATGTAGGGAGCAGTTTAACCTCATGCATCTGTTGGAGGATTGAGAAACAGTTTATACTCGTATACTTGTCGGAGTATTAAGAAGCAGTTTATACTCTTATACTTGTCGGAGTATTGAGAAGCAGTTTATAGCAGTTTATACTCTTATACTTGTCGGAGTATTGAGAAGCAGTTTATACTCGTATACTCTTCGGAGTGTTAAGAAGCAGTTTATACTCTTATACTTGTTGGAGTGTTAAGAAGCAGTTTATACTCTTATACTTGTCGGAGTATGTAGGGAGCAGTTTAACCTCATGCATCTGTTAGAGGATTGAGAAGCAGTTTATACTCGTATACTTATCGGAGTATTGAGAAGCAGTTTATACTCGTATACTCTTCGGAGTCCAGCTACCGTTTGGCTTACCCTAGCGTTATGACGCCGACCTTAACCAAGGTCTGGATGCTATTCTTTAAAGTAAAGCAAGCCTTGGTGGGATGAAGGATCCTCCTGTGGTATGCGCAGTACTTTGGATCCGTAGTATTTTTAGCTTCCTCCTGATTCGTGATGGGCGGGAGCTTGATTTTATTGTTTTCGAGAAGAGACTCGAAGATGACGGGAACGTCTTCGTCCTTGAACGAGTACTCTTTCTGGGCCTTTTGATCCGAAGTCTTCTGCTGTCTTCGGAACTACTGTTTTGACGTTTGATCAACAGCCGCTGCAGGTGCCTTGCCCCTATCACGAGAGGCGAAGTTCGAGTTCGGAGAATTAGCCATCGGTTGGCTCCTCTCGGCCTTCTTCCTTTTGAGGAATCGTTCGGCTTGCTCTCCTCGGGCCTTCAAATCCTTCCATGTCTTGAGCGGCTCTACTCCCATAACATCCAAGATGTTAATGGACAAATTGTTATGACAAGTCTGCAAGAAGAATTCCTCCGTGACGGGATCCTTACAGTTCATTGCCTGATTGCGAAAGCGTTTGATGAAGGTATCCACCGACTCTCCGTCTTTTTGTTTCTCATCGAAGAGTGTCCTGATCGACACTTCGGCATCATCATCGAAGAAATGAGTGAGGAACATGCTCTCCAGGTCCTCCCAGCTGTTGATGCTTCCAAATTTAAGACGCCGATACCAATCGAAGGTAGGCCCGTGAAGGGTGCCGACGAATGACCGAACCATCAAGGCTTCATTGCCGGAGATCGTGCCCAAGTGGGACTTGAAGTAGATTAGATGCTGAGTGGGCGAGCCCTTCTCGTCGAACGGCGTGAAGTTGATCAGGTTGAACTTCGCTGGATACGGGATCGAGTCCCACTCTTTCGGGTAAGGACACGGAATGCCGGTCTTCTTCACCTCTCGAGCAGACATCAGGGCGTCAATTTTTCTTTCGAGATCCTTCATCTTTTCGGCCTCATCTATATCCTGTTTTGGACAATTTTCGAGAGGAATAATACGGCCACCCTCAGTGTTATCATCATTGGTGGGTCCACCCCCCAGCGTCGTTATTTTTAGTGGGGCCACCCCCAGTATTTTTGGGCGGTGCGTCGGCCATGATGATTTCGTCCACTTCCGGATCGCTGTCAACTGCGGCGTTCTGGGTGCGACGACTGGATTCAACTAGCTAATTTGACAAAGCTCGGATCTGTTGGTCGTGCATTTGTCTCATCTCCTGCATAGCCATTTCTATTTCGATTTTGAATGCTTCTTTCTGCTTGGCTAGAGCATCCTCCATGATTTTGGCTATTTGCTCGGTGTTGATCATGAACACTTCTCGAGCTTGTCCTATACTAGACGTTGTATCGTCAGAGGCGAGTGCGGAATAAGAATCTGAAAGTTCGTCATCGGAACGGATTCCTTCATGGATCCCATGGTAATCGTTATATCCGACGGCCTCTAGCTGAAGCTGAGCTATTCCCGAATTGACTCTGCTTCCTGGAGAGAAATTAGGGTCGGAATCACTTGAAACAATTGGAGATTTTCCCTTGTTGACCATGTTGATGGTAACTTCTGGGAATTCATCATCTCGAGCAACCGATCCTCTTTGGTGGAAACGCTTTGATTTGGGTTTCGTCGTTCCATCGGAGATTCTCTCGAACATCGAGACACTCTGCGGAGCGGTCTTGGGGCAGCTACAAGTTGATAATACTGCCCTGATAATTTTGATACACGGACAGTGAGAGTCCGCTTCCCGGGTACTTCTCTTTCGAGATTTATTCGTACCCCCAGCCTGATAGTACAACTCATCGACGTTGCGGTCGGAGTAACCTATCGGCTGCTCACATGGATTCTCAGGTATAACACGTTCGTCTGTCTGACGTGTTTTCTTCTGAGTAAACATTGCCTTGTTGGCGTCTGCAAGAGTCGCACGTTTGGAATCACACCTTTGTGAGGGTGAAACCTTAACGGGCTCCTGATTTTTTGCACGCACCGCCAAGCGGGCCGTTGCAGAAATCCCTTTGTTAGGAGGTCGCGTACGACCCCCAGTCCGGATGTTGGCTCGAAGCTCCTTCAACGATCTCCAGCTTTCCTTAACAAGCGCTTTTCCTCGATTCTCGGGTAGGGCACCGATACGATCCTTCAGAGGAATCCTAAACTTGAGGAAATCCACGCTGCGGTAGGGCTTTACTGGAGGTTCGGGTTCTAAAGTTGACGAAGGCCGAAGAGCAACGTCGCCTGCTTTTGCCTTAGGCGCTGATTTGGCCTTTGGCACCCGAACTTGTTTGGATCTTGGCGATCTCTTAACTGCCTTTTCCTTTTGCATTTCTTGTGCTTTTCGCACAAGGGTCTGGGCATGCGCAAGCAAGGTGCGGCACTTCTGGATTCGCTCCTCGAGAGTAGAACGGGTTCTTTTGACACGAACCCATTCGTTCGTTTCTGTCTTGGAGGAGGAGTTGGTTGTTCGCCGTTGTTGTTCCCGACGCTGCCTGGATTTTAGATCCACATTATAGCGGACCCCGTCCATCGGTCCCGAAGCCTTGGCCAGCTGACGAGCAAGGCATTGACGCCGCCTTTGGCGTGCTTTCTTTGATAATGCTGGAGCGTCTTCAGTAGCCATCTCCTCGGCGGAGGAGAAGTCCGGATCTGCGGTCTCGACCACGTTGGACGATGCGGGAACGTCGCGTGGTGCGGGCGCAGCGGCGGCAATGGGATCTTGGATCTTCGAGCCGAAGGTCCCGCGAACATTTCTGGAAGAGGATGCCTTCCTGCGCCTGTTCGGAGAGGCGGATCTGGAAGAGGAGGAAGAGAGGTACTCTTCAAACTTTTGTCGATCGAACTCGTATTCGATCTCTTCATTCACCCGGATCTTGAATGCCGGTTGCGTCACGACGGCCTCGGCAGCGAGGCCGTTGGCTCCCACTGTGGTCGCCAGCTTGTTTGCGTCGAAAATTGTTGTATTCATTGCTGTATTCATTACAACTTTAGTCGTTACAATGAAATCAAAAAAGATTGTCTTTTTATGTTACACAACAATGAAAACAAAAGGTTACAACTCTCGTCAAAACAAACGCAGAGATCGTTTATCGGTCTTCTGCTTGCATGGGTCTTTGGCCTGTGACGGGGACGTTGATATCCGTGGACTACCTGGCACTCAGATCTGTTTCCAAAAAATCGGACAGAGCTTCGTTGATCCGCGTGAGATCTAGAAGCCTGAAGCGTCTATCTCGGCTAAAACGAGATATCTGCTCTTCTTAGTGATTACCGGCGAAGGGTAATACTAAGGAAAGGGGGGACGGGTGATTGAAGATTCTGATGAAGACCTCTCCTCTCCTTGTTGAAGCGCTCGACCACTCTTCACTGCAGCAGGGCTTCGCCAACTTCTCCAAAAATCCAGATCTTCAAAAATGAGGCCTTAGGGGGCTATTTATAGGCAATGAGAGTACCTAGGGTGCCTAGACACCCCTGGGATGTTTCGACTTTCCCGAGACACCCCGGGTGTCCCAACTCAGCCTGAGACGCTCCCCGGGTTCCCGATTGGCCCGGGTCTTCGTTGTTCTGAAATCCTATCAGCTCACGTAGTTCGTCGATTCACTTCAATCGTTCATCGATGTCAATTGGACTCCTGTGGATCGGATAGTGACGTTCATCGTCGCTCTTTAACACTGAACCGTTCTTGGAGACCTATAGGCAATTTTCGATGCCTACATTAATCACTAAAGAAACGGATAAAAATAGCTTGGATGAAGTTACTTTGGAGTTTTTATAAGGTTAAGAGGAGAAAGAGCCGTCAAAAATGAGTTATAGCGAATATGATATATGTTGAAAAAATCCGTTCTTAATTAAAATTCAAGGAAAACTGGTAACAATAGTTTAATTTAAAGGAATATTTCTTTAAATCTAACCGGTGTTAACTAGGGGACCTAATTGTATACATTGTGATGATTTGAGGGATGTAATAGAAATTTTATTATTTGAGTGACTAATTTTGAAATATTAAAGATTTGAGGGACTACTTTGGAAATATTAAAGATTTGATGGACTAATATTGGACTAACCTAAACATTAACTTTGAAATTAAGGATGTAAAAGGAAATTTGATAATAATAACTGTAATTTGAGGGTTCCAATAGCAATTCACCTAAATGACCTAATTTTAACTGTAATTTCACAAAAATCTAATATTACCCTAATTCTAATTTTAATATCGTAATAATCCAATATTTAATATCGCATCCGTCGCCAATACTTATTAACGATGGATCGAATCTGTTGTCAATACTCATTGGCGACGAATGCATTTTATCGCTAATGCTAATGTGCCCATCGTAAAAAAATTAACATTAGTGATTGATTATCCCATTGTTAATGAGTGGCCCCTGCTCTTGGCTACAAAATGAACATGTAACCATTTTTTGATCATTTTAAAATTTATTTTTGTTTATTCTTTATGCTAGCAGATTTGATGACCTCCACTACTCTTGACTTCATTTACGAATGAACTTGAGCATGCGAACATCATTAATGAATTTGAGAGGAGCTAAATGAGATTTAATCACTAAAGAAATGAATGAAAATAGTTTGGATAAAGTTCTATTGGAGTTTTTTACGGTTAAGAGGAGAAAGAGTCGTCGAAATTGAGATAGAGCGAAGATGATATCTGTTGGATACAAAAAAGAAGTTTTTAATGGATTTGGGTTTTCACATTTTAACGGGTCAACTAGGTCCAAAATGGATTTGATTTTTATAATTAAAAGTCAAGGAAAACGGGTAATAATAGTTAGATTTAAAGGAATATTTCTTTAAATCTAATCAGTCTTAACCAGAGGACCTAATTATAAACATTGTGATGATTTGAGGGATGTAATAGAAATTTCCATGATTTGAGTGACTAATTTTGAAAATATTAAAAATTTGTTAGTGTTTTTTTATATATCTTTAAAACTTTTTATTAGTTTATTTCATTTTCCCCGAACAAAAAGAAAATATTTCTTAACCACTATCTTCTAATTTGTTTTTGATTTTTAATCCTTTTTATGAGTTAAAAAATTATTTTTAAATTGCAAAAAATAATAAATAAAAAATTTAAATTTTATTAATCTATTAAATATTTAATTATAGCTACATAATAAATCACATATTCAATACATAGTCTAAAATTTGGTGCTCTAAATATATCCCCAAATAAAACATCACTCTTCCTACGTTCTCTTTGTTAACCAGCTTCCCCCCAAAAATTTCCCCCAAATTCTAAAATCCCGCCCTCTCTAAAATCCAGCCCCCTCTAAAATCGGCAAAATGGCCAGATTGGTATATTTTCTAGGGGCTTGGTGACTAGTTTGTATATTTTTTAAGTTTTGTCAGATTGGTATAAAATTTCAACTCCGGCGCCATATAGGCCTTAAGTTTGGCCGGAGTCAATTTTCCGGCCATTATTCTCACACGACAGCTCACGTGACTCCGACATGGCCTTTACGTGGATTCCAGCGTGGCGATATTTAGCGGGAATAAGTGAGCGGTTTGTCTAGAAAATCACAGAAGAGCAGTAATTCACTTCTATTCTTTAATTTCCCTCTCTTCCCCAATTACAGAAGAAAATCGTAGAACCCTAGAGCGTAACGATCCCCAAATTGTAGACGATCGAAGTTCAAGGCTTCCATCTACTTCATCGTCTTCGGCGCGGAGCAAAAGGTGAGTGGAAATTTCATATTTTTGAAACTAATACATGGAAATTTGACGGGTTTATTGTAAATTAGGGTTTTTTGATGCGTTTAGTGAGGAGTTATGGTTTTTATTGTGATATTGCAGATGAGTCTCCAAATATTGGTTAAAATCAGACATGGAGGAAGTTTTCCGATGGACTGGGTTGAAGATTATGTTGGTGGTAGATTTGATGTTAGGTTTATAGACAAAGAGGATCTGAGCATAGAAGACTGATGGATGAAATTAGTGCAATTGGGTATAACAATGTTAACGGCTTGTTCTACTGTGTTCCTGGTGTAGAGGTTGTAAATGGTGGATTAAGGTCTCTAAGTGTTGAATGTTCCTTCATTGAAATGCTAGAACATGCAGAAAGGATGAAGGCAATTGAAATCTATATTGAACATGGCATTGATCAACCTGCAGAAGTTATTATGGAAGATTGTGATGTGCTGTTGTTGGAAGGTGTGCAAGAAGATATGCAAATGCCAAAAGCGACCACTCCTAAAAAGAAGGTGACAGTAGCAGGACCCAGGAGATCAACACCCAGGAGATCAACACCCAGGAGAGCCACTGCTAGTGCCAATGAGAAACGAACACCCAAGAAAGCAACACCCAAGAGGAAGGTAACATATCCTTCAACCTCCAGGAAGAAACTAACACCCAGGAGGGCAACCAAGTTGTCAACCTCCAGTGAAACCCTGCCACAACAAGAAGCATTATTTTCAGCCTCTTTAGATGATCAGTGTAGTGCACAACAGCAAGCAAGTCCATCTAGTGATAGTGACGACTCTGTGGAGGATGAGAATTACAGAATGGATCCTAGGGAGGCATTTGCAGATGATGACTTTAATGAAGATGAACTATTTGATGAGTTTAGCAATAATGGAAAAGGAAAAAAAAGAAGAATGTGCAAAAGAAAGAGGATGACAGTGCCTACAGTGAATGTGGAGGGCAATGAGAGTGTGCCTGAACCAAATAATGAACCTAGGGAGCCAGTGAATGTGGAGGGCAATGAGAGTGTGCTTAAACCAGGCTAGGAAGATAGGGAGGCAGTGAATGAGGTTCACGGTGCTCACAGTGATGATTCCTTTCAAGCTGCTATATAAGATAGGGAGGCAGTGAATGAGGTTCACGGTGCTCACAGTGATGATTCCTTTCAAGCTGCTATATGTAGTGAAGACGAGGAACTGAATGAGATTAGGCAATGTAATAAGGAGAATCTAAGTCAAGAGATGGGCCACATTGCTTTAAACTCTGGTGCAGTACTGGGAGATGGTGTTGATGCAGGTAACTCCTTTCAATTTAACACTGTCAGACCCCCTCGAGTGGTTAATACTAATGTACCAACATCACCCCATGAAGGAGTGCATTCAAGAGCTGACAACACAGTTGATGAACCTGGGCCATTAACCACTGAACCACAACAACAGTCATGGCCAGAATTTTTTACAAATTATGATGGTGGATATGAATCAGATCCTAGATCAAGTGGTGATGAAGATCCCATAATGGCAAGTGATGAGGATGAAACTCTTGTCCAAAGTTTACAAAAAAAGGCAGCAAAGGTCAAGTATCCATTTTTTAATGAAGAAGTTGACATGAAAAATGTTAAATTGACAGTAGGATTGAAGTTCACGTCAAGGGAAATATTAAAAGAAGCAATATTGAATTACTCCATACAACAACACTATGACATTGTTTATGGAAAAAATGATAAGAGGCAGTTGAATGTGAATTGGTCACTCTGTCATTGGCAGCTAAATGCTACACCATGTCGTGATGATGCTAGTGCTTGGAAAATCAGTAGTATGCACCCTTATCATACTTGTGTCAGGATATTCAAGAATAGGCTAATCACTGAAGGTTGGCTTGCAGGAAAATTTATTGAAAACTTTCTGAGGGATCCTAAGTTCAAGCCCAGAGACATGAAAGCAGAAATGCAAAAAGAATATGAGATCATAGTGGATTTAAGGAAATGTAGGAGGGCAAAGAGTAGGGCTTTGAATGCAGTAGATGGTTTGTTTAAGAAGCAATATGGCTTGTTAAAGCCATACATGAGAGAGCTCTTAAGGAGTAATGATGGAAGTACATGCATTCTGAAGGTCACAGATCAAAGTGACTCATCAGCATCAGGAGTCTTTCAAAGATTCTACGTGTGCTTTGCAGGTAAAGTAAATGTGTTTGTTAGAAAATTTTGAAGTTTTATCAAAGCTTGTATGTGTAGGTTTTTTAGGCCATACTGAATTTATTCCTGTGTTCTCAGCCTTGAAAAGGGGGTTCGCCAATAATTGTAGACCTATATTTGGACTTGATGGGTGCTTTCTTAAACATTCATGTGGTGGGCAATTGTTAAGTGCCGTGGGGAGAGACGACAATAATCAGATGTGGCCAATTGCGTGGGCTGTTGTGGAGGCTGAAACAAGGAGCTCTTGGGAATGGTTTATGAGAATCTTATCCAATGATCTCAACATGGGAGAGGGAGAGGGATGGAAAGTAATTTCAGACCAACAAAAGGGTAATGTTTTCGCTGAAAGTTGCCTTTATTACTGAATTCATTATAACTTTAGTCGTTTACAAAGAATTCAAATAATCAACAAAAGAAAGAAATAAAGGAATTACAACTCTCTCGAAAATAACACGTGGAGCATAGGCAATGTGCAAGACACATTTATTCCAATTGGAGGAAAGCACATACTGGAAGAACTCTTCAAAAACAATTTTGGTATTGTGTGAAGGCAACCTCCATGGGGGATTTTGCAAGAGAGGCTGGCAAACTCAAGGATTACTCTCAAAAGGCATACGACGACTTCATGGCAATAGATCCTCACACCTTCTGTAAGTCCCATTTTAAATGTCATAGCCAATGTGACAGTGTCGACAACAATATGTCCGAAACCTTCAACTCATTCATCCTTCTTGCAAGATACAAGCCAATAATTTCTATGCTAGAAGACATTAGACTTGCCATGATGGATAAGATGTAGTTAAAAAGGAAGTTAATTACACAATTTGTGGGTGGGATTGCCCCTAGGATAAGCAAGAAAATCAAAGAGGGATATCAAGAACAATTGCACTGTCTAACACGTTGGTCGGGAACAAATGACTACAGTGGATTTGAGATACATCACAAATGGATTGGCCATGAGGTTAACTTGGGTGAAAATACCTGTTCTTGTAGGGTTTGGGACTTGACTGGAATTCCATTTTGTCATGCCATTAGTGCAATATTGTTCATGAGAAAGAATCCATAAGATTTTGTTGCTCATTGGTACAAAAGTGAAGCTTACAAAAATGCTTATGAGAGCTTGTTAAACCCTATGCAAGGTACCAAATTTTGGGACCTTCAACAGGAGGGATCTGTGTTGCCTCCTCACAATATTAGGAAGCCAATGGGGAGGCCCAAACATGCTAGAAGGAGGGACCCTTCAGAAGGTCCAAGAAATCAATTTAAGGCATCAAGGCAAGGTGTGCAAGGACGATGCACCCATTGTGAATCAAGTGAACATACACGGAGAAAGTGCCCTACTGCACCACCAAGGCAACAAGCTACACAAGTAAGCTATTTTTTTTTTGCAGCTGTATTTTATGTTCATTAAACAACTTAAGCCTTACCTGATCCATCTTGAAGGAATCACAAGGAACAAGAGTTGATGAGGACCATCTCAAGTGAGGGAAAAGGGGAGACCAAAGGGAATCCTGAACAGAATTAGATGTGATGACATGCCTCCAAGCAATGCTCCAACACCAGCATCCATTATCCTTGGCAGAAGAAGCAAAGCTCCAACAACTAGCGCTGAGGCAGGAAGAGGTAGAGGAGGGGGGTGGAGAGGGAGAGGAAGAGGAAGAGGTAGAGGGAGAGGTGGTGCTGGTCATTGTAGGATGCCAGAAGGGTTTGGTTTGTGGCAAGGACCACAAGGAGAAATGACATTTAGAGCACCTGGTGATAGTCAGGTAAGTGTGATACATTTGACACCTAATGCTCCATCCTCACAGACTGCACCCTCTCAGGAATGAGAGTGTAATTAACTGCAGTAGATAACCAGCTTCTGAGATATTTTGGGACAAAGTTGTTCATGTATAGTTAATGTTATTTTGGCACAAAGTTGTTACTGTCTGGTGATTATATTTTGGGAACAAAGTTATTATACATTATTTTGTGTTTAGTGTGTTGATCAGTTCTATCTGGGCATGTTCTGTTCTATTTAGTATTTTGTGTTATGTTATATGATAAAGTTCTGTAACTTACATGCACTTGGTATTTTGTGTTTTGTTGTGTGTCACAGTAGTTTCCAAGCAATGTTCTACCTAATACATTTGGTATTCTGGATGTTCATTTGTTTGGCATGTTTAAAGTTTATATGTCTACCTCATGCCAATCCCTTTATTGACATCATTGAACCAGGTCATGTGCAATATGGGTCCAACATGTATAATTTAATTCATGTCATTGAACCAGGTCATGTACATTTGGTTATACAAGTCATTGCACCAGTTCATGTGCATTCATGCCTGTATATAACAATCAAGAAAGTTCATTTATTCATGCACAATCAACAACACACATTAGGAGTTCAATTGAGAAGGCAGTTAAAACGAAAACTGCCTGCGGTTACTGTTTCCGAGACAGTATTTACTATCTCGCGGGCCGAGACAGCAAACACTGTCTCGCCCAGCGAGACAATAAACACTGTCTCGCCAGTCTAATTTCGTCGTTTGTTGAGTTTTTTCAGTTATGAACTCCAGAGGCTATAAATACCCCCCTAAGGTCATTTCTGACGGGGATCGAGCAGATTTTCGAGCATTCCAGAGCAGAGAGAGCAGATTTGAGTTTTCTTGCAAATCCTTGAAATTAAGCTTTGACTTGATTTTAAGAAGAACGACTATCTTACTTTGATAAGATATCGTTTCAATTTCTCACTTCGATAAACGAAGTCAGAATCAGTAAACCCCCTTCACGATCTGTGATTCGGCGGTCCATGAACCAAAGCGTTCCCGGCACAGGCAAAGTCCCACAAAAACAAGAATCGATAAACGATTTTTGTGTTATTTTTCAAGAGAGTTGTAATTTGCTTATTTTTTGTTGTAATTCACTGTAAACAAATTAAGTTTCAATGGAATCTACAATGAAAACAACTTTCGACGAAAACAAATTGGCGACCACAGTGGGAGCCAGCGGCCTCGCTGCCGAGGCCACGGTGTCGCAATCGATCAAAATCGTTGTCAATGAAGAGATCGAATATGAATTCGATTAAGCAAAGTTTGAGGAATATTTATCATCCTCATCTGCGAAATCTTCCTCTTCTCGCAAATATAGGAAGATTTCACCTTTCAAGAAAACTTTCAAGTCTGCAATTCCAACGGAGACCGCAGGCGAAGATTCCTGCCCGACTGCTGCTAAGGAATCTCCTTGTGATGTCCCTTCTCAAAATGACTCTACGCCTGTTACGGAGTCGTTGATCAATAGCTCACCGGTGCTGACGAAGAGAGCTCGTCAGAGACAGCGCCAGCGCCGTGCTCGTCAATTGGCTAAGGCCATGTAACAAACCGACGCGGTCCATTACTATGCGGACCTAGAGTCGAGGAAACAGAAAATGACTCAGTTGCCTCAACGGTAAGATAATCATATTTCTGCACAACTTACGACGGAGGAGTGGCCTCTCGTCAAAAGGGCTCATTCAACCCTCAAAGAATGGATACAAAGGCGTAAGGCGAAGGCCGCCCATGCTCGCGCTCTCCGTCAACAAGCACAAGAAACCAAGAAGGAGACGGTGTCTGAAAAACCACCGAAGAACCGTAGAGTTTGGATGCCGAAGACGCCGCAAGCATCTATTCTGGGCCCGTCTACTGCATCATCAGTGAAACCCTGGGTTAGCCCAGATTTGTCTAAGTTTAAGATCACCATGGCGGATCGCCTCGGTCCTTCGGCTGACGATCGAGGCAAAGCCCCAGTTAAAGAACCGTCAGATCCTGTAAATAAACCCGTAGTGGTTTCATATACAGGGGGTCGTAAACACCCTCCTGTCAGAATTGCACAAATTCGGAACGAGAGAATATCAGTCCACTCTCGTTTAGGACCTATGAAAACCCCACTCCCGCAAAGGGGTGGATTTAAAAATTCAACTTTGGATCGCCCAGAGGCGACGACCAGTCGTCCTGTGCATGTTAACAAAGTTCAAAAGCAAAAGATAGGTTGCTCGAATCACAATAATGATGAGCTGTACTATCAGAAAGATAACTCAAGAAAGAGGGTTGTCAGAGAAAACGAGTCTCATTGCGCTTGCGAGAGACTCATTAAAGCAGTGTTGACAGAATGCGGATGCTCTAAGAATAATTCAACAAGAGTCTCCGTATTTTAAAGATTGTCCAATGAAGCGTCTAGACCCAAAACAAGACGTTTCAACAAAAAGAAACCAGTAATCCGACAAGATGAGTTCCCTGAGGTCACTATCAACATGACCAATAAAGGAAAGCAAAAGTCAGTTAACTACGACCCTGATTTCTCTCCGGGAGGGAGAGTTGAGCGGGGTCTTTCTCAAAGAATGTCGCGGCTACAAAGAAGAGCCAACCTACGTCGAGATTACAAGAGAATGCACGAGGGGCAGCAACACCAACCGGAATCAAGCCAAAGAGCAGAATCCAGTCGGCGTAATGAAGAGGATGAGACGATATTTGAAGATCCTCCTCCAGATAAAGACAACTCCGGAAGCGATCCGACCAAGTCAGCCACTCAACCTCCACAGATCTATTTGAAGAAAAGCGAGGAAGAGGACAAGAAGATGCACGATCTTGAGAGCAAAGTCAACGCTTTGATGACGGCTCAAGAAGTGAAGAAAACGGGCATCCCATACCCGTACCCGAGGGAGTGGGACCTGATTCCTTATCCCCAGAAATTTAATTTGATTAACTTTACTCCTTTTGATGGCAGGGGTTCACCAACTCAGCACTTGATCTATTTCAAGTCGCATCTTGGCGCAATATCCGGGAACGAAGCCCTGATGGTCCGGTCATTCGTAGGAACCCTTCGCGGGCCTGCCTTCGATTGGTACCGACGCCTTAAGCCTGGGAGTATCACTAGCTGGGCAGACATGGAAGAGTTATTCCTTACCAATTTCTTCGACGACGACACAGAGGTCTCAATTGGCACGTTGTTGGATGAGAAGCAGAAAGATGGAGAATCGGTCGACGTCTTTGTCAAACGATTCCGGGACAAAGCGGTGAACTGCAGAGATCCACTCACAGAGGAATTTATTCTGCAAACATGCCATAATAACTTGTCGCTGGACGTATTAGAGGTCACGGGGGTTGTGCCCTCTAAAACTTAGAAAGAATTGAAGGTGAGAGGTGAACAGGCTGAACGCTTTCTCAAGAGGAAGAATTTGGAGAGAGGTCTGCCACCGGCTAATAATCAGAAGCAGAACTTCAATCCTCAAGGCAGAGGAAGAGGGTCCGTAGCCGCTGTGGACGCACATCAAACGTCACAACAGCCGCCGCAACAACAATAACAACCGCAGCAGTCATCCTTCCAACTGGCGCCAAATCAGAATCAGCAGCCCCCTAGGCAGCCCAAGACTTCTGAGCCTAGATTTCCGAAGGAATATTCTTTCAAAGATGATGAAGTTCCAGTCATCTTCAAATACTGGTTAGAGAATAACAAGATCAAGCTTCCACCGGTCACAAACCAAGAAGAAGCAACGAAGATTAATGACCCGAAATACTGTGCATATCACAGAAGGGTCCACCATCCAACTAAGACGTGTTATGTCTTAAAAGACAAAATACAAACCTTAATTGATGTTGGTATTGTGACGCCGAAGCCAAAGGAGAAGAAAGTAGGTGCAAACGCAGTCTCAATTAGTTTCGGATCAGTTCCTTTGTCCTGGTTTCAAGCCGAGTTAGTATCAAAGGTAAAAATGCAAATCATCAACGATGACCCTCATGGACAGCGCCAGAAGGGGCTTGTATCTCACACAACCCCCAATGGCGAAATCCTTTGGGTTCATCCGGATTTGCTCGAAGATGAACAGTTGACAGCATCCACATCAAAGAAGAAATCAAAGGGCAAGGGAAAAGAGAAATCCTGTTATGGAGCCTCGGCGATTCCCGAGAAGAACGATGAAGAGATCCCAGCTTTACCACTTTCTGAAGGAGAACAAGAAGTTTTCGCTACAAGAAGTGGGAATGAGTATCATTATAAATATCCTGAGACCTCTAACCCAAATGCTACAACTCTGAAGGAGCTGAGGATAGTTGTAACTCCTCTAGTAGCTGTTGAAAAGCCGCAACAACCGGCTAAGCAAAAAGAGAAGGAACCCCAACATAAAGAGATTCAAGTTCCGAAGCAGCCTCGTTTCAGCCGACCGATTGGACGAGATAAACCGGAAAGCTCGAACGCACCATATCGTTTCGACGTTATGGCTCAGCTGGCCAATATTCCAGCAAGGATTACGCTATACGAGTTGTTGCGCCTCTCAAAAGAAACCAGAGAAGCTTTACAAGAAGCTTTGGCTAATTCTGAAGTATTCCTCACTCAGATCAAGCCAACTCCTGAAAAGCCAGAGTCATCAGTGCAGCATTGCAATCTAGCAGCCACCAAATTTCCTTGCATCGCTTTCATCAAAGAAGATATGCAAGTCAGGAATTCGAAGCATGATAGGCCTCTATATTTCACCGGATATATTGGCTCTAGCGTTGTCAACCGGATCCAAGTCGATCCGGGTTTCGCTGTTAGCATCATGCCACTGCGGTTGATGTACCATCTCGGAATTCCCGCCAGCAAGTTAGCCTCCACAGGAATGGTTATCTATGGGTTCAATACTAGTGGGTCAAGACCGTTAGGAAAAATCCGGGTGAAGTGTCAACTCGGAGATTTAAAGTCTGAAGTCACCTGCTATGTGATCGATGCAGAGACTTCTTATAACTTACTGTTGGGTCGTCCATGGATCCACGGTAATCTTATAGTTCCCTCCACCCTCCATCAGTGTTTGAAGTATGTCGACACTAATGAGGAGGTCAAGACGGTGGTCGCGGATAAGCAACCATTCAAGGGGTTAGAAAATTACTTTACTGACTCCCTTCTTTATGGTGCTGAGTCCGATACTGAACCATCGGCCCATGGCACGGACAGCGGAGAAGAAGCTGATACCGAAGCCGGGCTCGATTATAGTGAAGGTCTTGTACTAAATGACATTGAACCTCTTGTAATCGATCTTGACGGTGATGAATCGTCGGACGAAAGTTGTAACTGGCAACTTGAGGATTTAGAGTATTCGCCTCATCTTGATAATGTAATGCAGGAATTGTATGACAATCCTAGTCTACACATGCCACTTCGCTCGTCTTGCACGACGATAAAATATCTTCAAAATCTAGTTGGAACAACTGTGATTCTACCCGCAAAGACAGGGGGTGAAAAAGAAATAATCTTTGGAAAAGGGGATCCATCCCCAACTCCTGATCTTTTCTTGGACACCAGTTCGGATGAAGAAAAACCCGGGCGACATTTCTCTCGGTATAGTCCCCAACTCCTGATTCTATCCGTTTTTGATTTATGTCAAAGCGAGAAGCCATTCGTTAAGTGCATTACTTGCACAAGACGACGATAACGGTCACGAACAAGCTGTGTACTATCTGAGTCGTACATTAGTAGGAGCTGAGTCTCGTTATCCGATGATTGAGAAGGAATGCCTCGCTTTGGTATTCGCGATTCAGAAAATGCGACATTATTTAGTCGGACAGACGATTTATGTCATTTCCAACATAAATCACGTCCGAGTGTTCATGACCCAACCGGCTTCCATGAATTGGCGGTTGGCCAGATGGGCTTTACTCCTATCGCAATATGACTTGTACTTCAAAAAAACAGAAATCTGTTAAAGGACGAGCTATTTGCGATCTTCTGGTGGAAAACCCTACGAAGGATGTAGTCGAATTGTACGACGATCTGCCAGATGAAACTCACGAAGTTAATACCACCTCACATCAACAAGTGTGGCAATTGTACTTCGATGGAGCTTCCCGATCAACCAACGTGGCAAGTGCACCCGGATGTTCTAAAATCTCCTCAGGAGTGGGGGTCGTTTTAGTTTCCCCGGAAAAGCACGTCTTGCCTAGAGCATATTCACAGACCGAACCATGCTCTAATAACGTGACTGAATACAATGCATTAATAATCAGACTTAATTTCGCCAAAGAGCTGGGGGTCGAATACCTTGAGGCTTTTGGAGATTCTCAACTGGTAGTTAATCAAATACGAGGAGAGTATGAGGTCAGAAATCGAGACCTGATTTCATACCACCAGGTGGCCATTGAGATGGCAAGCTCGTTTGAAGAATTTTTCATCGAGTACGTTCCGCGTCTCCAAAACGCATACGCAGACGCATTGGCAGCATTGTCAGTATCCTTGGCTCAACCTCCCGAAACAGAGCAATTGATTACAGTTAGGACCACATCCAAAATCTCCTTTCGATTCATTTTTGTGAACGAAAGGTCCACTTTTGAATTGAGTAATCAAACCTTATGACAGTTAGGATTATTCAAACCAATCCAGATTCTCTAAGTGGAGATCCCACTTTGAGTTTCTTTACTCCAGGAGATAGAATATAAAATTCTTCCTCTTCGATTATGGGTTTATCTCTACCAACAAACAAGAGACCAGGAGATAGAATATAAAATTCTTCCTCTCCATCATCGGGTTCATCTCTACCAACAAACAAGAGACCAGGAGATAGAATATAAAACTCTTCCTCTCCATCATCGGGTTCATCTCTACCAACAAACAAGAGACCAGGAGATAGAATATAAAATTCTTCCTCTCCAATTCCGGGTTCATCTCTACCAACAAACAAGAGACCAGGAGATAGAATATAAAATTCTTCCTCTCCATCATCGGGTTCATCTCTACCAACAAACAAGAGACCAGGAGATAGAATATAAAATTCTTCCTCTCCAATTCCGGGTTCATCTCTACCAACAAACAAGAGACCAGGAGATAGAATATAAAATTCTTCCTCTCCGATTCCGGGGATTCGATAATTTGTAATCTCACACCATGAAACCCTCACTGATCGGATCAACCAATAGTCATCAGTCCGTATCAGTCAACAAATTATTTTGTGTCAAATTCTTATGCTTGAAATCAAAATTTCCCACCGAGTAGTTTGTGCAAATCAACGAACTCATTGTTATTTACACCCTACTCCAATTCCTCAATGGGTCAAAGCCTTTAAATAGTTAAGACCACAACTAAAATCCCCTCTCGATTCCTTCAATGAACGAGAGGCCCACAAATGGAACGATCAAACCTTCCTATGGTTAGAATCGTCTCAAAACTCCCACTTGGTCAAACCTTACTACAGTTAGGACCACAGCCAAAATCTCCTTTCGATTCATTTTTGCGAACGAAAGGTCCACTTTTGAATTGAGTAATCAAACCTTATGACAGTTAGGATTACTCAAACCAATCCAGATTCTCTAAGCGGAGATCCCACTTTGAGTTTTCTTTGCATCAGGAGATAGAATATAAAATTCTTCCTCTCCAATTCTGGGTTTATCTCTACCAACAAACAAGAGACCAGGAGATAGAATATGAAATTCTTCCTCTCCGATTTCGGGTTCGTTGTCCTATATAGGAAACGCAACCTACTCACACTTTAAAATCCATGTCGTTCACATATGGGGGAGATTATCTCTATCCCTTATTAGAGATAAGCCTATATCTAACACATGTAGCCTACATATTCAATATGATAGTTCAAAGTCTAAAAGAGTTTAATTCTTTTAGCGCAACGTTATATGTGAAACGGACTTAGATAATTCACATACTAGCCCGATTCAAACGGTAGTCGGTAAAGGCGTATCAAATCCGTTGATGGCTGAGGATTTGCCAAAAATCCTATAAATATTATGATTATTTACTCTAAACAAGAATGAGTAGTCATAATAAAATCTCAATAAACAAGAAAGTTCACTGTATTAACCAAAAGAGTTCAAATAAAACAGCATAAAAAATAAATGTATGTTCTTAAAATTACAATAATTTATAGTGGCGGAGTTCATCTTCTAATTGGGAAAGCCTTGTCGCATAAGCCAGTTCGAGCTCAGGTATCAGATTGGCTTTAAATTTCCTTTCATCGATGCTGCGGATTTTGGCGGCTTCTTGTTCCTTGTCAGCAAAAATTTTGTCTTGAAGATTCAGTTGCCGTAATGTACTCACTTCAGCTTGAGTTACTTCCGCCAAATCAGACTCCAAAACTTCACAAGCTTCCCTAGCTTCAGCAAGTCTCTCCTCTTGATTCGACTCCAGGTCCCGGCGCAGGTTGACCTTGGCGTGTGTTTTCCTGCCAACACTCACCCTAAGTTGATTACTTTGGGCTCTTAGCTGTTGGAATTTGAGATTAGCTGATTTTTGAGAATCACGACACGCTTGTAGCTTGGAGTCCATGTGAGAAGCAATGTAGGAAGGTACGCTTTCGGTGCGAAGACCCTTCAGAAGTTCAACATGTTGCTTCAAGTCGACCATGTAGGCGTTGATCGAATCGGCTAACTCATTATATCCTTCATCTCAGATCCCTGATATATAGCGGTCAAGAGGTTTCTTAAAATTCTCAAATTGCGATCCTTTGGAGAGAATACGATCAACCATAGAATTCAAAAAGGAGATGAAGCCGTCGAGATCAGAGCAAATGCCGGCTTTATCCGGATCCTCGTCTGCTAACAAGGCTTGGATGCGATCTGATAATGATGAGGAAGAAGCTGCGATGAAGGCAAATAAGTCAGTACAGAACATATACATGCATACAAAACAACAAGCTGAAGCATACCAAGTTCTACGGAAGAGCCTTCAGTATGACTTTGTTCACCCAAAGACGGTAGTTTGGCTTCCTGAACAATCAAAGTTGGTTTAGGAATAGCAGCTTTGGGCGCACTAGCTACATTAGAGGATTTTTCAATCTCAACCTCAGAAAACCTTGGTTCTAAGTTGATAGGCTTCTCAGGAGAAGATTCTACAAACAGAAGGATTACAATAAGCATAACGGAATCTTCATCGTAAATTTGAAACAAATTATGGGTAAAACTTACCAGCTCTGGGCACAATATCGGCTGATATACCAACTTCTTCAGTTGGTCTCACTTTTGTTGCGATCGGACTAATCTGGGGAGTGACAGTGACTTCTATTATCATCGGATCTATAGGAGTAGCAGGCTGGGATTCAGGAATAGATGATTGGAGATTAACTTCGGTTCCTGCCCACGGCACAAGGTCGCGAATATCCGGTTGACCAGATGTCCCAATGATTATAGTAGTATCAGTTCCAGCAACTGGTCCTATAATTCAAACACTTATATGATTAATCAAGTTAAAATATATATGTATGCATATGTGGAGTTTACAGAATAGAGATCTTACTTTCAGAAGGACCTGCTTCTGTTGAATCGACTCCAACGTTGGATTCTGTGGCCGCACCAGGAGTTTTTCCCGATAATAAGTCGGAGATATACTCATGGTCACCTTCAGAGAGATCAAAAGCGAGGTGATGCTCATTGAATTCCTCGACCTCTGTTGCATGCGTGGCCTCTCCTCCAACAGATTCGTGCATCGTGACATCTACAAAACGTGTTGAATCGTAAATGACACGTAAATTCAAACGAATTTGCTCAAGACAAAGATTAATTACCTTCGTTGGTCAGGACGGATTCGAGAGCTTCACCACTTGTACCTGCTTCTTTTAGTTTAACTAAAAGGAGACCAAGCGCACAAGTCATTAAAGGAGTCACACGGTCTGACTCGTTCATTTCTCGGATTTCTCTTCCAAGGGAAGAAAGATCAGTACCTGTATCCGCAGCCGATGGATTGATGTCAGGAGTTGGTGAAACATCAGCTGGTCCTTCTTTCAGAGCATCTTGCATTTGCTGGACGAAGCTGGTCTCCTCAGTCTCCATACCTTCGGGAGAAACAACATTAGCTGGTAACTCTCCTTCTTCTCGACTCCCTACAAAAGTTGAGCATGAAATAAGTTTGAGCATTAAGAAATGTAAAAACGATAAAAAAAAAAACAAATAGTTACCTTGTTCATCAGAAGAAGCACTACGACCAGACGTCTCTTCTAGAGCAGGAAGATGAACGCGTGGTTTGGAGACAAATTTCTTTTGTCTCTTCGGTGGATGTGCTTCAGAACCTTCGTGACGACGTTTGGTGTGTAATTCAGTACTGGGAGGGACTTGAGTTTGAGCTTGAGTGGAAGATTGAGATCTTTGCCTACGAACAAGAGGCACTGTATCCTCTTCATCCTCTTCATCGCAGCTGAGAACTTCTACCGTCATCCGGTTAGGATATTCCATGACGACTCTCTCTTTCCGTTTTTTCGGAGCAGCTTGTGATTGAGTAGGCGTAGCAGAAGGGCGTACAAGTCCCCTTTCAAAGAAAGAATCGGGGATGCCAGTTGCTTCTCCAGAACTCGAACCAGTTTCATCCGCCTCCTCAGAAGTCTCCGTTTCCTCACTATCAAATTCTTCTATCCGTTGGGTGGGCCGGTTCCTTTCCCTTTCTCGAAGATTCGGCAGCTTCTTTTCCTCGAGTCGACACCATAGCCTCACGAGTCGCCTCTGCCGCTTGCCGCGGAGCTGCCTCTCCCTCTGAGTCAGATATTCTCCTGCGTCGAGTGACGATATTAGCGGCAATCAACCACTTACAAAAGAGGAAGGTCATCCGTAGGGGCGGCGCCTCTAAGGGGAGATCAAATTCAACATTTGTGCAACCAGCGATGCTCCAGAACCAAGCCCTCGTACTGTCGATAAGTCCACCTCGAAAGCTAAGGTGACGATTCGGGTTGCCGACGTACATTTGATCATAGCCGAACTGACGGACGAATCAACATGGAAAATAGGGTTCAATGTGACAAACATCTCTTACCCTGAACAATAGATATCCACGTCGAATGTTCATCAACCATCTGAAGCACCCGACATCCAAGATGGTGCGATTCTGCCTTGGGTCTTCAGCATCCACTAAGGTAGTATTGTAGGTACCAGAGAACTGAGGGAAGCAGGGGAAGAATTCCCAACACTTGTGAATTTTAAACTGCCTCATTATGTCTGGCCCTCGATGCCTTATCCATTTGCAATTCTCGAGATTCTGCAACAGAGGGAGGCTGGAATTTACCATCTCAGGAGCTTCCATTAAATCTGGTCGATGAAGTACTAACCAGGTCATCAGATAAGTGTAGGGTAGCTCCAACTTCGGAACGGACAGACTGGCGGAGGGTTTCTTTTTCTCCTGAGTAAACACGGAGATTAATTGCCGTAATCCACTATGAATATCGGCCACCATAGCGGGAAGCAAAGATAACTTGCGACCTGTAGCCAGCTGGACGGCCGGATACAACACTTCCATTGGCATCGCATCTGCGGATTGATGGGGAACTACACATCTCTTTAACCATAAGGCTAGAAAACCTGCCAGCAGAGCAGTAGGGCTAATCGGAACACCAGCTTGCCACAGATAAGAGCGGAACTTAGTGCCATGCGAAAATCCGTCTTCTGAGCGCGAAGTATAAGAATGCGCGTTGGTTTTCTCTAACAAACGGTTAATTTCATCCGTACTCAAGGGAGACAATCCGCACACATCTGCCGAACGGACATCCAGATTCTTGAAGAGATAATCAGCGAATTGTTTTAAACTGACTTGAGGAGACTTCTTTCTGGCTTTGGGCTCCATCTCGGCCATGGCTATATGATAATGACAGGTCAATTCCCATAGAGTGTCATAGGTCGCAGTCGAGCTATCTTTCATCTTAATCAGCTGATTGGTGGTCGGAAAGAACTCTTGATATGGGACATCGCCCATAGGCAAAGCAGACACTTGCATCATTTCATGCAGTGGTAGTCCAAGTTCCCCGTTCTTGGTAAAGAATGTATTGGTGTCCGGGTTGTAGATCTCGAACAAACAAAGGAAATGACTTACACTGCTCTGCAAGCCATGCATGGTGGCACGAATCGGGACATCCAACCCTAATCCTGCTAATTCTCTGGAACCTGGGGTGGCTTCCTTCCCAACGAAACTACAATGAATACGCTCGTGGTTTTCGGTTAACCTCCAGAACATCTCACGTCCAACCGATAGGTTCCTGAACTTTAACAGTGAGTGATCTCGAGGGATAAAAGGCAGATATAAGAATGATGACCCACTCTGGTGCAACCATTACGCAGGCTTGCAGAAAGCAATCTCCGGATCTTTCACCGAATCACCAAACAAGAAATCCGGCTTCCTTATACATTGATTCGAGTCTTGCTCCGAAATCAAGGTCGCATCCGTGATTAATCGTCGTAGAACACGACAACTACCTCGCTGGATTAATTCTCTAGCACTTTCGCTATAGCTAGATTTGAACTGGGGAGATGATTCAATTAACGGGATCCCCTCATAATAAGAGTGGGTCACGCTACTCTGACCCGTAACCGCATCAGCAGTAAAGATGGAAGAAGGAAATCGGACTGATAAAAGAAACATACACATAAATTGTGTAAGTGTAGCCCTAAATTGTAGAGGAAAAGGTATATCTTACTCCAAAAGATATAGTTGCTATCTCACAACAGGTGTGACGATTTCCCACCTACCACATGTATAAAAGAGATATGCGTTATTATGCATGGGCATTATAACGGCATACCAAAATCTTTCTATACATGTAGGATGATATGAAATCGCCCCTGTGTATTATGAAGTGTGTTTTGTCCAAGCAAAATCTTTCTATACATGTAGGATGATATGAAATCGCCCCTGTGTATTATGAAGTGTGTTTTGTCCAAGCAAAACAAACACTTTTAAGCGTCGATCCCCTCAAAGGAGGATACCGGCTCTTCTCGAGGGTATCTCAAAGGATACAAATGAGGATCTGCAAGCAAATACAAGTACATATATATGGAACTGACGAAATACAATATTTAAATTCGTGAAAGGGTGAAAGAGATATACCTCCACGTGAGATCACAGCAGGGCCCGCCTCTTCAGGGCTCTGAACAGTCGGACGGCCTCGAGTCCCTCGAGCTCTACGCGGCGACATGATGAGTATGTGATCTACATTGAAACCCAAGAGGAAGTTAGGATTTTGAACAAGAAATTGAACAAAATATCACAAAATCTCGTTGAGACAGTGCATGCAAACTGGAAGTCAAAGAAGATCAAGATTTGAAAGAAAAGAGGCGGACAAACCTTCAGAAATCCGAATGGAATCTCCCTAATCGAAGCCCCCACGCAAATCAGAAGCAAAGAAGGCAAAAGGAAACCGAAAACTAGCAGGAAAAAGTCAGAAAATCGTCGGAGAATCGCAAGAAATCGCCCCAAAAGTCGACGTGAAAAACCCTAAAAAAGCCCAAGTCTGACTTATATACTCTCTGTCTCGCTGAGCGAGACAGCAAACTCTGTCTCGCTGAGCGAGACAGCAAACTCTGTCTCGCTGAGCGAGACAGCAAACTCTGTCTCGCTGAGTGAGACAACAAAATCTGTCTCGCTGAGCGAGACAGCATTCTTTGTCTCGCAGTACGAGACAGCATTCTCTGTCTTGCAGTGCGAGACAGCAAACACTGTGTCGCACAAATATGATACAGAGAGATACTCCAATGGGTACACGAGTCTAAACTGTATTCCTATTCTCAACAGGAAGTTTCTGGAGAATATTAATCTGAATATTCTTAAGGATAACCTAATGAGCTCTCAATGGATATATCAATTCAGTAATAAAAGCTGAACCCACAAGAACAGGTACCAACTTCAATTCAAGATCTCGACAACGGGCAAGCGATAAACGCGACGCCGGGAAAACATTAGCTATTCTACGAAGAACTGAATAGACTAAAAGCAGAAGAGATCAAACATTGAAGCCATTTACAAGTCCTTCCACACGATCTACTCAGCCAAGCATTGAAGGGATCGTAAGTAAAATCTATCTTATCCAAAGTATCCCGGACTCTTCTATAAAAGAATGCGTCTGGAATACTTTGGAGGGGGTATCTGTAGGTATCAAAAAATGCTAATAGATATCCAAACATAGGGAAAACCACTTAAAACTGACAGATATGAACTGTCTCGCCAGCGAGACAGACTTTGTTGTCTCGCCAGCGAGACAGACTTTGTTGTCTCGCCAGCGAGACAGACTTTGCTTGTCTCGGCCAGTTGAGACAGTGTTTACTGTCTCGCGACAGGAGAAGACTTTTGCTGTCTTGCCAGCAGAGACAGTGTGCTGTCTCGGCCAGCGAGACAGACTTTACTGTCTCAGCAGCGAGAACAGCTTTGAATGGTCCAAAAACCACCTTGTGTAACTGCCGGCTACACGTGTCCATTTAACTAGGCCGAAGGGACATGGAATAAGACATCATGGTCGAAAATCACGTGAAATCAACTGCCAAAATAAACGGAGTTTGAAACGTGGAGACAGTATAAACGAAACACTACCATGCGGTTGACTGGTTTTCCGGAGAGCAGTAGTTTACTGTCTCGCGGGCCGAGACACAACACTGCTCGGCCCAGCGAGACAGTAAACACTGTCTCGCCTGTCTAATTTCGTCGTTTGTTGAGTTTTTTCAGTTATGAACTCCAGAGGCTATAAATACCCCCTAGGGTCATTTCTGACGGGGATCGAGCAGATTTTCGAGCATTCCAGAGCAGAGAGGGCAGATTTGAGTTTTCTTGCAAATCCTTAAAATTAAGCTTTGACTTGATTTTAAGAAGAACGACTATCTTACTTTAATAAGATATCGTTTCAATTTCTCACTTCGATAAACGAAGTCAGAATCAGTAAACCCCCTTCACGATCTGTGATTCGGCGGTCCACGAACCAAAGCGTTCCCGGCACAGGCAAAGTCCCACAAAAACAAGAATTGATAAACGATTTTT
The DNA here is from genome assembly GCF_001876935.1 of Asparagus officinalis. Lineage (NCBI taxonomy): Eukaryota > Viridiplantae > Streptophyta > Magnoliopsida > Asparagales > Asparagaceae > Asparagus > Asparagus officinalis. The sequence continues at coordinate 39,469,996 of NC_033795.1, forward strand.
GTGTTATTTTTCAAGAGAGTTGTAATTTGCTTATTTTTTGTTGTAATTCGCTGTAAAAAAATTAAGTTTCAATGGAATCTACAATGAAAACAACTTTCGACGAAAACACCAATCCCTTTATTGACATCATTGAACCAAGTTATGTGCAATATGGGTCCAACAGGTACAATTGAATTCATGTCATTGAACCAGGTCATGTACATTTGGTTATACAAGTCATTGCACCAGTTCATGTGCATTCATGCCTGTATATAACAATCAAGAAAGTTCATTTATTCATGCACAATCAACAACACACATTAGGAGTTCAATTTACCAATCTGTCAAAATACTGTGCTTTATTCACATCAGCATCCACTTTCACATTACAACCATCTTCACATTACAACATACAGAATTAAACAGAGTGTAAACATTCCTAATAACAAAATAAACTTAATAATCCTTTTTTCTTTTGCAACATTTTCCTGCAATTCTAATATTTCTTTCATCATTTTCTGCACTTCTTCCAAACAAGAAGCAGCCTCGTGTTGAGACAATTCGACATCCTCTTTAAGCTTGTAAATTTCCTCATTGCATCCTCTTAGCTGATTTTCACACCTTTGAAGTAACTCCTCCTTCAACAGTAATGTATTCCTCAAATCATTGATCTCCTCTCTTAGAAGTGGAAACAATTGACATCCAACACTACACATTGGTTTGTCAATCCATTCCCAAATGCCACAGCCACCAGCCTATCATTACTCAAAAATCAAAGGAGACTATGATCAAGTGAGATGCGCAAAAAATTCCAACTTCTAAGTAAAAACTACAGTTGATTACTGTAACAAATGAGGAAGTAAATTTAACTTACATGCTGATTGCGACATTTGTAGAACCTCCGTCCTGGATTTTCATCAGTCATAGAAGTAAAATATTCACAATCCAAACCACAATTACAAACCTTCACCCCAGATTGCTTTGCTAGATCATTCCACTATCGTATAGCTTTTATTCCATTGAACCCTTGCCTGCTTCTTCCTATGCTCATACTTGACACTGATCTTGAGCGACAGCTTGAAGATGACGAATCCATCACTAATTTAACTCCCACTGAACCTAACCCTAACCCTAGGAGGAAGAAGAAGATGGAGTAAGAAGAAGAAGAAGATGGAGTAAGAAGGAGGAAGAAGAAGATGGAAGCCCTAATCGGAGATATAAACCCCCAAGAAGAAGAAGATGGAGTAAGAAGGAGGAAGAAGAAGATGGAAGCCCTAATCGGAGATATAAACCCCCTTTTGTCGAAATTTATTCATCCCAACCACCTGCCACGCTGGAATCCACGTAAAGGCCACGTCGGAGTCACGTGATCTGTCGCGTGAGAATAATGGCCGGAAAATTGACTCCGGACAAACTTAAGGCCTATATGGCGCCGGAGTTGAAATTTTATACCAATCTGACAAAACTTAAAAAAAAATATACCAACTTGTCACCACCAAGCCCCTAGAAAATATACCAATCTGGCCATTTTGCCCTCTAAAATCCCTAACCCCAATCTCCGTTCTCTCCAGTAGCCGCCATCAACCTTTGTGCATCCTTCTTCTCCTCCTCCACTCCTCCTCCTCTCAGACTCTGATTGTCTTCATCCCTTTGACTCTCACGTGGCGGTCCTTCAGCTCCTGTACTCGTCGAACTTCGCCAACGCCGTTGTCTCTGTCTCCGATGCCGTCGATCTCCTCCCTGTCACAGGCCCTTCAACACCACCATGACCGTCCCCTCCTCATCAGTGACAATCGCCCCTTCCTCATCAATGACGACTTGTTGTAGAAAGCATAGGCCAGATACTTGTGCATTCGTGCCTGGCCGTGGTCGCCGCCGCCACAAAGAAGGTCATGGCTGTGCTCAAGGGCAACTCCCGGGTCGAGGGCGTGGTCAACCTCCTTCAGGAGGATGATGGTTTGTTTCTTCTTGCCATTCTAGCTCATTCTTTTCGTTAAAGTTTGGATTTTGATCTGGTATTTGATTGCGTCTGACCTGATGGAGGTAGTGTAGCTATCGAATGCTGGGGATTGGGGGTTAAAGATTCATATTTTACGATAGAAGTTCACGAGAGGTAGTGTAGCTATCGAATGCTGGGGATTGGGGGTTAAAGATTCATATTTTACGATAGAAGTTCACGAGAAAGGACACGAATAATAGTGTGCATATTTTACGATAGAAGTTCACGAGAAAGGACACGAATAATAGTGTGTGGTCTACTTATCATACACCTCCCCCCTCCTGCTTAGTAACTAATATGACCCTGAAATATTATTTTGTTCATTGTATTAAGATCAGTTTAGGGGTTAGGTTAGCCAAGTAGGAGACAAATAGCATAGCAGTGTATGAATCATTAAATTGATAGATATGCCACAGTGGGGATATAAAGTAGTGGATGATTTTTTCAGGACACGACATTGATGCGGCAATGCTAGTGAACAGCAATAAAAAGTTTTATTACGGATGAACAAGTTTTGACTCTTCCTTCTTCCATAAATGATCTACGAAATGTCCTGAGTGTATATCCGTGACGCCCCTGGGTTCACGCAAGGCTGCAGTCCAAGGTAAAACCAGAAATGTCAAACCTGCCATGCACCATACCGTGCAATAATATGTTTCACCATCATAATTACTATCTCTCTAGTGGAACCAACTACAGGTGTAGGTACGAAGCAAGTAAAAGATTATACAACAGATAAATGACGAAATGATAGAACTCAAATTAATACATCTCATCAACCAAACAAGCTGAAATACATAGTCAATGTTGGAAATAAATAATAACAATCTGGAGATCTCAACATATCTCAAGTACACAATGTCTGATAAGAAGTAAATAAGGCACACAACCTTTACAACTCTAGAATAAACTCTCATGTCTAAATAAAACAGTCTATAATGGAGCTCCAATAATACAATAATATCTATAAAAGAAAAATAGGCGCTAATGAGTATCGCCCTTAACCTGCGACTCTCCGGGCTTCGGGCTCATTACCTGAAAGGGTGAGGGACAACGAGCGTCAAAGCGCTAGCGAGCAACATCACAACCAACCCCAAGGGAAAGGGCTCGTTGTATTAGAAAATACAGATTTGTACATAGAATAATCATATCATCACTCCTAACAAATAAAGGGTTTTAGTATTTAGGAAACTACAACACGAGCGTAGGTACGTCGAGCGAAATAATCCAAACAAAGAAACCCTCATGTATATACCTTATATCTCAAATTGTAAATCCCTAAATACCGAACCCAAAGTCTAATACAAGAACAATAAAGAAAAAAGACAACCTATTACAATACGTAAAACAAATGTCATGTCGGAACCACATAAGTGTCATGTCCAGCCTAAGTAGCTATCATGTCTCAACTTCATATAATCATGTCATGTCCTGATTCAGCTAAGTGTCATACTCGTGGTCTAACCAATATCCAACACATGGACTGATTTGTGAATGTCCAACACGAGGACTAAAATGGATTATAGTCCAACACGAGGACTTCAATGGATTATAGTCCAACACGAGGACTGTGTATATAAAACATGGAATGCTAATGTTAAAGATATACATATCCTATTCTTGCACGTGTCTCAATGTACAGATCTAAGCTTGTGACAAATGTGTCATCTTACATGTGTAGATGAAATCATCAATACTAAATTTTAATACCCGATAAATGAGGCGGCTCCTCATACTCAAAATGATAAACAGTACACTCGAATATATATATACACTATATATATATACACAGTAGGTGGTTAAACAGGAAAAAAATGAATCACTCGTCAGTCGACTCATGGTTGACTGGGGTCATCAGTTGACTCGTGGTCGACTGGGATCACCAGTCGACTCATGTTTGATCGAAAGAAGAAAACTAGAACCCGACAGTCAACTCACGGTCGACTGGGGTCACTAGTCGACTCACATTCGACTGAACAGAGAGGTTTTCCCTGTTCGTGCATGTTGTGTTTATTTTTGCAAAAATTCATCTAAAAATCAAAGTCATCAAACCCAAACAATATATTATCAAGTGTAAACATATGAGACAGTGTAAAATTCGTATAAAACATGGAAAATGAGATCTTGCATGTTAGTGTTAGCCCTTATGTTTTGATGATGTTTTACAACCACCATTATCGGTACTAATTACTTGTTGAGTGAAAATGTAGTGAATATATATATATCAAGCATGTTAGTGCCATACATGGAGGATTGGATGGAATATGTGCTACAACGATGATATCCAAAGGAGGAGGAGGCATAGTGATGAAGCAACGTTCATTCAAGAACACTAAATGCAATAAGAAGCTTCATCAAACTCAAGCTATATCAAGACTCAAAGAATTGTATTCTATGTGAGGATATTAGGTAGTTTTTATTTTCTCTCTAGTGCTAAAATGTAGGCAAGTAGTTTAGATTTTATTTGAAGCTATTGGGATATCACACTCGTTTTAATACTTATAGTTTTGAGCGTTTTCACAAAATACTATTTTTCACAAGTATGAGGACCTACTAGCAAAAAAAAATTTCCAAACAATTTGTTTTTAGTGTCAAAAACATTTTACAGAGTTTCACAATTTTTGGAAGTCAATTAAATATTTTACAGAATTTTTAAGATAGTCAAAATCGGTATTTTTGTATGTGTCAGTTTGCGGTCGACCGCCACGGTCGACCGCGCCTGAGTTCATTCGTCAGTGGGGAGCAGAAACTTTCACGGTCGACCGCGACGGTCGACCGTGAGCTTGAGATTTCCCACGATCGACCGCCACGATCGACCGTAGAAGTCTCTGGACTTTTTCTCTGTTTTTGAGCTGTCTCGTGGTCGACCGCAAAAATGGTACGGTCGACCGTGAAAATGGTACGGTCGACCGCCGCTTATTCAAACGGTCTCTTTCAGTACAGATTTCGGCGCCGATTGTTTTCCTAGATTTGGGGGATTAGGGTATGGGTTTAAACTGCTGTAGTTTCTCCTATTTAAACCCCTATACTCCTTCTTCCTCAGTTGTCCCAAGTTTTTAAAAAACCAGAGATCTGTTTACTGAGAGCCAAAATTTTCAAAATCTGTTTTCTGTGTTTTCTCAAGTTCACATCCCAGCTTCAGTTTAATCTTTCTCTTTGCCATAGGGACTTGTAAAGAGAGAGCTTTTACACTATTACTACTGTTTGAGAGCGTGATCTTGTGAAGATCAATTGTGTGGGCGTATGATTTAGTGGAGATCAACTGTGTAGTTGTAAGATCATGAGGAGATCGTTGTGTAGAAGAAGTTCCGGCTTCCAAACCGGGTTGTGTAGTGGATTTATCTTCGAGAGTGGGGAGCGAAGACGTAGGTCAACCGACCGAACCTCATTAACACATCGCGTGTCACAAGGATAACGATTTTTAACTCTATCTTCTTTACATTAGTTGTTTTTGGTTGTAGTGATTTGCTTGTCTTATTTTTATTGCACAATTATAGCCTTAAGATCCTAATCACCCCCCCTCTAGGGTCTAACAATTGGTATTAGAGCTTGGTTTCTATATTAGTTTTTGGTCTAACCACCTAAGAAAAAAGATCTTATGGAGGCTTTAATGAATGTGCATATGTTAGAGGGACAATCCACCACTAGACCATCTCTTTTCACCGGTAGTAATTTTGCTTATTGGAAGGTTAGGATGAGGATTTACCTTCGTTACATTGATCTTGACATCCTAGAACTCATAGAGAAAAAATATGTAGAAAAGCCTAAAGTCAGGACTATGACCGATGGAGAAAGGTATCTAGCCAATCTCAATGCAAAGGTCATGAACGCCTTAATTTGCGGTCTTTCCCCAATGAGTATAATAGGGTTTCCACGTGTGCAACCGCATACGAAATATGGGTGAAATTATGTATTACACATGAAGGAACCCCCCAAGTTAAGGAATCCAAAATTAGTGGGCTTATGCATGAATATGAGTTATTTAAGATGTTTCCTAATGAATCCATTGATGCTATGTTTTCTCGCTTCACTAACATAATCAATGAATTGCATGGTCTTGACAAGAAATTAACCATCCAAGAGACGAACCACAAGATCCTTCGTTCATTGACTCCAATATGGGAACCTAAAGCTACGGCCATAGAGGAAGCTCATGATCTCACCACTCTAGCTCTCGATGGCCTCATCGGCAAGCTTAAGGTTCATGAGAAAAAGCTCAAGGGAAAGGAGAAGGAGGAAGTACCCCCACGGGAAGTTGAGGAACCATCACCAAAGATGAAGACCATAGCTCTCAAAGGAGCTAGTGACAACTCCTCATCATCATCGTCGGAGAGTGAAGTTGATTTTTCTGGAAAAGTGGCTCACCTCTCTAGAAGAATTTCTAGACTCATTAAAATAAACAAGAAGTTTAATCCCTGATCTAACAAAAAATTTTATTCACGTGTAGAAAAATATTTTGAATGCAATAAACCAGGTCATATTGCCAAGGATTGCCCCAAACTCAAGGAGAAATACATGAAGTACAAGAAGAAGAAAGTCATGTATGCCGGATGGGAAGAATCCGAACCAAGTGATTCAGATAGTAATGAAGAAGGAGCTAAACTTGATCTTCATGATCCCAGCATTTGCTTCATGGCCTATGATAAGGAGGTAGTTTCCGACACCGAAAGTGAATCCTTTTATATGTAATGTGATCTAGCTACGGCTTTAGAAGAATTGAATGTTGAGTTTAAAAGGATGTCAAAAGAATTTTCCTCCTTTAAAAAGTTGCATGCTTCTTGTGATGCCAAACTAGAACAATTACAAACCTCCCTTGCATTAAAAGATGAATTGTTAGGGGATCTTGATTTTGAAAACAAACAATTAAGATCCAAGATTGAAAGACTAGAAATTAAGAGTGGTAGGATTAGACCCACTCATGCTTATACTAATCATCATCACCATGGTATAAATAGATTTCATAAATCTTATGCTCCTACACACAAGAGAAATTTTGTGTGCACATATTGCATGAAACGTGGTTATATTTCTACTCATTGTAGATCAAAGATAATCATGATTTTTATGGCATGACATGGGTACCCAAAGATACCAAGCTTACTAACCACCAAGGACCCAAGAGTTGGGTACCTAAAGTTACTACACCTTCATCTCTTGTAGGGAACATCACGGCAACGATGTAGAGAGATGTGGTACCTTGATAGTGGTTGCTCACATCATATGACGGGCAACAAAGAGCTATTTGCAACCCTATCAAGGATTGAAGGAGGTAGCGTCTCCTTCGGTGGTTGAGAGAAAGGTAAAATCATTGGTATTGGGTGTATTGGTAAGACACCATCTCCCGTTATAGAATATGTTTATTTGGTTAATGGCTTGAATCATAATCTTCTTAGCATTAGCCAGTTAAGTGACAAATGTTTTGATATTTCCTTTAAACCGGACAAATGCATTATTAGTATGAATGGAAAAATTGTTTTTGTTGCTAATCAAAAATCGAATGTGTACATTTTTGAGATGAATGAATTAGTGAATCAAGATGTGAAGTGCCTTGTGGCTATTGATGAAAACCCTTGGATTTGGCATAAAAGGCTTGGACATGCAAACATGGAATTGATATCTAAATTATCCAAGAGGAATCTTGTTAAAAGGTTACCAAACTTGCACTTCATCAAAGATACCATATGTGAAGATTATGATAAAGGTAAACAAACTAAGTCTACCTTCAAATCCATCAATGAGGTATCAACTTCTAAACCTTTGTAATTATTTCATCTTGATTTATTTGGTCCTATGCGTGTTACTTCTCTTGGAGGCGAACACTATGTTTTTGTTATCATTGATGATTTTTCTCGTTTTACATGGACAATTTTTCTTACTAGTAAAGATGAATGTTTTGATGAGTTTTCAAATCATGTTAAGAGAATTGAAAATGAATAAGATTTGAAAGTTGTTAAAATAAGAAGTGATCATGGTGGTGAATTTCAAAATATTTCTTTTTATGATTTTTGTGCGTATCGTGGTATAACTCATGTGTTTTCCGCTCCAAGAACATCACAACAAAATGGTGTTGTTAAACGGAAAAATCAAACCATACAAGAGATGTCACGAACTATGTTAAACTCATTTGATTTGCCTAAATATCTTTGGGCGAAAGCCGTCAATACGACTTGCCATGTTTTAAATCGTGTTTTGATTAGACCAAAGCTTAAGAAAACTCCTTATGAACTATTTTATAGAAAAACTCCTTTTATTGGTTATTTTCGTATCTTTGGTTGTAAATGTTTTCTTTTAAATACAAAAGATCACCATGATAAATTTGATTCAAAAATTGATGTTGGCATTTTCTTAGGGTATGCACATCGAAGTAAGGCTTATAGGGTCTTCAACAAACGAACTCTTGTTGTTGAAGAATCTATAAACGTTACTTTTGATGAGACTAATATTGGTTCACAAGTGATTTTGCCTAGGAAAGATGATGATGATGTTGAGGGAGGATTTGAACTTCTGCAACCTATAAATACACCCTCAATAGAAGCACAAAAAGATATGAAAAACACCAACACTCATGTTCAAGAAGAACTCCCCAAAGCATGGAAATTCACATCAAATCATCCAAAGGAGAAAATTATTGGGAGTCCCTCACAAGGGGTCGTTATTCGCTCAAAGGCTTTGAGTGAGTATGGTAATATTGCTTTTCTATCTCAATTAGAACCTAAGAAGGTTAATGATGCTTTAAATGATGAATTTTGGGTTTTAGCTATGCATGATGAACTAAATAATTTTCGAAGAAATGATATTTGGTAATTAGTTCCTAGACCTAACAATGCTAGTGTTATTGGTACTAAATGAGTTTTTAGAAACAAGCTTGATGAACATGGTATTGTTACTAGAAATAAAGCTCGTTTAGTTGCCCAAGGATACAATCAAGAGGAGGGCATAGACTATGACGAAACCTTTGCACCGGTTGCAAGGTTGGAATCTGTTAGGATGTTTTTGTCATTTGCTAGCTTTAAAGATTTTAAATTATTTCAAATAGATGTCAAAAGTGTCTTTTTAAATGGTTTTATAGAAGAGGAAGTATATATTGAGCAACCCCCTGGTTTTATAGATCATGCTTTTCCTAATCATGTTTACCGGGTTCAAAAAGCTTTATATGGATTGAAACAAGCTCCTAGAGCTTGGTATGCTCGCCTCTCTAGTTTTCTTCTTAAAAATGGTTTTTCTAAAGGAAAAATTGATAATACTCTTTTTGTGAGAAAAAGTAAAAATGATTTTATTTTAGTACAAATATATGTTGATGATATCATTTTCGGTGCCACTAATGAATCTTTTTGCAAGGATTTTTCTAAAGTTATGCAAGATCATTTTGAGATGAGCATGATGGGAGAGCTCACATTCTTTATCGGGCTCCAAGTCAAGCAAACTAAGGATGAGATATTTATTTCTCAAAGCAAATATGCTAGAGAATTGGTGAAGAAATTCAATTTGGAGAACTCTAAGCATGCACCAACTCCCATGAGTACAAGTGTCAAGCTTGATGCGGATGATAGTGATGAGGATGTAGAACAAAAATTATACCGATGTATGATAGGTAGTCTTCTTTATCTCACCGCTAGACCTGATATCATGTTTATTGTGTGTGCATGTGCACGTTTTCAAGCTTCTCCTAAAGCATCTCATTTGATTGCCGTTAAGAGAATTATTAAATATGTGCATGGAACTATTGCTCTTGGTTTATTTTATCCAAAAGGCACCTCTTTTGATTTATATGGTTTTTGTGATGTTGACTTTACCAGATGTAAGGTAGATCGCAAGAGTACGAGTGGAACATGCCAATTCTTGGGAAATTCTCTTGTTTCTTGGGCTTCCAAGAAACAAAATTATGTTACATTATCCACTACGGAAGCGGAATACATTGCCACCGGCTTATGTTGTGCCCAAGTTTTGTGGATGAAACAAAGCTTAGTTGACTATGATTTGAATTTTCAAAATATAAAAATATTTTGTGATAACACTAGTGCTATCAATATTTCAAAAAATTCGGTTTTGCATTCTAGAACCAAGCATATTGATGTGCGTCATCATTTCTTACGCGATCATGTAGAGAGACAAGATATATCCCTTGTGTTTGTTGACACAAAATCTCAATTAGCGAATATCTTTACCAAGCCTCTTGGTGAAGATGATTTTTGTCGCATAAGAAATGGCTTGGGCTTATGCACTATGTGAAAGTTCTATTTGCTTGCTTGTTTAATTGTATTTCACATGCATTTTTGTTTATTTATTTACCCCAGTTTGATGGTGACAAAGGGGGAGAGAAATCTCCTCATTTGATAAGGGGGAGCTCATAGATAGGGGGAGCTACTATCTATAAGCTATATATATTTATTTTGCTCATATATAATGGTTGGTTGTCATCATAAAAAAGGGGGAGATTGTTAGCCCTTATATTTTGATAATATTTTACAACCACCATTATCGGTACTACTTGCTTGTTGAGTGAAAATGTAGTGAATATATATATATATATATCAAGCATGTTAGTGCCATACATGGAGGATTGGATGGAATATGCGCTACAACGATGATATCCAAAGGAGGAGGAGGCATAGTGATGAAGCAACATTCATTCAAGAATACTAAATGTAATAAGAAGCTTCATCAAACTCAAGCTATATCAAGACTCAAAGAATTGTATTCTACGTGAGGATATTAGCTAGTTTTTATTTTCTCTCTAGTGCTAAAATGTAGGCAAGTAGTTTAGATTTCATTTGAAGCTATTGGGATATCACACACGTTTTAATACTTATAGTTTTGAGCATTTTCACAAAATACTATTTTTCACAAATATGAGGACCTATTAGCAAAATTCTTTTTCTAAACAATTTGTTTTTAGTGCCAAAAACATTTTACAGAGTTTCACAATTTTTGGAAGTCAATTAAATATTTACAGAATTTTTAAGATAGTCAAAATCAGTATTTTTGTATGTGTCAGTTTGCGGTCGACCGCCACGGTCGACCGCGCCTGAGTTCATTCATCAGTGGGTAGCAGAAACTTTCACGGTCGACCACCGCGATCGACCGTGAGCTCAAGATTTCACACGGTCGACCGCCACGGTCGAGCACAGAAGTCTCTGGACTTTGTTTTTGTTTCTGAGTTATCTCGCGGTCAACCGTGAAAATGGTACGGTCGACCGCGAAAATGATACGATCGACCGCCGCTTATTCAAATGGTCTCTTTCAGTACAGATTTCGGCGCCAATTGTTTTCCTGGATTTGGGGGATTAGGGTATGGGTTTAAACTACTATAGTTTCTCCTATTTAAACCCTTATACACCTTCTTCCTTAGTTGTCCCAAGTTTTTGAAAAACCAGAGATCTATATACTGAGAGCCAAAATTTTCAAAATCTGTTTTTTGTGTTTTCTCAAGTTCACATCCCAGCTTCAGTTTAATCCTTCTCTTTGCCATAGGGACTTGTAAAGAGAGAGCTTTTATACCATTGCTACTGTTTGAGAGCTTGATCTTGTGAAGATCAATTGTGTGGGAGTATGATCTAGTGGAGATCAACTGTGTAGTTGTGAGATCGTGAGGAGATCGTTGTGTAGAAGAAGTTCCGTCTTCCAAACCGGGTTGTGTAGTAGATTTCTCCTCGAGAGTGGGGAGCGGGGACGTAGGTCAGCGGACCGAACCTCGTTAACACATCGCATGTCACAAGGATAACCATTTCTAACTCTATCTCCTTTACATTAGTTGTTTTTAGTTGAAGTGATTTGCTTGTCTTATTTTTATTGCACAGTTATAGCCTTAAGACCCTAATCACCCCCTCTAGGGTCCAACAGTTAGATCTAACATTAAATCCCTAAACATGTATGAGAGCAATTAATCAAAATAAAAACTCGTTTTTTTAAATAAATTCCCAGATCTGGGTTTCATCAAAGATTCGTTGGTGAGGATTTAGAGATCTGAAATACATGATTTTTAGCATCTACACTAATAAGAACATTGATTTATACTTGAAAATAATTCTTAGGCTCAATAAACCTCATGAAAAATGTTTAGAAACTCTTAAAAAACATGGGAGAGGGATTGGGCGAGATGCTACTCGCCTCTGGTGTGTTGAACAACGCCTGGATCCTTGAGAGAACGACTCCCTTCGCTGCAAAGTACAACAAGTTGCTGAAAATCCCCGAAAATCTCCCAAAAACGCCCAAAATCCGAAGCTAGGGTTTTAGAGGGGAAAGGGGCCGGGCTAGGGTTTCTGGGGAGGACTGATGAAAATGTGTCTTTCTCGGGTAAAAAGAGTTAAATACCAACAGTTAAAACCCGACCCGAAATCCCAAACAGACCTGAACTAAAAAACCTTAAATCAGCCATCAGTCGACTCACGGTCGACCGAACCCATCGGTTGACTCGCGGTCGACCGAACATGCTACATTTCTGCCTGTGCATGATTTGCAAATTTACAAAACTCAACCTCAAACCTGATGCATATATACATTCACATAAACTTAAAACACTAGTTATTATGCACAACCATGACATAAAGGCATTTATCATAAATAAACATTATTTTTCACTAATAATCACATATAAAATTTTTTAAAATGTACGGGGTTTTACATTCTTCCCCCCTTAAAAGAATTTCGTCCTCGAAATTTAGAAATCATATCTAACGCATAATAATACTAGAAAAGCACGTCGAGGGTCTAATCCAACCCGCACACAATAATCTAACGCATAATAATACTAGAAAAGCACGTCGAGGGTCTAATCCAACCCGCACACAATACACCTTTCATAATATTAAACTCTAGATAAGCATATACCGCACACAATACACCTTTCATAATATTAAACTCTAGATAAGCATATAGTGATATTTATACTTAACGATATAAAATGATAACTTTCTCACTCAACCCTTAATCTAACGGAACTAGTACGTCGGGCGGAAAATCCAAATAAGGAACCCCCATATATATACCATGTGTTCCGAAAGATTAAGAATTAAGTGAAAATACCCTTATTCTAGTGTTAAATATTAATATCAAGATATAAAAAGCACAAGTAAGAATTCACATCATAAATAAATTTACCTGCTCAAACAAGTGTGGGTAGTCGCATCGCATCTCCTCCTCGCGCTCCCAAGAAGCTTCCTCAACTCCACTTCGGTTCCACTGAACTTTTACCAACGGAATCATCTTGTTCCTAAGCCTCTTGTCTTCTCTAGCAAGTATAGACACTGGGATCTCAATAGTACTCAAATCATCCTGAAGCTCAATCTCTGGTGTATCCAACACTCGCTGCTGCTCCTCATCATGCAAGTACTTCTTAAGCATAGAAATATGAAATACATTGTGTATACTAGACATAGATGCTGGAAGATCTAGTCTGTATGATACAGCTCTAATACGCTCTAAAATCTGGAACGGTCTAATATATCTCGGTGCAAGCTTTCCTCGCCTCCCGAATCGCTGCACGCCTTTCATAGGCGATACCTTCAGCATAACCAAATCCCCAATCTGAAACTCTAGGGGTCTTCGCCTCTTATCTGCATAGCTCTTTTGCACACTCTGAGCAATTAGGATCCGCTCCATGATCAATACTACCTTCTCAGTAGTCTGCCTCACAAGCTCTGGCCTAAGCATCAAGCTATCCTCCGGCTCTAGCCCAAGCATCAAGCTATCCTCCGGCTCTGCCCAACATATCAGTGATCTATAGGGTCTCTCGTACAATGCCTCATACGGAGCCATACCGATCGTCGCTTGATAACTGTTCTTATAAGTGAACTCTATCAATGGAATATGATCCTCCCAGCTGCCTTGAAAGTCAATGACACATGCTCGCAATATGTCCTCCAACACCTGATTCACCCTCTCCGTCTGACCATCCGTCTGTGGATGGAATACACTGCTATAAGATAGTCTGCTGCCAAATGAATCCTGAAAACTCCTCCAAAAATACGAAGTGAAAACCGATCCTCGATCCGACACGATCGTATCTGGAACTCTGTGAAGTCGAACTATCTCCCGAATGAAGATCCTCGCATAAGTCTCGGCTGAATAAGTAGTCCTTACTGGAATAAAATGTGCTGACTTCGTCAACCGGTCCACTATCACCCAAACAGAATCATTCCCCTTCTTCGACTTCGGCAACCCTACAATAAAGTCCATACAAATATCCGCCCACTTCCACTCTGGAATAGGTAAAGGATGATGTGTCCCTACCAGTCTCTGATACTCTGTCTTCACCTACTAACAGATAAAACACTTAGCCACATACTCTGCAATCTCTCTATGCATACCACTCCACTAGAAATGCCTCTTCAGGTCCTTGTACATCTTGGTAGTCTCTGGATGTACTGTGTACCGAGTACGGTGCACATCATCAAATAACTCCATCTTCAACTCTACACTGGCTGGCATAACCAATCAACCCTTCATCCGTAGACCTCCATCTGATCCAATGGTCCTTTCGGCCTTAGACTCTTTGGAAATCTCTTCCTTATGGAGTTGAATCCAAGAGTCCTTCAACTGAGCTCTGACAACTCTGTCACTCCAAGATGGCTGCACTGACACAGCTCCCAAAAATGTACTGGTACCACTAACCTCGGGTCTAAAATCAAACTGGCTAAGGGTGAGAAGATCTCGATGTAACGAGCACCTCAAAGCCGCAACCTAATGTCGACGCTTCCTACTCAAAGCATCCTGTACAATGTTCGCCTTCCCCGGATGATACTGAATCGTGAACTCGTAGTCCTTGATAAACTCAATCCATCTCCGCTGTCTCTGGTTGAGTTCCTTCTGAGAGAAAAGATATTTTCAGACTCTGATGGTCTGTGAACAACTCAAACTGTACTCCATACAAATAGTACCTCTATGAATTCAGTGCAAATACCACTGCTGCTAACTCCAAGTCATGAGTAGGATAGTTCTGCTCATGCACTCTCAACTGCCGTGAGATATAAGCTACTACTCTCTGAGTCTGCATAAGGACGCCTCCTAAGCCTACTAATGATGCATCTATGTAGCCGACGAATGTCCTGTCGCTGCTCGTAATAGTCAAAATCGGTGCTGTAGTCAACTTAGCCTTTAATATATCAAAGGCCTCCTGGCACTCTAGGCTCCAAATAAACTGTACACCCTTCTTTGTAAGGTGTGTAAGTGGCGTCAAAATCTTTGAGAAGTCCTGGATGAACTTCCTGTAATAACCTGCTAATCCTAAGAAGCTACGAATCTCCATCACCGTCTTTGGCGGTTCCCAATCAAGAACTGCTGTAACCTTTGCTGGGTCTACTGATATGCTCTCTATGCTGATGACGTGGTCGAGAAATCTGACATCTAAAAGCCAAAACTCGCACTTGCTGAACTTGGCATATAACTGGTGCTCCCGTAGGGTCTGCAAAGCTAATCGGAGATGCTTCTCATGATCTGCCCCCGATCTCAAATAAATGAGGATGTCGTTGATGAAAACAATCACGTACTGGTCCAAGAAAGGACGGAAAACCCGGTTCATTAAATCCATGAATACCGCGGGTGCATTGGTCAACCCAAATGGCATGACCATGAACTCGAAAGATCCACATCGAGTAAGAAAAGTGGTCTTGGGGATATCCATCTCCCGAACCCGTAATTGATGATAACCAGAACGAAGATCGATCTTCAAAAAAAACTATGCTCCCTACAACTGGTCGAACAAGTCATCAATCTTAGGTAATGGATACCTGTTCTCGATAGTGACCTTGTTCAACTCCTGATAATCTATACATAGTCTCATACTACCATCCTTCTTCTTCACGAAGAGGACCGGCACGCCTCACGGAGAATAACTCCGACGAATAAAACTCTGAGCTAACAACTCGTCCAACTAGGTCTGAAGCTCCCTCATCTTAGCTGGTGCCATGCGATAGGGTGTACGGTATATCAGGGCTGTGCCCGGCTGCAATTCAATGCAAAACTTAACCTCTCTCACAGGAGGTAATCTAGGTATACCTGAAAGACATCCTGATAATCTGAGACAACTCTAGTCTCCAACAAATCAGAACTCTGATCCCGTCGTATCACCTCATCGATAAACGCCAAAAACGACTCCGCAAAATGGTTGCCCTGAGAAGTGGCCACAATCATCTCAGATCCATCAGATGCTTGCAACTTGACTCTCTTCGCAAAGCAGTCAATACTAATATGGTAGGACGACAACCAATCCATACCAATGATGACATCGAACTCGGACATATGCAACACTATCAGATCGACTATGAACTAGGACTAGTCTAAACTGATAATACACCTCCTACAAACGCTCTCCAAAATCGATACCTCTCCTAGAGGGATGGAAACTGATAAAGGGGTGTCTAATGGATGAGCTACGAGCTGGAGTCTAACCATGAAAGCATACGAAATGAAAGAATACGAAGCTCCCGAATCGAAAAGAATACGGGCGGGAAAGGAATTCACGAGGAACATACCCTCCACAACTGCTCCGCTGGCACCATGATCACGGGGAACCACTGCATATACTCTGCCTGTGGCTGAAGACTGCTCTACTGCTGGTGCTGGAGAATATGGGACAATCTGCCCCTAGGGAGCCTCCTGGACTACTCGAACTTGCCCCTCTGTCCTCTGTGCGGCTGGTGGTGCCTCAAGCCTGTTCTGCTGGCCCTGACCTCTGTCCTGCTGTCGCTGATGCTGTTGGTTCAGACCCCTGCCCTGCTGGGCTCCTGCTGGTGCACTACGTCACTCTGATGCCTTGTGGCCCACCTTGCGACAGTTAAAGCAAACTCCCTGGAACTTGCGCTGCTACTGCGCCCTCTGATCCTATTGGGGTCCCTTCTTATGAGGGCCCTGCTGCTGCTGATGTCCAGACAATGGTCTCTTGTTCTTCCCATTGTCTCCAATCTGTCCCACCTTAGTCTTTCCCTCCTTGTCCTTCTGAAACATAGCTGTCTCATTCTCCTGTGAGGTGGCTACCTCGGCTACCTCTCGAACTGAATAGAATTTCCTCGAAACGAGGTATCGACGAAGATTAGGGCGAAGCCCTGCTAGGAATATCTGAGCCTGATGCTCTCCTGTCTGCCACATCCCTATGAAATGCAGTAACTCCATGTACTTGCTCTCAAACTCTGCAACTGACATGTCCCCCTGAGTCAAACGGGACAACTCAAGTTTCTTCCCAGTCCGTGCTGCAGAAGAAACATATTGTGCATCAAAGAAGTAAACAAAATCCTCCTAAGTGAGGATCATCCACTGCTCTAATGGAAACTAGAATCGGTACCATCTCCCGGCATCCCCCTTCAGATTGTATGATGCTAGCCTCTGCTTTTGTACCGAGTCTACATTGAGTATGTCTAGGATATTACTCACATCCTCCTTCCACTTGTGGGCTACAAGTGGGTCTGAAGAACCCTGGAACTCCGGTGCTCTCATCTTCTGGTACCTCTCTACCAAGCGGAGCCAAGCCTCCTACTCCATGGTTCTGTCTGGTACCGCTGGAGGAATAGCTGTAGGTGCTGGTGGGATAGCTGCGAGTGTTACCTCTGGGTCTCTCTCTGATTAGGATGGCTGGTATTCCCTGTGGTGGAACTACTGGTGGTGGTGGTGTCCATGGTGCTATATGATTCGCCACCAGCTCCTTAATGGTTGTCATCCTGGCAATAAGAGGAGCCATGATATCCACCAAATACTAAGGAGCCTGCTGCGGCTCGGGTGGTGCCTGCTCCTGCTCGGGTGGAGCCTGCTGTAGCTCAGGTGGAGCCTGCTGGGGCTCTGCCTGAGCGGCTCTTCGAGTGCGGGGTCTGCCACCTCCTACCATCTGATCATAAGAAAATAAAAGTTCATGAGTCAAAGTAGACATATATATACATACATAATGTATCACAATAAGATTTTCACAACATATCGTATTCACGCATATACTTTAAACAAAAATAGTTGTCATAAAAAAAATTCTCAAAATTATGAGATATACGCATATACCGTCCTCACTCATACTAGGAAATTCCTATCGGACTCTATACATGAATCCTAAGAAACTCTATCCTAGCTCCACGACTCGACACAGGAAGATCCTAAGAATACTGGAACTAGAGCTCTGATACTAACTATGATGTCCTTGGGTTCACGCAAGGCTGCAGTCCAAGGTAAAACCAGAAATGTCAAACCTGCCATGCACCATACCGTGCAATAATATGTTTCACCATCATAATTACTATCTCTCTAGTGGAACCAACTACAGGTGTAGGTACGAAGCAAGTAAAAGATTATACAACAGATAAATGACGAAATGATAGAACTCAAATTAATACATCTCATCAACCAAACAAGCTGAAATACATAGTCAATGTTGGAAATAAATAATAACAATCTGGAGATCTTAACATGTCTCAAGTACACAATGTCTGATAAGAAGTAAATAAGGCACACAGCCTTTACAACTCTAGAATAAACTCTTATGTCTAAATAAAACAGTCTATAGTAGAGCTCCAATAATACAATAATATCTATAAAAGAAAAATAGGCGCTAATGAGTATCGCCCTCAACCTGCGACTCTTCGGGCTCGTTACCTGAAAGGGGGAGGGACAATGAGCATCAAAGCGCTAGCGAAAAACATCACAACCAACCCCAAGGGAAAGGGCTCGTTGTATAAGAAAATACAGATTTGTACATAGAATAATCATTGTAGGCATCGAAAATTGCCTATAGTTCTCCACAGCCGGTTCAATGTTAACGAGCGACGATGAACGTC
>NC_033795.1:39489718-39504110 GCF_001876935.1 Asparagus officinalis
AGCAAAACAAGTCTGAAACCTTACCCTCCGTGAGAGAGGTATCGGTTCTTCCTTCATGACCCGCAAAGAAGTCAATCAAGGGTGCAAGAAAAAAAATCTATATGAATTCTCACCCTGGAAGAAGGAGGCTACTGAGGAAGATACGGCGGGAGCCTCCTCCTCACTGTGCTGCGAATGGGGGCGACTCCTGGAAGGTCGGGGACGACGCGGAGACATCGCAGATCTGCAACAAAAAGCAGCAAGTCAGGTACAACATAAGAACACGAAGTTTAAAAAGGGAAACTAAGAACTTTAATTAAAGTCCTATGCATAAATAGGATTTCATATTTGAAGTCTAGTTAAACCTACAAATTTCGTGCATGCGAAACAATGATTGTCTTTTTTGGCGGTGAATTTTGGTGAAATACCCAAAATACCCCCCGTGCCCAAGGCCAAATTCAGGTCAAGGACACGCGTGATCGGGGTCGTGATCCCCACATTCGATCATATAGCACCCCGGTACCCCACCATTTTGGTTAAATTTTGCAAATAAGCCCTTTTGCAGAATTTAGCTAATCTTGCATAAAAGCCCCTCTACAAATTTTGCATTTTGGTCTCCACATGCATTCATCAAAATTTGATCAGGGGCTTGAGGTTTAGACCCCTTGGATTTCAGCCTCAATTTCACAGCCCTTTTTGCAAATAAGCCCCTCCAAAACGTTTAGGGACTGTTTTGCAAATAAACCCCTCAAAAAACTCCTTGATCCTATTGCATAAAGCACCCCCACATCCCTTCACCAAGTGGACATAAACCCAATACCCAAAATTTCAGTTCCACTTTTGCAAAAAAGACCCCCACGAAATTTCAGTCCCCTTTTGCAAATAAGCCCCCCAAAATTCGGCCATTTCACCTCTTTTGCACAAAGAACCCCAAAACATTGTGCATACACAACCCCTAGTTTACTACAAGCCTAAAGATGCAATCTTTACAAGAAAAAAAAAGAGGATTGTAAAGAAGAGCTTACCAAATAAAAAGGGTTTTCTTTGAGCTTGAAGATGGAGGAGAAAACCCTATTGGGAGGAACAAGTGTTCGGCCAATGGGAGACACCCAAAATCCGAGCTCCTCTTGAAGGGTTGAGGAATCCTTGAGAATGAATCAATGGAGGATAGAAGGATGGAGAGGAAGAATGCACAAAACCGAAATGGGGGAAAGAGAATTCGGTTTTGGAGCCAAAGAGGGGGAGGTTCTCTTCTTTTGAAATTTGAATTAAAGAGAGGGGGGGACCATGAGCAAAAGACAAGAGAGGAAAAGGCCAAACAAAGGGGGGGGACCACGGAAAAAGCCAAGACACCCCATGGGGTGTCTCGGCCAAACCGAGACACCCTAAGGGTGTCTCGGCAAAGCCGAGACACCCCAGGGTGTCCCGGTTTTGTCGGGACACCCCCGGGGCGTCTTGAATCTGTTTTGACCCCCCGAACCTTCTTTGGACCCCCTAAATTGTTTTCTGAACCCCAAAACACTCTGATTCTTCGCCAATGGTTGAATATTGATGAGGTCAACGCTGGTCAACGCGTAACCCTAGGTCAACGCCAGTCAACGCGTTGCAACCAAAGTCAACATTGGGCGATTTGAAACCCTAAGGGTCAACGCCGGTCAACGCGTAACCCTAGGTCAACGTTCGAGGATGAAAATCCACACCAATCAACGTTTGACGATTCGAAACCCTAAGGGTCAACGCCGGTCAACGCGTAACCCTAGGTCAACGCCAGTCAACGCGTTACAACAAAAGTCAACGTTTGACAATTCAAAACCCTAAGGGTAGACGTCGGTCAACACGTAACCCTAGGTAAGGCCTTCTCAATTAAGAGTAGCCCTCCTCTCCAAAAGGAGTTACAAAAATTTTCACACCTCTAACCCCTCACTCTCTACCCCTATTTATAGCAATCTTCAATGAATACGAGCCATTGGATTTGTCTTGAGCTCCAAGCAACAATCTCCACCTTTAAATTTGCTTTTTGGTTCTTCTTTAACCCATATGATTTCTTTGATTTTCAAAAGAAAATCCGGTCCAATAAGTTTGGTCTCATTTATGCAGCAGCCGGCCCAATTGAGTTCCCATTTGATTTTCACAAAAAAAAACCGAAATTGAAGAGCTGGTCCAATCCAAATTTACAGCAAAATAGTCCGGTCATGATGTGTGTGAATTCAATTGATTTTTCTTTGGCCCATGTGCAACCATAATCCGGCCCTCTGATCTATTTGATTTTCCAAAAGAAAATCAAACTCTCCATTCATGCTGCAGGTTCACATTTCATTTGATTTTGGGTCCAAGCAATGTCCGGCCCATTCAAAATTAATTCTCTTTCATTTGATTTTCTTGTGAGAATCCAAGCAAGTCCGGCCCATATGTTTGCATTTGATGAAGTCTGCAGGTTGGTTTTGTAATCTTTGCATAAAAGTCCATTCCATTCCACCCTTTGCATCCAAGTCCCTTTCATTCCAACTTTGCATAAAAATCCAATCTTGTTTGCATCCGGTACGGCCAGGCGATAAACGCAGCGCCGGAAAAACTTCGGTTATTCGTCAAAGCATCGGATAAACCGAAAATCGAAGGAGCCGAGAGTTGAAACTAACCACAGGTCCCTTATGCCGACTGAAGGCCGGGCCAATCATATCCAAAGCATCCCGGTCTCTTCTATAAAAGAAACGAGGCCGGAACGCTTTGGAGGGGGTATCTGTAGGCATCAAAAATTGCCGATAAGTCCCCACGAACAGCTCAGTGTTAAGGAATGACGATGAACGTCACTACCCGGTTCACAAGAGTCTAATTGACGTCGGTGAGCGCCTGAAGCGAATCGATGAGCTATGCGATCCAACAGAATTTCAGAACAACGGGGATACGGATTGATCGGGAACCCCGCGACCGCTGCAAAAGAAGCAGCGCCCTTCGTGTCCCGTTCACCCCACTGATAATTCAACCATGGGGGCTGACAGAGCTCTTCGTCAGAATTCCAACGCATCCCAAATCAATTAAATCCGAGTTGGGACGACGAGTCAACGGCAAACACACCCGGAAGGACCTCGGACTGAACTGAGGCACCCGGGGGTGTCTCGGCAAGGGGTATCTCGGCCTGGCCGAGACACCCCAAGGGTGTCTCGGCCTGGCCGAGACACCCCAAGGGGGTGTCCTCACCTTTTACCACCCCCCCTCTTGGTTTCCTATAAATAGGCCCCTTAGGCCTTCATTTCAAAAGGCTCCTGATTTTTGTGGCTTTTGGTGTTGGTTAATTTCAGGTCTTGAGCTCCTGCCTTGAGATCTGAAATTTAAGAGAGCCTAGGCGAAGCCCTGCCGGAGCGAGGAGTGAGCGAACCGTCTACAGCAAAGGAGGAGCCTTTTTCTTCTTTCCCCTTCTCTTTTCCTTAGTGTTGCCCTTTAGCGGTGATACTAAGTAGAGCGAATATCTCGATTATCCGAGATAGGAGCTGTAAACTTCTAGATCTCACACAGATCGACGAAGTTCTGCTTCTATATCCCTTCGCGGATAGACGAAGCTCTGCCCGATTTTCTCGGAACGGATCTAATCTACCGGTGGTCCACGGATATTGACGTCCCCGTCACAGGCTAAAGACCCACGCAAGCGAGACCGCACCAAAACGGGATCTCGTGTTTATTTTCGATAAAGTTGTAATCTTTGTTTTATTGCACAAGTAGGTCTTATAAAAAGACCGACTTTTTCATTCGATTATTGTTGTAACGACTGAAGTTGTAACAGATTCGAAAAGCAATGAAAACAGCAACTTTCTCCGAAAACATGGCCGAGCCCCCCTTAGGCGTGGTTTTCCATCGTTTTCCATTTTCGGTTCAATCCGTGATCCGGTTCTGTGGTTGATTTATCCGGACTTGAATCGTTGACCTGATTTGGCAGTAAATCCGATTCCTGATTTGGCAGTAAATCCACTTCTGAGTTCGAGTCCGAAACTGATCTTGATTTTGGTTGGATGACTCGTTGACTCTTCAACCCGTTAGCTTGATTCCGCACGCGAGTGGATCTATTCCATTGTTTGCGTGCGATTCGTTAACCTCGTCACCTCGTTGGTTCGTCGGTTTGTGCTGAGCTGTGCTAAGGGATCTATAAGCAATTTTATACGCCTACATAGGTAATCTTGAAAGATCGTGCTCATGGCACGTTGGTAGGTTGCGCCAGCGTTTTTGAGTCCGAAGGGCATAACAGTGTAGCAGTACACCCCCATAGGAGTCCTGAATGAAGTGTGTTTTTCGTCCTCAGGGTGCATTTTGATTTGATTGTACCCTGAGAACCTATCCATGAAGGACATCCTCTCAAACCCACATGTGTTATCAATGATGACGTCAGTGATGGGTAAAGGAAACTCATCTTTAGGACACACAGCATTGAGATCTCTGAAGTCAATGCAGATGCGAATCTTACCGTTCTTCTTCAGGACCGGAACAATATTGGCTACCCAGTCGGGGTGCTGTTCCTCTCTGATGAAACCGGATTCGATTAGTTTCTTCACTTCGGCCTCAATCGCTTCCATGATTTGCGGACGGAATCGCCTTTGTTGCTGTTTGACTGGTTTGGCGTCTGAGCCGACGTTGAGGCGATGCATAACGACCCATGGGACAAGGCCAGGCATGTCCTCATAATTCCATACAAAGACGTCAATGTATTCCCGTACGAGGGCAATGAGTTCTTCCTTCTCCTGAGGGGGGAGACTACCGCTGATGAATATAGGCTTGGGGTTAGTCTCATTGCCCATGTTCACTTGGAGGATTTCGTCTTCGGTCGGTAGTTCACGTTGCTCGAAGCGACTATTCCACTGAGCGTTGACGTGGCGGTCCCATGTCTCGTCATAAAGTGGGACCTGTCCGTCCTCTGCCATTTTGGCTGGATCAATCGCGGTCATGTTGACTGTAAGGCTTTCGAACAAGTCTCTTACGCTGACGTCTGAGTCCCATGCTGAGGTTGTCGAAGATTAGTCCCCCAAACGCGCGTAGTCGGAATCCTCGTTGACGTAACAGAATAGATCCGAAGAGGAAGAGGAGTAGCCCAAACCTCTCCGAGTCTTGTTGAAGTAATTTGAGGGTTTACCTTTAGGTACGTAAGCAGGTTGGATGATCGTCTTGCGCCCCCGGCCATAATTTAGACCCTCTGGGCGAGTGAGGTCATATCCCATGTCACTCATCATGCGCTTCGTGATTTGACTGTACTGTGAAAATTGAGGCGCGGGGTCCTCATCTTCAGACTCGTCCCACAATATGCGCAAAGGGTGATCAATTTGTCCGGAGATGATATCCTTTTGGTAGTTATCCCGGGCTGGTACGACAAGTACAGCTTATGATGATTTGATCGGCTATGTCTTCGTGACATACGACAATCATACAGGCAAGTGCAGTGAGTGGTCGTTATAGAATTTTGACACTAGGTTATTAGGCACATCATCCTCGGATGTGGAGCAAGACGACAAATAAGCAAAGTTGAACTTCTCATTCACGATAATCTCCTCGGCCTGAACAGCGTTAGTTACATTGTGACTTTCGTAACCGATTACAATTGACTTGAAGTCGTTCAGGACTAGGCTGTCGCCGTATTCGGGCTCGCTATCTGCCTCGTTGCCGCTCTCTGGTTCCTCGAACGGTGGCTCGTCGAGGTCTTGGTACAGCAGAGAGTCTGTGAAGTAGTTTTCGACGCCTTAGAAGGGTTGCTTGTCGGCTACTACTATCTTCACACGATCATAGTCGTCTACGTATTTTAAGCATTGATGCAAGGTAGACGGGACTATCCGGTCACTGTGGATCCATGGTCGTCCTAAGAGCATATTGTAGGATGGCTCGGCGTCGATGACATAACAGGTCACCTCTATCTTCATGTCGCATATCCGGCACTTCAGGCGTATTTTTCCAAGCGGTGTGTTCCCGTGGTGTTGAAGCCGAAGATAGTCATGGTAGTTGTGGACAGACGCTTCGAGGGCACCCCCAGGTGTTTGATCAGTTTCAGAGGCACGATGCTTAATGCATACCCCGGGTCGACTTGAATCCGATCCACTTTCGAGGAACCAACGTACCCCGTGAAGTACAGCGATCGATCATGGTATATGCTTTTGATGAGCATATCCTCAGGAGTGAATGTAATGCAAGGGACGCGCCTTTCGGTGGTTTGGCAGCACATCGCACATTCCTGTTCTGTGTATTCTTCCCTCGAGAAATGGGTGGCAAAGACTTCCGAGTCGGCCAATGCTTCTTGTAGGGCTTCTCGTGTAGGTCAGGATAGCCGTAGGAGGTCATACATGGTAATGCGTGCGAGGATGCCCTTCAGTTGCGCGAGCACATTGAAACAGAAAGGTTGATTACTCGAGCTTGGTTTATCGATGCCTGGAAGGACTGCTACAGCTAGCCTTGCGGAAGGCCCTGCAGGGTCTTCCGTTCTTGCGGGATACTCTTTGGCGAATTCCTTCCCTGCTCTAGTGGCAAGGACGGTAATTTCCTCCTCAGAATCGGTAGGGGCGGTCATTGCTGTCTTATCTCCATCCAGGATGGCGGAGATGACATTGCAAGGCTTTCCCTTAACCCCTTTCGAGGACTTTGTAGTCCATTGTTCGTCACTGAGGAGGTCTGGATGGACCCACATCACTTGACCCGATGGCAGAGTCTGGGGGACTAAACCTTTCCCTCGTTGGTTGTGAGGGTCGTCATTAGTGATTTTCAGGACTGCCTTAGGGATAGGAATTACCCCTGCTGGAGCCTGGACCTCCGGGAGATCTGCCTCGAAGCTCAAGGTGATCATATTCGTGGTCACCTGCTTTTTAACCTTCTCCTTCTTCAGGACTCCTACGTCGTAGAGGGCTTAGAGTTTATCCTTGAGGATGTAACACTTGGAAGTGTGGTGGCCAAGGAATCTGTGATAGGCACAATAACTCGGGTCATTGGTCTTGTTCGCCTCCTCAGGCTTCGTGACCTCTGGCAATTTAATTCGATTGCTCTTGAGTAGAGTATCGAATGTTACCACCACCTGATCTTCTTTGAAGTCATATTGCCACGGGGGGCGCTGCTCGAATTGCCTAGGTTTCGACCTTTGAGTAGTTTTGGGTGCCGGGGCGGAATCGACGGCCATGATCTCTTTTCCTCTCGTTCAAGGAGGATTCTTTGGCGCGGTCGGCTCAGCGGCTCCCTTCTTGGGCTGTGGCTCTTCGGCCTCTAACCTTTTGATCATATTTTCCACTTGCTCGCCTTGACGAACAAGTTCTTTCCAGGTCCAGGTTTCCACCGCGCCAACCTTAGACAGAATATGGATTGAGAGATTATTGTGGCACATCTCAATCAGTGTGGATTTGGAAACTTGATCCCGACAGTGGATCGATCGGTTCCTGAACCTCTTCACGAAGTCGTTGACCGACTCTGACTTCCGTTGCTTTTCGGCGAGGAGGGTGGCCATCGACACCTCCGTGTCGTCATCAAAGAAACGGGCCAAGAAAAGTCTTTTCGCGTCGGCCCATGACTTTATAGAGCCGGGTTCTAACTTGCGGAACCATTCAAACGCCACCCCTTTGAGGGTGCCTATGAATAACCGAGTGAGAATAGCTTCATTCCCCGTAAGGAATCCGGTCTGTACCATGAAGTAATAAATGTGTTGCGAGGGCGAACCCTTGCCATCAAATTATACCAAGCTAATCGACTTGAACTTTGCGGGGTATGGGATGGTATCCCACTCGACAGGATAGGGTCGGACCACCCCCAGCTTGTTCATGTTTTGCTGGAGTTTCAAAGCGTTGAGTTGGCTTTGGAACTCGTCGAACCTTTTGTCGCGGGCGCTATCCCCAGTATGCGACGTTCCTAGCGAAGTTTTGGAAGAGTAGTCAGATTGTTGATCGATATTATCCTCCACTTCAGTCACCGGACGATGGGGAGGTATCCATTCTTTACTCCCCGTCTGTCGTAGTAAGGTGCGCTGGGCTCTTTTCTTCTTCTTCTTCTTCTTGCTCAGAAGTTGCTCCAACATTTCTCTTAAAGAGTCTATGATACGAGTTGTCGTGCGAGAACCTTTGATCGCGGAATTATCAAAGGTGGGTTGAGGAGAAATAATAAGAATACAAGAATAACTCAGATTTTGGGCGAAGGAAAATACCTCCTCTAGATTATGAGTATGTAATTTACAATCTCTCACAAACTCACTCTAGAATTGAAGAACAAGCTCTCCAAATCTCAATTACAAGTTAATCTCTCTTGATTTAACTCCCTGATTGTTTAGAAACCCTAAAACAATCCCTTATATAGGTGTACAAACGTGGATGGCAATTTGGTAAATAACCAGACCCAAAACCAACAGGAATTCGTGTGAACAGAATCCCAAACGAACCAGGAAACCCTCGATGAGTCGACTCATGACTGAGATGAGTCGACTCGACAG
Source organism: Asparagus officinalis (assembly GCF_001876935.1). Lineage (NCBI taxonomy): Eukaryota > Viridiplantae > Streptophyta > Magnoliopsida > Asparagales > Asparagaceae > Asparagus > Asparagus officinalis. Next base: position 39,498,123 of record NC_033795.1, read on the forward strand.
AAACTAGAGAAATCTCAATAACCAGCGATGAGTCGACTCATGACTGAGATGAGTCGACTCGACAGAAACTGGAGAAATCTCAATAACCAGCGATGAGTCGACTCATGACAGTCATGAGTCGACTCAACCTGATGAGTCGACTCATAACAGTCATGAGTCGACTCACAGGCTGAAAACTGGGTACTTCGATTCTTCTGCTCGTCGTCTTGTTCCACGCTTCCTCCTGTGTTCCCTTATACTGTTTGACACCCCCTATTCTCATGCTAGTATGAGAATCATCTATCCTCAAGCTCCCATGAGGATCGTTAAGTTCTGAAGAGAAGATACACCCGTATCATGTGTCCCCTCTTTAAGAACTTGAAGTCCCGTTCAAGTTAGAACTTCAGCTGAGGAAACTCGCGAGCCCCTCCTTCCTTATTGAACCACTTAGCCTTGCTAGGAACTTGACCTTGACGTCCGATAAGAAACGACTCCTTCATTCCCCTTCTTGTCGTGGTCGTCTTTCGCTCCAAAATGCAGTCTTCCTTCAGCGGCTCCTCTCTATCAAACCATAAGTCATCAACATGCGGTAAGATCACCTTGTCATCACCTTCATCATCCAGTAATGGAGGCTCAAACAACTTCAAGTACTCAGCATTGATCACCGAATACATGCCTAAGTAAGGCGGCAAATCCAGCCTAAAAGCGTTGTCGCCAATCTGATCGAGAATCCGAAACGGACCATAACGAATAGGCTTCAACTTCTTGCCTTCTCCTTTTAGCCTCTCCTTACTCAATTTCAGCCACACCATATCGCCCACGCCAAAGTTACAAGGAACCCGATGTTGATCATGCTTCGCCTTGTATTTTGCTTGTGACTTCTTCAATTGTGCTTCAACCGTGGCATGAATCTGTGCAATCTTCTCCAGAAATCGCTGAGCCCGTTGTCTTTCATTCCCCTCCTTGCCGTCCATCGTAGATTCACTTGAAAACACGAGATCAAACGGACTCGGTGGTAAGAATCCATAACAAGTCTCAAACGGTGACTTTCCCGAAGATCCATGAATCGCCCGATTAAAAGCAAACTGCAAATATGGTAAGCTCTCATCCCAAGTCTTGGGATGCCTGGAATTATACCCCCGCAACATATGCACCATAGTCCGGTTGACTACCTCCGTTTGCCCGTCTGTTTGTGGATGAAAAGCCGTGCTCTTCTTTAATCTAGTGTCCATCAGACTCCACAAAGAATCATAAAAATGTCCGAGAAACCGGCTGTCCCGATCCGAAATGATCGAACTTGGCAACCCAAAATGCTTCCACACATGCTCGAAGAACAATTGTGCTGCACCCGCTCCCGTCACGGTCTTCTTACAAGGAATCAAAAACACCATCTTACTGAACCGGTCCACCACAACGTACAAATAGTCATGCCCACGCTTGGTAGTCGGCAATCCTCCTAGAAAGTCCATAGATATGCTCTCCCACGGCCTAGAAGGAACCGGTAATGGTAGGTACAATCCCCTCTTCCTGTTAGAAGGCTTTGAAATACAGCATAACTTACACCCTCCAACATACTTGGTCACATCATCAAGCATCCGTGGCCAAAACACATGTCGCCGTAGATTGAGAAACGTCTTCTGAATTCCAAAATGCCCTTGCACACGCGAGGTATGTGCTTCCCGAATCCATTGCAACCTATCACCATCCTCCGGAATACATAGTGATGTTCCACGATACAACAAGCCATCTTCTCCAAGTGCATACTCCCCCTTTTGACCGGCCTTCGCCTGCTCGAACACACTACCGAAGTCTCTACTGGATGCATACAGCTGTACATACTCCAAAGGAACCAAGGGCTGAATACGCGTCGCCACCAATAAAGCTCTTACCGGCGGACGAGATAACATATCGGCCAACTTGTTTGTCGCCCCCTTCTTGTACCTAATAATGATGTTGAAAGCCATCAAATACGACATCCACTTCATGTGTCGTGCCTGCTGTAGCTTCGTCTGGGCATGTAAGAACTCCAATGGCTTGTGGTCCGAGTGCACAACCACCTCCTTCCCTAGCAAGTACACCCTCCAATGTTTGATTGCTTGATACAATGCATAGAACTCCTTGTCATAGGTCGGGTAGTTCGCAATAGCACCCGAAAACAACTCAGAATAATATTCCACCGGCTTTCCATCCTGAATCAACACCGCGCCCATCGTATAACTAGATGCGTCGGTCTCCACCTCGAAAGTCCGCTGCAAATTCGGCAACGCCAATACTGGTGCCTCCGAGATCTTCCTCTTTAGCAACTGAAAAGCCTCCTCATGCGTCCTTTCCCACTCGAACTGAACCTTAGCCTTTGTGAGGCTATGTAACGGTGCCGCATAAGTCGAAAAATATCGAATGAACTTGCGCAAATACTGGCAAGCCCCCATGAAGCTTCTCACTTTGTGATCACCGCCACCTTACTCGGATCTATCCTCCTCTGGCCCTTCCCCACGATGAAGCCGAGATACACCAACTCGTCCTTCCCAACCTCGCACTTCTTCCCGTTGAGCTTCAGCTGTCCATCCTGCAACACTCTAAATACTTTCTCCACATGAACAAGATGCTCCTCCCAGGTCCTACTGTACACCAAAATATCATCAAGGTACACAATCACAAAATCCTCTATGAAAGGTCGCAACAAATCATTCATGAGTCTCATAAAAGTTTCCGGAGCATTGCATAATCCAAACGGCATCACCAACCACTCGAACAGGCCCTGTTTGGTCTTGAACGCCGTCTTCCAAGTGTCTTCCTCCCGAATCCTTACCTGATGATAACCAGACTTCAGATCCAACTTCGTGAAGAACCTCGCTCCCTCCAACTGGTCAATAAGATCATCGATCCGTGGTAGTGGGTAACGATTCTTGATAGTTATCTTGTTGAGCGCCCGGTAATCCACGCACATGGGCCAACCTCCATCCTTTTTGGGCACCAATAACACCGGCGACCCGCAAGGTGAACAACTCGGCACTATCACTCCCGTCTCCAAGAGCTCCTGAACTTGCTTCTTAATCTCTTCGGACTCCTGTATTGATGTGCGGTATAGGCCTATGTTTGGCAAGGAACTCTCGCCAGTCAACATAATCTCGTGCTCTACACCTCGCCGTGGTGGTAGTCCCGTGATTTCCAAAAACAAGTCCGCATACTTGGCCTTCAAACTGTCAAGATCTCCCTCCTGAAGCTTGCTCAATGTGGAAAAGCATATCCTACTCAGCTGTTCTCCATAAGGCCGAATGAACAATAACACGAACCTCCTGCCCGCATTCACCAACCTCTTAGCCTGAGTCACCATCACCAAACTGTCGATCATATACTGCGTATCTATCCCACAAATAAGGATTGCACAAAATAACTTGGCAAACATCCAACGGAACTACGTCGCATGTGACCTCATCAATATACGACTCATGGAGTGCAAATCTGAACGTACACTGGTTCACCATACTCAATCCCGCTTCCTTCTGAATCCACCCTAATGGATAGGGCTTCGGATGCCTCACCGTCTTCAATCCCAGCTTTTGTACCAACGCTTCAGATATCAGGTTCTTCTGACTCCCTGTGTCTACAATGGCATCCACCAAGCTAGTCTTGACCTGCAACTTCAGAACAAAGAGTTGCTCTCTCGGGTCGTTGTCTTCTTTTGTGGCCTGTTTCCCTGCCATAAGGTTGAGGCTGTTGTTGGGCTCTGTCATCCCGGGAACCTCTTTCGGACCCTGTGCTATCACATACGCCTTTTTCTCCTCCTTCTTCTTCAACCCTTTCGGCTTCAGATGAGGGTACTTATCCCAGCAACGATCAGCCACGTGCCCTGTCTGCTTGCAGTGATTGCATGTCAATCCTGCCTTCCCTGAATCACCCTTCTTCTTCTCTTCCTTATGTTGAGAGCTACTCGACTTGTTTCCCGATTGTTTGGAGTCACCCTTCGTTTCGTTGCCCTTCTTCTGTTTGCCCTCAATGGCAATTGCCTTCACGCTCGCTTCTGCAATCGTCTCGACCGTGAACAGCTTCATCTCCTTACGGATGTAATCATTCAGTCCCGCCATGTACTTCATGAAGATGGAGTACTCGTTCGTTGCGATGTTTAGAACCATCGCCTGCTGCTGGAACTCCGTCGTGTACTCTTGAACGGTCTGATTGAATCTTTGGCGCAAGCCGTACCACTTGTACCAACGCTCCTCAAGGAACCCCACCGGATAGAACTGTTTCCTGAGTAGCTCATTGAATTTGTTCCACGACGCTGCCTTCTTCTCCCGTTTGCAATAGGATTTCCACCACGTCAACGCGTGTCCTGAAAGCTTTAATGTCGCGAACACAATCTTCTCCTTGGATGAATATCCGTAGAGGGTGAAGTACATCTCCATACGCTCAATCCAATCATCGAGCTTCTCTACATTGACACTCCTATCATAGACAGGAATCTCCACCTTGAAATCTATCTTTAAATTTTGGTAATTATTTTTACCCCCTTGATGTCCAGCAGCCCTAACAACCTCGGTTCCCCCGTCCGAATCAGACTTCTCGCTCTCTTCATCGGACTCGATGATTTTCTTCTTACCCTTCGAAGAAGATTCCTCTCTTTTGTCCCCTTTGTTAATGAGACCCACGAGTTGACTGAGCGTCGAACCGATCGTCTCGATCTGCTTCTCCATGGCATCAAGTCTTGTTGAGTTATCTGTTTCAGACATTTTCTCCTTCCTTAACTCTTGGGCTCCTTCCAAGGAAGTAAGGATCTCGCCAAGCTCCTTGTATTGCGAACGAGTCAGGACCATGCACAGGATGCCCCCTTCGCTATTTTTGTTCAAGCTCTCATTTAGGTTACAAGAAAAGCTTTCTCTAAGCAAGGGTCAATTGATACGAGTTGCCGTGTGAGCACCTTTGATCGTGGAATTATCAAAGGTGGGTTGAGGAGAAAGAATAAGAATACAAGAAATAACTCAGATTTTGGGCGAAGGAAAATACCTCCTCTAGATTATGAGTATGTAATTTACAATCTCTCACAATCTCACTCTAGAATTGAAGAACAAGCTCTCCAAATCTCAATTACAAGTTAATCTCTCTTGATTTAACTCCCTGATTGTTTAGAAACCCTAAAACAATCCCTTATATAGGTGTACAAACGTGGATGGCAATTTGGTAAATAACCAGACCCAAAACCAACAGGAATTCGTGTGAACAGAATCCCAAACGAACCAGGAAACCCTCGATGAGTCGACTCATGACTGAGATGAGTCGACTCGACAGAAACTGGAGAAATCTCAATAACCAGCGATGAGTCGACTCATGACAGTCATGAGTCGACTCAACCTGATGAGTCGACTCATAACAGTCATGAGTCGACTCACAGGCTGAAAACTGGGTACTTCGATTCTTCTGCTCGTCGTCTTGTTCCACGCTTCCTCCTGTGTTCCCTTATACTGTTTGACACCCCCTATTCTCATGCTAGTATGAGAATCATCTATCCTCAAGCTCCCATGAGGATCGCTAAGTTCCGAAGAGAAGATACACCCGTATCATGTGTCCCCTCTTTAAGAACTTGAAGTCCCGTTCAAGTTAGAACTTCAGCTGAGGAAACTCTTGAGCTCCTCCATCTTTTCTGCACCACCTGGCCTTGCTAGGAATCCGGTCTCGACGTCCGATCGGAAACAACTCATACGTCCCGCGTCTCGTCATAGTCACCGTTCGCTCTAAGTTGCAATCCTTTGTCGATGGCTTTTCTGGAAGTCTAATGCACAGCGAGACAAACTTCTTGCTTGCATTCACTAGTCTCTTCGCTCGCGTCACCGTCCCCAAGCTTGTCTCCTTTGAAAGAGATGCCGAACGAAATATGAACTTTACACCATCCTTAGTGAAGGTGTACTTCTGAGCCCGCCTCTCGTAGATCGCATATCTATCCCATAAGTACGGATTGCCCAGTATAATCTGACAAACATCCAATGGAACGACATCGCATGTGACCTCGTCAATATA
>NC_033795.1:39504927-39514592 GCF_001876935.1 Asparagus officinalis
TAGGATCTGATAGCTCTGATACCAACTTTATACGAGTTGCCGTGCGAGCACCTTTGATCGCGGAATTATCAAAGGTGGGTTGAGGAGAAATAATAAGAATACAAGAATAACTCAGATTTTGGGCGAAGGAAAATACCTCCTCTAGATTATGAGTATGTAATTTACAATCTCTCACAATCTCACTCTAGAATTGAAGAACAAGCTCTCCAAATCTCAATTACAAGTTAATCTCTCTTGATTTAACTCCCTGATTGTTTAGAAACCCTAAAACAATCCCTTATATAGGTGTACAAACGTGGATGGCAATTTGGTAAATAACCAGACCCAAAACCAACAGGAATTCGTGTGAACAGAATCCCAAACGAACCAGGAAACCCTCGATGAGTCGACTCATGACTGAGATGAGTCGACTCGACAGAAACTGGAGAAATCTCAATAACCAGCTATGAGTCGACTTATGACAGTCATGAGTCGACTCAACCTGATGAGTCGACTCATAACAGTCATGAGTCGACTCACAGGCTGAAAACTGGGTACTTCGATTCTTCTGCTCATCGTCTTGTTCCACGCTTCCTACTATGTTCCCTTATACTGTTTGACACCCCCTATTCTCATGCTAGTATGAGAATCATCTATCCTCAAGCTCCCATGAGGATCGCTAAGTTCCGAAGAGAAGATACACCCGTATCAGTCTATGGTCGCCTGTTGTTCTTCAAACCTTTGGACCACCGCTTGCTCTTGTGTGGGTTTGGCCATGTGTACCCTTGCCAGTGCGTCCCAACTCGAGTACGATGTTTGGGACGTGGCTACTGCCGAGTAAATCTCGTCATCACCATCGGAGGGAGGTGCTAAGGTTGAATAATCAAACCCAATGCTCACACCCGTACGACTACGGGTGCGCCGGTATATGCCGTCTCACTCATGTTGGACGAGCGGAGGATTAGGTCCCGGGAAGGAGTCCGAATCCGGGGAACCAGAAAGCACGGCTTTGCCCTTGTCCGTCATGTTGATTGTAGCAGATGGGAGCTCTAGATCGTCGGCAGCGCGTCTTCTTTGATGACGACGCCCTTGACGAGAAGGTCTCGGTCGAGAAGGTCGTCGAGAGAGCCTCTCGAATACCGAAGGTTTCGTCGCTCCTGTACATTGACAGTCAGTGAGTACTGTTTGGATAAGTCTTTCACAGTGGCACTGAGGATTCGCCTCATGTATGGTGCGTTTGCGAGTTAAGTGAGCTCGGAGATCTTCTGAGGGCGATTGCGACGACCCCTAACGTCAGACGGGTCGCCTGGGTGATTGCACAAGAGAGTTTTGGATGCACCCCCTAGTGTATACTGGGTAGAATGTTTAGGTGTTGGAGTCAGGCGAGTTTGCCCTGACAGGCGAGTCTTCATGCTTGGGTGAAATCCAGCATGCAGGCGAGACTCAACCCTCTGCTCACGCAGGCGAGTTTGTAAGGTATCGCCTACTATTTTGCCTTTGTAATCAAGGCTTTCCCGCTTGTCATACTTATCCGTCAAGGGGTCATGGCGAGGTTCGCCCGCCCTCGGGGGTTCGCTCGTTTGGGATGGTTTATTCGCATCGGGGTGTGACCTGAGAAGCGAAGTCCGCTCAAGCGGGTGGTCCCATCCATCTTGGTTGGCGCTCCTGATTTGGAGAGTCTTCCAGCGTCGGGCGAGTTGCCCCTTCGTCTAACGCTTTTCGAACCTGTGTAATATGGCCATCGTATGAGACGAAGTCTTGGGCCTCCTGTCGGGTGAGGGCCTGTCGTTGCCATTGGTGAGCTCTTCTAGAGAGAGGAGCGTCCGTGCGGGTTGTGGCAGTATGGTCCGCGCTGGAGCGAACCACTGCCTCCTCCTGGGCGGGCGTCTGTGAGGGCCGTTTAGCGACCCATCTGTCAGGCTTTCACTCCGCACTCCTGACCTCTGGCTTGGCCTTGATCGATTCGGAGGGAGTAGGTTCTCCCGACATGACTCGGATAGAGTCTTCAGGCGTGGAGGCTTGACCGTTTGAGGTCGGCCTTTACGCACGACTCTGTAGCGTTTGCGGGACGCGTCGCAACCAGAAGAGGAAGAAGACAGGTACTCTTCGTACTTGACTTAGTCAAACTCGATTTCTAGGGACTCCATAGTCGTCCCAACAGCAACCTCGTCGAACTGAGCTACCACCATTTTGGTTGAAGAAACGGATTCTCCCACTGTGGTCGCCATCTTCTGTAGGTGTGAATTTCTGATCTTCCGAAATAGGGATTTCATTTGTATTGATAAGAATGGCTTATTACAAACTAATGAATCGAAAATTATAACAGAAGCGGAGGGAATGCCCTCCTTGTTTAACGTGGGGACTTTCGGTAGCTATAGGACGCTTCGCTCGGTTCTCGCACCGAGTCTGCTTCCCATGGACGATTCGACCGAGGTTGCTGGCGAACTTCAGTACGCAGTAGAAGCACGGATTGATAGAGTTCGAGTCTCCGAGTTTGACGGCGATCATGGCCCAAAACTGGGAGAAGATGCTGCAGTACGAAGATTACGCAAAGAACTTGTCGTCAACTCTCTTGGGAGTCGAGAGCCAGTGGTTCAGTTAACTGATTGAATTAATCAATTAGCTATGAGCGAACTACTGAACCCCCTTCCGAAGCCAGGAGAGGTTCTTAAATAGAGGAGAGACGGCGTGGCCGCTCCTTGAATCATGGGATATGACCATGTCTTGGGTTTGTACCGTGAGTGGCTGCTTGATGGGTTCGGAGTACTGTACACCTTCCCTTCACGTCACGAGGAGTAGGATGGCCCCTCCTTGTATGTGGGATAGCGGCTATCCAGCACTCAAGTGGGTTTAGCCAGCTTGCCATTTGCAGGCGGATTTAGCTCTTGACTCGTGCAGGCAAGGCAAGCTTCCTACAGGCGGCTCTGGCGGGTGACCGGTCACTCGTACCGTGAGCGGCTACTTGATGGGTTTGGAGTACTGTTCTCCATCCCTTCACATCATGCAGGTAGCGAGAAGGCCCATCCATGTACGCAGCATAGCGGCTGTCAAGTACTCGAATGAGTCCAGTCAGCTTGTCGTTTGCAGGCGGATTCAACTCTTGACTCATGCAGGCGAGGCGAGCTTCAACCTTGAGCGTGCAGACGGATTTGATGACTGCATGGATTTGACTGGTTGCGGCTACTTGATGGGTTTGGGTGGGAAGTGGGAAGGCTCTTCCCTATATGCGGCGTAGCGGCTATGAGGTACGAATTTGACTCTCGACTCGTGCGGGCGAGTCGAGCGAGCAGGCGAATTTGGATGATCTTGACCCGTGTGGGCGAGTCGATCATCCCGGCGAATCTGGATGACTTTGACTCATGCGGGCGAGTCGATTGTCAGGCGAATCCTTGATCAACAACCGCGGACGAATTTGGGGATTATACGACTTGGGTTTGCGCTAGTGAGTCCAATACGTGGGTGAGCCTCACCCTTAATTTGAACGGGCGATTCTGACTCGCGGGCGAATTCGTATATAAGTTAGCGGAGGTAATTTTTACCATCTACAATGTGCACACAAAATTTCTTTTGTGTGTAGAGGCATGAGATCTATGAAATCTATTTCTCTCATGATGATGATAATTAGCATAAGCATGAGTGGATCTAATCCTACCACTCTCAATTTCAAGTCTTTCAATCTTGGATCTTAATTGTTTGTTTTCAAAATCAAGATCCCCTAGCAATTCATCTTTTAAAGCAAGAGAGGTTTGTAGTTGTTCTAGTTTGGCATCACAAGAAACATGCAATTTTTTAAAGGAAGAAAATTCCTTTGACATTCTTTTAAACTCAATGTTTAATTTTTCTAATGCGGTAGCTAGATCACATTGCATGTAAAAGGATTCACTTTCGGTATCGGAAACTACCTCCTTTTCATAAGCCATGAAGTAAATGTTGGGATCATGAAGAGCAATCTTAGCTCCTTCTTCATTGCTATCCGAATTGCTTGGTTCGGATTCCTCCCATCCGGCATACATGGCTTTCTTCTTCTTGTACTTCAAGTATTTTTCCTTGAGCTTGGGTCAATTTTTAGCGATATGACCCGGTTCATTGTATTCAAAAAACTTTCCTACACGTGAAGAAAATTTGTTGTTAGATCGGGGATTAAACTTCTTGTTCATTTTAATGAGTCTAGAAATTCTTCTAGCGAGGTGAGGCACTTCTCTAGAAAAATCAACTTCACTATCCGATGATGGAGTTATCACTATCTCCTTTGAGAGTTATGGTCTTCATTTTTGGTGATGGCTCCTCAACTTCCCGTGGGGACACTTCCTCCTTCTCCTTTCCCACACAGTTGATCTCCACAAGATCAAGCTCTCAGTAGTAGTAATGGTGTAAAAACTCTCTCTTTACAATGTCCATATGGCAAGAAGAAAGATTACACTGAAGCTGGGAAGTGAATGTGAAAACAGAGAAGATCAGGTTTTGAAAGTTTGCTCTCAGAAAAAAGCAGATCTCTGATTTTTTTCAAAATGTTTGGGACACTTGAAGAAGAAGGGGTATCAGGGGTTTAAATAGGAGAAAACACTATAGCCAAAACCCATACTCATATCCCCTAAATCCCGTAAAAAAACATCGTTTGAAACTGTATGTAAAAAGCCTGTTGGAGTAAACGGCAGTCGACCGTGAAGATCTCACGGTCGACCGCGAGCCACTTTCGAAGCTCAGAATTTTACAGAGACTTTTGCGGTCGACCGCGCCGGTCGACCGTGGGAAATTTTGAGCTGACGATCGATCGTGGTGGTCGACCATGAAAGTTTTTGCTGCCCACTTAGAAAAGAACATAGGCGCGGTCGACCGTGGCGGTCGACCGCGAACTGATACATGCTGACACTGTTTATAAAACCTGTTTTTAACTCTTTAAAAAATCTATAAAAATATTTAAATGACTTCCAAAAATTGTGTAACTTTGTAAATTGTTTTTGACATTAAAAACAAACTGTTTGGAAAAGGAATTTTAAAAAATTGTGTAACTTTGTAAATTGTTTTTGACATTAAAAACAAACTGTTTGGAAAAGGAATTTTATGAAAAGGTCCTCATACTTGTGAGAAATGATATTTTGTCAAAACGCTCAAAAAATATAAGTATGAAAACATATGTGTAATATCCCAATAGCTTCAAATAAAATCTATAACTACTTGCCTACATTCTAGCACTAGAGATAAACGAAAAAACTAGCTAATATCCTCACATAGAATTACAATTCTTTGAGTCTTGATACAACTTGAGTTGATGAAGCTTCTCATTGCATTTATTATTCTTGGATAAACAATGCTTCATCACTATGCCTCCTCCTCCTATGGATATCATCGTTGTAGCTCATATTTCATCCAATCCTCCATATGTGGCACTAACATGCTTGATATATATATTAACTATAATATCACTCAAAAAGCAATTAGTATCGATAATGGTGGTTGTAAACATCATCAAAACATAAGGGCTAACAACATCTACTATGATTGCGTCTACCGGCCTAGTGGGTACTACACAACGCTTCAACCAAAGGGTAAGGAAACCTGCAAACAAGGCCGTGTCGGAGATTAGATTTCTGCCTGGTAATGGAAGCTTTCAAATGTGGTGAAAGCTGGGAAGACGTCTTCCTCTACCTCGCAAGTATAGTGAGAGGTTGCATCGTTGATGCGCTCGTTGATTTCCTCCAAAGTACTGACAGCTAAACGAGTCACTTCTACATCTTTGTCCCACAAATTTCAGAAAAGGACAATTCTCCAAAAGACAATCCAGAGATCTCAAACATCTCATGAAGAGCAAAGCCTAATTCACCAGCAGGTGTGAAAAAGGTACCGATGTGAGGATTATAAAATTCCAGCATAGCAAAAAGGCCGCTATAATTTGGAGAAATCTCATACCAAATAGTTAGTATTGGAGTCCTCAACTCCGAAGTCCTCAAAGGTTCTTCCAGCTCCTCCAAGACAAAGTTTATCATCCGGGCCCACCAATCGATTTTACATGAATGTACCCATGTTGGAGCCCTGAAATCTTGAGCAAGGAATTCTCCCTTGACAGAGATAAACTTTCTAATAAAGACATCCGCCAGCTTAGCAGGTTCACCTACAGGATGCTCCTTTTTGAATAAACCCGGCTTCAAATCTACGAAGTGGTTAAAGCCAGCCGGATGAGTACCACGAGGGGTGATGTGCCCAGTAGCAACACCTCCTTGATCTTGGATGAGTTCCTAGTCCATGGACCGTGGGACAGAAGCGCATTGATAATAGGAAATCGGCCACATTCGCTCTAAGTTGGGCAGAAAAAGACGACGATTATTGATGGCCCTCAACCATTTGTAGTTTTCCTCAAACACCCATTTGGGGTCCATTTTGACAGAGTCCCCAAAAAGGAAAGACGATTTTTTTAAAATTTCGTGTTTCGTTGTCTCAAACTTAGCATCTGTAACCAAAGATCTGAGGGTTTTAGGAAAAGCCTGAGTGATGAGTTTCGCTCGCTCTTTGTTGGTGTCCTGAAATATTGGATATTCCAAGTGAAAGCTGAAATTTGTGTTTTTCTCCGCACCTCCCACATAACCGAAGTAATGATTGAAAGAAAGAGGTTCATTGGAGTAGCACACTGTAAATGGAAAAGATCATCAGTCAGTCTAACAAAACGACTCAACCTCCAAAACGCAGGGCCCAGAACCGCATTCAAAACTCAGAACATAGAATCTAGACCCACGTCCGAAATTCCAGAATGCAGGGTCCAGAACTACATTCAAAGTTCAGAATACAGGATCCAGACCCACGTCCAAAATTCCCAAAACGCAGGGTCCAGAACCGCATTCAAAATTCATAATACAGGGTTCAGACCTGCGTTAAAATACCGTAAACGACAGAGTTAACCATGCGTTCTAAATCGAGAGACACTGAGAGTAATTTCTGTATTTTAATGGCAGAATGCAAACCATCAATCCAAGTTGAGGATAAGGAATCCGCCAAAACAACTTACGATTGCCCAAACTTACCATTAATCGAAGAAACCAGAGACGACGGCGCGGTGGTTTGAACATGCCCGGAGGTTTTAGTCGAAGGAGCACCCTAAGCTTGGGCGATCTTTGATTTGGAAGCAATTTTCTTTTTAGGAGCCATTCTAATCGTGGTGAAGAAAATAGAGAATGGTCGATGAACGATTTAAGAACAAATTTTTCCTTCTTTGAAGTGTCGGAGAAGATGAATAGGAATCCTGTTAAGTGCTCGACAGGAGAGCAAGAAGAGAAAAATCGAATGACTTTTTGAATTGACCTCAGTGGTCCATTTATATACAGCTGTAGTTGTCAAGTCGGTGTGAGATTCTAGGTAAAAATCCCACCCGAAACGTGATTTTCGCGTTTTTTGAATAAGTGGTTCCAACCTCTAAACACATCCTCAAATTTTGATAGTCAAACGCACGATTTAGCCCTATGTTTTGGTGCTCGAGCTTAATCCTTCACGCAACTCACCCTTTCGAAAGGCTTAACATTCTAACCAAGAGTAATGACGATATTGTTGAAATCATTACCCCTGTTGAGATAATCAAGAAAGGAGATAAAGTGGATTCCTATGAGGTTGCCCTCTTGCCAAACTTGGATAAGATCCTTCTCAACCATGACGATGGATCTGTCTTCAATTAAAAGGTGTTCAACTTTACTGAAGAAGACCTTGTTAACAAGTTTGTAGTTGGCGTTTCTATGATAGCATCACTATTATCGGCTCTTTTTAATGCCTACAGTTGAGCGTCGAGTGTTCATTAATTCCTACAAGAATTTTCTGGACATAGAATACACCTCCTCACAAATTGAGTGGAGTATCTCAAGGATCCGGACAAAATTCGAAGAATACACCTCCTCGCAGATTGAGTGGAGTATCTTAAGGATCCAGACAAGTTCGTTATCATTTTCGTCCTTGTTTGGCTCAATAACAATGGGCTTTAGCTTGTTTAACTAAGTTCGTTTTCATCAAGATGCAAATGTTACCTTATTTGGTTTAAGGAAGTTGAATCACTACGTTCCGACAACCAGGTTCGCGATGTCTTCAAATCAGACAGAGTGAATGATCAAGCAACAATATCTCGGGATCCAAAGTATTTCGAAAATTCGTCCAAGTCAACCGCGAACTTTCGAAAACTTTGGAGGTGGTTTTGTAGACTGTTTAAAAATCACAATAGATAGTTGACCTCTGTCAGACTTCAACCAACAGTCTTGACTAAGAAAGTTACAATCAGACGACTTTCATGTCAACAAAGGAATGTTACAATTGGAGGATTCTCCTGCAATTTAAGAAGGGATTACAAGTCAACAATTTCTTCAAACCAAGATGCAGAACTCATCCCTGCAACACAAGTGATTACGTTCCAAAGTCAAAGCAATGCAATCACTGCATCCTTAGCAATCAACGCAGCTCAAACACAGCACAAACGCAGTGTTTTCAGCCGCTAAACACAACACAAACGCAGCTTCCAATCGCTGCAAACGCAACTTCCAATCGCTGCAAACGCAGCTTCCAATCGCTGCAAACGAGCTTCCAAACACTGCGTTTGAATACAGAATTCATGCCAGAACGCAAATCAATGTATTGATTCATTCAAACGTGATCTAAACAGTTCCAACAAAAATCATTTTTCACTTATGATCTGGGGACTGGTTTAAGTAGTTTGTTACACCCGATTACTGGGGCAACAAAACCCCCACTAAGGATCGAATTAAGGAGGTGGTTACTCCCCTTAATCCCCATATAAATATCAACAAACTCAACTAAGTTCAAGGATCGATTTCCGAGAAGCGAGCTCAAGGGCTGGGCTTGGAAAGTATTCTTCAGCAGCAAAGAATTTAGATACTTGTCATATTAATCGATCATTCGGTTCAAACAACTCTTTTGATAGAGTTTTGCACTCGTTCTGAGTCATAAAACTCGTGAAGAGTTCTCCAATTGTTCCGGTAAAACAAGACGTTCCGATCGTCAACGAGAAGCAAACTTGACGCAAGCATTCGAGGGAGGCATCTCATCGCTGCTGTGAAGAACCCAGACTTAAACAAAGGGAAGAATTCAGATCAATTCTCCTCTCTTTGGTAATCGGAATTCAAATTGTAATTAAGATCAAAAGAATACAAATTAAATTTCTTTCATTTTATTACTACAAAATTTCCACCAAACAGTAATAAATACTCAATTTTTCATGAAACATCCAAACGGGCCCTTAATTGGTGAATTTATTTTGGGGAAAATTTGCAAAATAGACCGTTTTTATAAAGTAATTAGCGAAATAGACCGTTTTTTAAAGTAATTAACAAACAGAAAATATACGGGACTAGTAGTCCCGTATATTTTCTGAGTGAGATTAAACATACGGGACTAGTAGTCCCGTATGTTTTCTGAACACTTTTTCAAAATCGACCTCTTTTGCCAAAAAACGGTCTATTTTGCTAATAACTTTTAAAAACGGTCTATTTCGCTAATTACTTTATAAAAACGATCTATTTTGCAAATTTTTCCTTTATTTTGCACAAGGAATTAGCCTAGGTGTCATTTGGCTAACAATACATTAATAGTATTGTGATATAATGAAGTAGATTGATATATGGTTGGGCATGGGCCAATTCAAACCACGGACCGAACTAGCCCACCTTACTTTGGTCTAAACTCGGCTTGGCCCATTCAAGGCC
>NC_033795.1:39514614-39537368 GCF_001876935.1 Asparagus officinalis
TATATATATATATATATATATATATATATATATATAGAGAGAGAGAGAGAGAGAGAGATAGAGAGAGAGAAATGGATATGTTTGGTATCAAGCACGAAAAATATTGCTTGGTAATGAGGTGTCACATTGCCCTCCACTCATATCAATTTTAACGGTTTTGAATGAATAGAACTTTTCAAATAGCTCAACGGAGGGACAAACGACGATGAGTTCACTCTAAACTTGGTGTGTTGGGGTTTTAGAATATGTAGATCAAGTTCAACAAAACGGATTATCCACAATGTAGCTCAATCATGTAATTTTAGGTCGCGTCCTTAGATATTTATCTAAAGCGTCACCTTAGGAACATTTTTTCATATATATATACTAGGTGGAATGCACGTGCACCACACGTGATCAAATATCATAATTATTTTCCATGTTTATTTATTTACTATAATATGGTTGCAAAAAACTTTATAAATATCATAATATATTAATTTTTTTTGGATATTTCCATGTGAACTAAGGGTGTATTTATGTTAATTGATGTTGTAACAAAATATAGTATGTGTTTAGTTAGGAGTTGAAACAACTAATATTGATAGTGTTCCTACTCATAGTGCTGCAACGCTGTTAAATTTAAGAGTTGTTGCTAACACTTTTATTTTCAACTGTTGTTACAATAAAATCTAACCAAACAAGGGTTATGAAATTTCGATGTATTTAAAACAACAGAGAGTTCCACCTAACATAGACGAAAAGGGTATATTTATGACAAATAGTTAAAATTTAAAAATCATGTTTGATTAGATATTAGGAAAAAATGTGTCCAGGGCCCAAAAACAGAAACTTCATGTGCTGCAGCCCCTTTTAGTTTCTCACATGTGATTCAGCCCCTTGAAGTGTGACATTTTGTACTGTAACCCTTTTTTAGCAATTATTACATGCCAGCTAAGCTAAAATCCCCAAAATAACTTTATCTCATATCTTCAATCCCTCAAACACAGCTCTCTCATCTCCCTATGTTAGTTCTAGCTAGTTGAGCAAGTTAAAACTAATAATATTCGAAATGATATAACGAGAGATAGAAAATAAGCCCAAGTGAAAGGAAGATACCGTGTGATAGAGAATATAAAGAGCTACACACCGGCGAAGACGGTGGTGAAAACGGAGACCGGATGTGGCCGAAAAACGCGCGCGAAGTCGGCACGGTGCTGCTATTTTCTGCTCGCTGTTGCCGTCGAGCGATGTTTCGAACATTACCGAGAGAGATAGAGACTGAGTTAGAGCGTGATACAAATTAGAGGTGATAGGCAACATGTAGGGCTAGTCAACAAAGAAGAAATCGGCGAAAACGGAGATTGGAGGTGATCGGAAAGTACGTGCGAAGTCGGCACAAAACTACAGTTTTCTGCAGTACAATTTCTCGCCGTTCGGGTTTGTTCTTTGCTGTTCGGAGCTTTTCGCCGCTGTCCGGTCTTGCCGGAGGTGGGAGGAGGTTGTCGGGGTCGTCGGGGTGTCTCGGTGGGCTCCGCCGGAGGTGGGAGGAGCTTTTTGTCAAGTTAGTTCTATGCTCTTGGGCTCTTAAGTTAGTTCTAATTTGCCCCATGTTAGTTCTAACACGCCCCATGTTAGTTCTAGCACGCCACATAGTACTTCTAGCTAGTTCTAGCTCTAATTCATCTTAGTTCTAGGTTATTGGGCTCTCAAGTTAGTTCTAACTTGACTCATGTTAGTTCTAGACCGCCACATGTTAGTTCTAACTTGCCCCATGTTAATTCTAACTTGTTCATGTTAGTTCTAACTTTTTTCATGTTAGTTCTAACCCGTCCCATGTTAGTTCTAGCTCGTCCCATGTTAGTTCTAACTAGTTGGGCAAGTTAGAACTAACAATATTTGAAGCGATATAATGAGAGATAGAAAATGAGCCCAAGTGAAAGGAAGATACCGTGTGATAGACAATATAAAGGGCTACACACCGGCGAAGACAGTGATGAAAACGGAGACCGGAGGTAGCTGGAAAACGCGCGCGAAGTCGGCACGGCGCAGCTATTTTATGCTCGCTACTGCCGTCGAGCGATGTTTCGGACGTTCCCGAGAGAGATAGAGACTGAGTTAGAGCGTGATACAAAATGGAGGTGATAGGCAACATGTAAGGCTAGTCAACAAAGAAAAAATCGGCGGAAATGAAGATTGGAGGTGATCGGAAAGTACGTACGAAATCGGCACAAAGCTACATATTTCTGCAGTGCAATTTCTCGCCATTTGGGTTTGTTCTTCGTTGTTCGGAGCTTTTCGCCACTGTCCGGGCTTACCGGAGGTAGGAGGAGGTTGTTGGAGTCGTCGGGGTGTCTTGGTGGGCTCCGCCGGAGGTGGGAGGAGCTTTTTCTCAAATTAGTTCTAGGCTCTTGGGCTCTCAAGTTAGTTCTAATTTGCCCCATGTTAGTTCTAACACGCCCCATGTTAGTTCTAGCTCGCCCTATGTTAGTTTTAGATAGTTCTAGCTCTAATTCATCTTAGTTCTAAGCTCTTGGGCTCTCAAGTTAGTTCTAACTTATCACATGTTAGTTTTAATTTGTCTCATGTTAGTTCTAATTCGCCCCATGCTAGCTCTAGCCCACCCCATGTTAGTTCTAACTTTTTCCATGTTAGTTCTAACCCGTCTCATGTTAGTTCTAGCCCGTTCCATATTAGTTCTAGTCTGTCTCATGTTAGTTCTACCTAGTAGGGCAAGTTAAAACTAATAATATTCGAAGCAATATTCGAAGCAATATAACGAGAGATAGAAAATAAGCCCAAGTGAAAGGAATATATCATGTGATAGATAATATAAAGGGCTACACACCGGCGAAGACGGTGGTGAAAACGGAGACCGGAGGTGGCCGGAAAACGCACGCGAAGTCGGCACGGCGCTGCTATTTTCTGCTCGTTGCTGCCGTCGAGCGATGTTTCGGACGTTACCGAAAGAGATAGAGATTGAGTTAGAGCGTGATACAAATTGAATGTGATAGACAACATGTAGGGCTAGTCAACAAAGAAGAAATCGGCGAAAACGAAGATTGGAGGTGATCAGAAAGTGCGTACGAATTCGGCACAAAACTGCAGTTTTCTGCAGTGTAATTTCTCGTCATTCGGGTTTGTTCTTCGCTGTTCGGAGCTTTTCGCCGCTGTCCAGGCTTGCCGGAGGTGGGAGGAGGTTGTCGAGGTCGTTGGGGTGTCTCGGTGGGCTCCGCCGGATATGGAAGGAGCTTTTTCTCAAGTTTGTTCTAGGCTCTTGAAGTCTCAAGTTAGTTCTAATTTTTCACATGTTAGTTCTAGCACGCCACATGTTAGTTCTAGCTAGTTCTATCTCTAATTCATCTTAGTTCTAGGCTCTTAAGCTCTCAAGTTAGTTCTAACTTGCCCCCATGTTAGTTCTAATTTGACTTATGTTAGTTCTAATTCGCTCCATGTTAGTTTTAGCCCGCCCATGTTAGTTCTAACTTGCCTCATGTTAGTTCTAACTTTTCTCAAGTTCGTTCTAATTCGTCCCATGTTAGTTCTAACCCGTCCTATGTTAGTTTTAGCTAGTTTGACAAGTTAGAACTAACAATATTCAAACCGATATAAAGAGAAATAGAAAATGAACCCAAGTGAAAGAAAAATACCGTGTGATAGACAATATAAAGGATTACACACCGACAAAGACGGTGGTGAAAACGGAAACCGGAGGTGGCCGGAAAACGCGCGCGAAGTCAGCACGGCGCTGCAGTTTTGTGCCGACTTCGCACGCACTTTCGGATCATCTCCAATCTCCGTTTCCGCCGATTTCTTCTTTGGTGACTAGCCTTACATGTTACCTATCACCTCCAATTTGTATCACGTTCTAACTCAATCTCTATCTCTCTCGGTAACGCCCAAAACATCGCTTGACGGCAAACATCGAACAAAAATAGCAACGTCGTGCCAACTTCACGCGCGTTTTCCGGCCACCTCCGGTCTTCGTTTTCATCACCGTCTTCGCCGGTGTATAACCCTTTATATTGTCTATCACACTGTAACTTCCTTTCACTTAGACTCATTTTCTACCTCTCGTTATATCACTTCGAATATTATTAGTTCTAACTTGCCTCCAACTAGCTAAAACTAACATAAGGAGATGAGAAAGATGGGTTTATGGGATTGAAGAGATATGATAAGGTTATTTTGAAGATTTTAACTTAGCTGACATGTAATAATTGCTAAAAAAACTACAGTACAAAATGTCACACTTCAAGAGGCTGAATCACATGAGGAAAATTTCAGAGCCTAGACGTATTCAATATCGTAGCACTAAAAGGGTTAACTCTTTTAGCTTAACGTCACATGTAGAACGGACTTAAATAATCCGCATGCTAGCCCGACTCAAACGGTAGTCGGTAAAGGCTAATCAAATACGTTAAAGGCTGGGGATTAGCCAAAAATCCTAAAGTCAACTGTAGGCATATAAAATTGCTTATAGGTCCCTTTTGCTCAGCTCGGCACGAACCGACAAACCAACGAGCAAAACAAAATAATTGTTATTTCAATTCCTCTTGACGGAACACGCTCATTGTTGCAACTCTCAAAAATTTTAACGCAAATTCAACACCCACATGTTTAATATATTGAGAGTTCTAAAATCATTTGTGTTACAAAAATAAATTTTAAGCCTTTTTGTAATTGAAAATTGAAAAAAATTATGACCACTTTCTTTATAAATAAAAAATTTATCTCTTTACTAAGGGTTTGTTTGAATTAAGAGGTATAAGGGTAAAGGGAAGTTAGGGGAACCATTCGTCTCCATTCACCTTGTTTGGAAACACTTAGAAAGTAAAGTTAATTCACCCTAATTCCCCTTGATTCACCACATAATAGTATAAAATGTAAGTGTAACCATTGAGAAAGTAACTCCCTTCCCTTCCCTTCCCTCAGTTTCCCTTTACTTCCCAACTCAATAGGTGAATTAGCTAAACCCTCGTTTTAAAGGGGGAATTCATTTTAATGTTCTAAAGAGATTAAGTAAATATTTTCGAAGGTTGCCACCCTTACATTTTGAATCTTCAGAGTTAGTACCCACCTATGTTTCTGATTAAAAAGATATTCATGCGCAGCGAACTGATGAGATGATTTGGGAAATTTGTATGGCTATATTGAAGGCCAAGACTTGTTCCAGTCTCAGTAAATATTAGCTAATGTGAAGCATTATTCTTTCAAGAGGACGGGCTTGCAGGGAACTGAAGGGGTAATTATTTGCAGACATTATTAACCTCTACCTGTTTGTTCCTCGAAATTATTTGCATCTATTTCCTCCATCAACAACTGAGCATGAACGTTGAATACATGGCATTGAACGTGTACATTGAGAAGTTTAAATTTTTTTTTTGTTTTTTTGGGTGCTATGAGATGGTAAAAGACAAAAGCCTGTACCGGAGTAAAATCTTTTTTCCCCTTCAAAATTTAGAAAACAGTACGGCGTATAGGATAACAAGGAATTTTTCAATCTACTTGTGTTCGGTAACATTGAATTATTGACGCCAACTAGAAAATATTTTATAGTCCAGTTTATTTCATCCATGAAAAAGAACAAACTTTTTTGAACAAATAAAAATTGAATATCCGGGTAAAGCGAGAATAAAATTCAACATCAATTATCCGGAAAATATTTCATCAAAAATTGTGCAGAAGAATAACCATATATCAAGCCTCTACAAATCGATTTCAATTGGATACTAATATTGACCAAAAAATCAGTTGCTTTAAAAATCATTAACAAAGTGAGAAAAAAATAATAAATTTGGGGTAAAAAGGGGGGGATCAGATAGAGCTAATACAATGGTAGCCATCATCTCGGCTATCAAACCAATAGGGAAACAAATCACTCATCATTTCATCCCTTTATCCCAAACAACACAAAAAGGTTAACACTTTATAATCTCAAAAAAAATTAAAGAACGAAAATTTAAAAAAAATTTAAAAAAACGAATGGAAATTCATATAAAGAGGGCATCAGATCTCCAAGGTGATGGCATCAAAGAAATGCCTCAGACGCAAATTACCCATTAAAAGTAAAATTTCCTCATTTGCCCATTTTTCATAGAAATCTAAACTGCTGCTTTTTTATTATAAACAAAAAGTACATAAACGCCAAAAAGGTTTTGAGGAAAATTGGAAAGTATAGGCTCGCAAGGATGAAGACTGCGAATGGAGTTGAAAATCTTGATGCATTTATAGATGGGAGAGAATTAGGGTTAGGGTTTCGAGGGGGGTTTTATGTCATCTGAACCGTTAAAAATGATAAGGGTTTATTCGAAGCCTTTGGATCAGATCTAAGCTAGTGGGGCTCAGAACCTAATGGGCCTCTATCCGGTTAGGCCTAGCTGATGCTTCTCATGGGTTGCGGTGATTTAGGCATAGTTTGTTCTTGTGGGCTTGTCTTGTGTTGGTACGGAAATGATCAAATCTAAGCGAGTATTAAAGTTATCTTAAATTCACAGAAGAAAAATTTCCAAAAGACTCAAAATATGGGACCAACAGGGGGGAGGGGGGACCCTGTTGGTCCCATATTTTGGGTCCCTATAGCAAAGCTCTTTACAAAAAATTGAACCCAAAAAAGATCTGAAGCGGGAGTTCAGTCAAAAGTTGATGTGGATGAAAAGCGTAACGAATGGAGATTTGTAGTTACAGTGATTGCTGGAAACAATGAAGGGTTTATCTTCAGTAGTTCAATATATATTTCAGGGGCAACCTCAACGGATCATGAAGCAAAAGCATTAGCTATTTTGCACGCGCTTCAATTACGCAAATAGGAAGAACATACGAAGGTGGTTCTTGGATTAGATGCTATGAACGATAAGTGGATTATGAATTGCTACTCGATGGCATCCTCCTTGCATGGAGTTTTGCTCACCCCAGTTTACAAGGCTTGATGTTGTGCAAGTTCAATTCAACGTTTGCAACTTCAACATGTCTCAAGAACGTGCAATCACAAGTTTTAGACATGGTTGCCAACATTGGCTTCAAATCAGGATTGAATGGTATTTAGAGGGTGTTTGGGGTAGCTTATTTTTTGGGTCAAACTAGCTTTTAAGCTAGCTTTTTTATTTCTACATATTTAGTTAAATACAAAATAAGTTAGCTTATAAGTCACATTATAAAAAGCTAGTATGTCTTAGCTTTTGAAAACTAACTTATTAGCTCACTTAAATAAGCTAGGTTTGGCCAAACTGTGAACAGCGGGGGCCACACCCACATGAATAGCGAGACACAATTTGTGTCTCGCCACCCTCCCACGCGAGACAGCCGCGGGATTTTCCAGAAGCTAAGTTCGGGTTGTTTTTTGGGCCATGTTCTCTTCCTATAAATAGGAATCTTCTTCTAGGTTTTTTAGATAAGAAGAAAACAAGGGTTTCTTTGGTAGGTAGAAAAGAGAGATCTTGAGGAGAGAGCTTTGGAGAGATTTTATAAGAGAGATGTTAATTCCTTTTGGGTAAAAATCAAATCTTTTTTTTGAGACGAGCTTATGGATTGTATAAGTCGTTGGTGTTTTTCTCATAGTGGAATCTCCCCTTCCCCTTTCCCGTAGATGTAGACAAGTTTGTCGAACCATGTAAATCTCGTGTCGTTACTGTCTTCTGGGTGTTGGCTATTGCTTGTAGGTTCCCTCGATAATTCAGTCCTAGAACTGATGAGAGGAAGAGTGTATATCTTAATTTGTTGAGATATTTCATTTATGTTCTTGTTTTCTTCGTAAAACAGGAACATAGAGGTTGGCTTGAGCTTTTGTGAAAAAAAAAGTC
Organism: Asparagus officinalis; assembly: GCF_001876935.1. Lineage (NCBI taxonomy): Eukaryota > Viridiplantae > Streptophyta > Magnoliopsida > Asparagales > Asparagaceae > Asparagus > Asparagus officinalis. Next base: position 39,522,393 of record NC_033795.1, read on the forward strand.
AGAACTTTCTCTCGGGTGATATCGCTTCCGCGACGTGAGGACGCGACTCTACCCATCAGAGCAATTGGTTAGAGAGAAGGGATTATTAATCAAGTGGAGGATGGCGTCAACTAGCAAGACGGTTAAAGTTGGAAAGTACGAAATTGAAAAGTTCAATGGGAAGAACGATTTTTCCTAATGGAGGATGCAGATGAAGAATTCATTGATTTCATAAAAAATGCACAAGCCTTTGGCTGGAAAGTAAAAGAAGCACAAGGATATGTCTGATGAGGATTGGGATGAGCTAAATCTGGAAACACGGGTGTCGATTATTCTATGCCTTGAGAGGGATGTAGCTTTCTTGGTAGATGGAGAGGAAACGGCCGCGGACGTGTAGTCGAAGTTAGAGAGCACCTTCATGATGAAGAGTCTAACAAATCGGATCTAGTTAAAATTTAAATTGTATACTTACAAGATGGAGGAGGGCTCATCAATCTGGGAATACATCAACAAGTTCGATAGGATAATATCGGATCTAAAGGACATCGATGTGATTATAGAAGACGAGGATCAGGCTCTTCTACTACTTCTATCTCCACCAAAGTCTTATGAGAACTTGGTGCAAACACTGATGCTTGTGGAAGACAAATTGATGATGAATGAGACTAGAACGACGCTTCTAACGGATGACCTTCGGAAGATTGCAACCAGTGACATGACTACTGGTGGTAACAAAAAACATGCATAGGGATTATTTGCTAGAGGAAGGGATAATGAGTGAGGAAAAGGCAATGGAGGAAAGTCTAGATCTAAATCAAGACCTCTTGCGGGAAGATCATGTTTCAAATACGGTAAGGTTTAGCATTTCAAGGTCGACTGTCCAAATAAGAGAGTAGGTAGGAAGAACAACAACAACGAGACTGAGAGGAGAGAAGGTAAGGGAGAAGTGAGCTATGTTTCAGAGGAAAGGAGCGAGAAGGAATGTTATATCTGTAGGCTGTCTAAAAATCACAATAGATAGCTTATTCCCCCATCAAACACCGATGATGGAAGTTATAATCTGACAACTTCCAGAAGGCTACAATTTGAAGACTTTCACGTAGATCAATGAAGGTTACAATCTGACGACCTTCACAACAACTGATGAAAGCTCTAATCAACAACCTTCACAATCAACATCGGGAGTTACAATCTGACGACTCTCACATATCAAAGAGCTAAAGTAAAGATTACAAAACGACGATCTTTGCAACGCTCTGACAGAAAGAGACTACAAATCGACGGTCTCCTCAAACCAAGACGCGGAAGTCCTCCCCGCGTACCAACATCAAGACACAGTGTTTTTAGCCGTTGACGCAACTCAAGCTCGGCCACTAACGCAGCGCAAACGCAGCTCCAAACGCTGCAAATGTAGCTCAGATTCAGCTGCCAACGCAGCTCATGTTTGGCTATAAACGCAACCTCCAAAAGCTGCCAACGCAGCTTCCATCCGCTGCCAAACACAGCTCTTAAATGCTGCTAAACTACCGCCAATGCAGCTTCCAAATCGTTGCAAACGCAGCTCAGACGCAGCTTCCAAATCGCTGCAAACGCAGCATCCAGACACTGCGTCCGAGCTTCCAGACGTTGCGTTCGAGCTTCCAGATACTGTGTTTGAACACAGGATTCACGCCAGAACGCGGATTTTGCGTTTGACTCGTTCAAACACGACCTGAACAGTTTCAAAACCGTTTCCCACGATCTGAGGGGATCACAACTCTACTTAGGAGCGGATTAAGGGGCGGTTACATCCCACTAGCCCCACAAAGGAGCGAATTAAGGGGGCGGTTACACCCCTTAATCCCCTATAAATAACTGAAAAGTCAGTTTAGTTGCGGGCTTTTGGATCCGGCTCTGGGGCAGCAAAAAAGAGATCATTGGCTTGTCTAACTAATTACGGTTAAGATCAATCAACTCATCAAGAGTTCTAAAACTTGCTTTGCAAGTTCTCCACAGCGTCAAGAAGATCATGTTCCAGTGAAACAAGACGTCGGATCGTCAACGGAGAGCAAACTCGACGCGAGCATTCGAGGGAGGCACTCCATCGCCACCGTGAAGAACCCAGAATTAAACAAAGGAGAGAATCCAGATCATTCTCCTCTCTTTTGTAATCAGGAAATCCAATTGTAACTGAGATTAAAGGAATACAAATCAATTTTCCTTCGTTTCTTTTACTTCGAATTTTTTCACAAATAAAAGATGGCGACTCTGCTGGGGACTAGCTTCTCTGACGAAGAAGTGGTGGTGCAATCCGATGTTCATCTCACTGGAACGACGGTTGAAACTCTCATCGTAGAGTTCGATCAAGCCAAGTACGAGGAAGCCCTCTCCTCCGGATCCCTTAGCCCCAAGGCTATGCGCAATATCCACGAAGTCTCCAAAGAGACTAAAGGTCTAACTGCTCCAATTGTAGCCAAATCACCCAAGGAGGCCCTCCCCTTTGATCAAGACTGCTCGAACAGCCCCTCCTCTGAAGGAGTGGACTCGGCTTCTGCTAAACGAGTTGAAAGTTCTATACCCACTATACCCACGTCTTCACAGCGGGTATTGGGTCATAAAAGGCCCATTGTAGCGACGAGTTCCATCAACGCCAACAACCTCGCTGCAAAGGCCTTGAAAAACGATCTTCAAGTCAACACGAGCTTCGTGTTTGTGAGCCTAAACACGACCAGGTGCTCTACGTTTCTGCTTCAGAACGCAAGCCTCGCGTCTATGAGCCCAAACATAGGCTCTGTGTGAATAAGACTGAATGCAGCCCTCAGTTGTGCATTGTACAGTCAAAACGCAACCTTCAGGAGTGCGTTCTATTAACTGAACGCAACTCTCAGGCATGCGTTTCAGAACCAAAAAGCAGATCTCGGGATTGCGTTTCACCAGCAAAACCTGAATCTCAGGCATGCGTTCGGGGAACAAAATCCAGTACAGATCCTGGTGTATGCCGTGAAGCTTCGGGCCGCTGCCCCGAACCCCGTCGGGGGATAGTCCACCCCCCCCGGACCCCCTAGCCAGGGGCGCGCCGCCCTCTGGACCCCCGGCTCGCTGACCGGGCAACGAGACCCCCGAATACTCTGTGTAGCGCGATTAAATTGAGGGGCGGATATAAAAAGTCCATGGATTCGAGACATCTCAACCAGATCCATGTTCACCAAGAGCCAGCCCTGTCCAATCATGGACTGGGGGTTCCAATTCAAACCTCGCGATCAGTGAGTAATTCTTCTCAAGTCTTTGCAACAGATTTGAGAGAGTTCATATCGAGAGAAAGACCGATGCAGCAAGTCATTTGTTCATTCCAATGTGAACGGCTGATTCCTACGGTCCTCTCGGGATGTCAATGTTGTTCATATGCGGCCAAATAATTGGTGTTCGACCAATTAACGAACGTTGCCTTGCCCAACCAACGACGACGTTCGCACAAGAAGAAGTCTCCAGAGACCAAATATCCTGAGGTCACTATCAATGTGATCGGCAGAGGAAAAGCCTCAGGTCCTAGTTCTGATGACTCTGAGACAAGTCGTTCACCGACCGTCAGAGAAATCGCTAACGAGTTTGAAGGAGTCTACCAACGCACTCGGACACGAACAAGAGCCATTCTCCCTGTCAAATATCGGAGGCTAGCCAGAGGAACCAATTCCGATGATGAACACTCAGCCATTGTAGAGTCCCAATCATCAAGCTCTTTTGTTGAATAGGAGAGCTCCGCTTATATGACGGGAAACCATGAAGATCTCGCGAAGAGACTTGATGAGCAGGAGGCCATGCTCAAATCTCAGCAGGAGGCCATCAATGAACTTATGGCCCTGTTGACTCAACTCGTCGCAGATAAGGCCAAATCTCAGGAGATAGATTCGCCATCTAGGCAAGAATCTTCCAGGAGAGAAAAAGCGTCTTCATCCCGACCTCACACAAGCAAAGGAAAGGGAAAAGTGGTTGATGCTGCTGCTTTTGATCAAGAAGTCCACAACCTGGAATCTTCCTCTGATGAAGCAAAAGAGACTGAGAACGAGCAGAATCTCCAGTCTGCTAAAATAAAAGAATTGGAAGCCCACCTCAATGTCATTGCCAACATAAGTGAGCTCTAAGACGAGGGAGTTGTCAGACCCTATCCTGCCGAATGGGATGCAGCCCCTTATCCTCCAAAATTCGAAGTCCCGACGCTACAAATTTTTGACGGCACGGGATCACCGAACCAATATATCTATCATTTTAAATCACAGACTAGGAATGTGATATCAAACGACGCCATACTGGTTCGATTGTTTATTGGCACCCTCAAGGGAGTTGCCTTTGAATGGTTCAGGAAACTACCTGCGGGATGTATCCAAAAGTGGACGGATCTAGAGAGACTCTTCCTATCAAGATTCTTTGAAGATGATACAGAAGTCTCCATTCATACCCTTCTCGCCACTAAGCAGAAGAAGAGAGAGTCTGTCAAAGCCTTCGTCAAAAGGTTTCGAAACATGGCTCTGCGATGTCCGACAGGTATGACACAGTCTACCTTAGTGGAGACCTGTCGACACAACTTGCAGACCGACCTTATAGCACATATGAGGGTTACAAAATGTTGTTCCTGGAGACAACTAATCTCTCAAGGCGAACAGGCTCAAAAGATTATTGTCAGGATCAAAGCTGAAGAACAAAGTAGGCAAGATCAACCTGAGCAATCGGGCCAAGCTTAATCTTCTCAGTCAGAAGAGGAAGATACCACGGCCACTGAAGCTAATCCTCTTCAGTAGGATGGCGGGTCCAACAACTATCACGTTAACACTTACCTCTGATAGTCAAACTCATTAGATAGTGACCTACTAGGCGATGTGCCACGTCTACCCCTTTTCCCCTACACTTGTTCAAGACTGGGGGTTGGTTTATTTGTAGTTCATTAGATTATGAGTAATAAATTTTCTGAGTTGTCATGTTCAATAGAATACCTCTGTCAACCACGAAATCCACAAAAAACTATCACGTTAACAGTTACCTCTGATATTCTAGTTTCTCCCAAATTCCCCCACCAATCCTCTTCAGTAGGATGGCGGGTCTACAAAAAGCTATCATGTTAATGATCACCTCTGATAGTCTATTTTCTCCAAAGTAGGATGACGGGTCTACCAAAACTATCACGTTAATGATCACCTCTGATAGTCCATTCCCTCCAAATTCTCCTGCCAATCCTCTTCAATAGGATGGAAGGTCCACAAAACTATCACGTTAATATTTATCTCTGATAGTCCATTAACTTGTCAATCCTCTTCAATAGGATGGTAGGTCCACAAAACTATCACGTTAATATTTACCTCTGATAGTCCATCAACTTGCCAATCCTCTTCAATAGGATGGCAGGTCCACAAAACTATCACGTTAATAGTTACCTCTGATAGTCAAACTCATCAGATAATGACCTACCAGGTGATGTACCTCTATTCCGACTTCATGGATAGTGCCCCACTAGGTGATGTGCTTTGTCTACCTTTTTTTATTCCCTTGATAAGTCCTAATCAAGACTGGGGGTTGGTTACTTAGAATCTACTGGATTAAGAGTAACGAATCTTTCACATCGTCGTGTTAACATTATACTTCTGACGATCATCACCCTCACGGAGTATGAATTTAGTTTGCATCACTCCTAATTTGTCACGTTAACAATACACCTCTGACAATCAACTTATCAATCCTTTTCAATAGGATGATAGGTCCTCAAAATTGCTCAAATCACAATCTTCCCCAGCAAGACACTAAGTCTTCAAAATCTTAGTATCAAAATTCATCGCTCCTGATGATAAACTCACTTAGCAATTCTCCCCAGCGAGACGCTAGTCCCCAAAATCTTGTTCAAATCACGAGTACACAAATCCTGTCACGTTAACACTAAATCTCTGACAAAATTAACTTATCAATCCTCTTTAATAGGATGATAAGTCCACAAAGTTGCTCCAATCGCAACACAAATCCTATCACGTTAATATCACACCTCTGACAATTAACTTATCAATCCTCTTCAATAGGATGATAAGTCCACAAAGTTGCTCCGATCGCAACACAAAAATCATGTCACGTTAACACTAAACCTCTGACAATTAACTTATCAATCCTCTTCAATAGGATAATAAGTCCACAAAGTTGCTCCGATCACAACACAAAAATCATGTCACGTTAACACTAAACCTCTGACAAATTCACTTATCAATCCTCTTCAATATGATGATAAGTCCACAAAGTTGCTCTGATCACAACACAAAAATCATGTCACGTTAACACTAAACCTCTGACAAATTCACTTATCAATCCTCTTTAATAGGATGATAAGTCCACAAAGTTTCTCCAATCGCAACACAAATCTTGTCACGTTAATATCAAACACCTCTGACAAAACCAACTTATCAATCCTCTTCAATAGGATGATAAGTCCTCAAAGTTACTCCGATCGTAACAAATTCCCGTCATGTTAACACCAAACCTCTGACAATCCACTTATCAATCCTTTTCAATAGGATGATAAGTCCATAAAGTTGCTCCGATCGCAACATTCTCTTGTCACGTTAATATCAAACACCTCTAACAAAATCAACTTATCGACTCTCGTCAATAGAGCGATAGGTCCTCAAAGTTGCTCCGATCGTAACACTTTTCACTTATCGACTCTCGTCAACAGAGTGATAGGTCCTCAAAGTTGCTCCGATCGCAACACTTTCCACTTATTGACTCTCGTCAACGGAGCGATAGGTCCATAAAAATACTGTTAGGTTAACATCACACCTCTAACAGTCAAACCCCCTAATAAACTTGTTAATCCTTTTTCAACAAGAATAGCAAGTTGTCATTATAAAATCCCCAGTGGATTAAAGATTTTCTGGAATTATCCTAGTGATAATAAAGAAAATTTCTGAATTTCACTCTAAGTGAAAATTCACGCCAAGTTAATACTACACTTCTGGCGCTTCCAACTTTCTTTCAGTGTTTCAAGTAACACAGGAAGAAATAGTGATAAAGTCTACGTATTCAATATCGTAGCACTAAAAATCCATGTCTTTCACGCATGGGGAACTTTATCCCAAATCCTAAGTAGGGATAAGCCTACGCCTAATACGCGTTGCCGGTTAGTCTTTTTCCGTAAAAATGACAAAGTCTATGTATTCAAAATCATAGCATCAAGTCTAAGAGGGTTCATTCTCTTAGCACAACGTTACATGTGGAACAGACTTAGATAATCCACATGCTATCCTGACTCAAACAGTAGTCGGTAAAAGCTTATCAAATCCGTTGATGGCTGAGGGTTTGCTAAAAATCCTATGAATGTTTGTGGGCCCATCAGCTGAATGGAGGTCCTGTGCGGTAAATCCCTTTAACCAAGGTGCTTTCGAAGCAAGTGCAGAGAACAACTCCTTTGTGACAAGGAATCAACAGCTCCAAGATCAGAGTTGAGATCCAAAGTATTTCGAAAATTCGTCCCAGTCAACCACGAACTTTCAAAAACTTTGGAGGGGGTTCTGTAGGCTGTCTAAAAATCATAATAGATAGCTTATTCCCCATCAAACACCGATGATGAAAGTTACAATCTGACGACTTCCAAAAGGCTACAATTTGAAGACTTTCACGTAGATCGATGAAGGTTACAATCTGACGACCTTCACAACAACTGATGAAAGCTCTAATCAACAACCTTCACAAACATCGGGAGTTACAATCTGATGACTCTCACATATCAAAGAGCTAAAGCAAAGATTACAAAACGATGATCTTTGCAACGCTCTGACAGAAAGAGACTACAAATCGACGGTCTTCTCAAACCAAGACGTGGAAGTCCTCCCCGCGTACTAGCATTAAGACACAGTGTTTTTAGCCATTGACGCAACTCAAGCTCGGCCACTAACACAGCGCAAACGCAGCTCCAAACGCTACAAATGCAGCTCAGATCCAGCTGCCAACGCAGCTCATGTTCGGCTGTAAACGCAACCTCCAAAAGCTGCCAACGCAGCTTCCATCCGCTGCCAAACGCAGCTCTTAAATGCTGCTAAACTACCGCCAATGCAGCTTCCAAATCGCTGCAAATGCAGCTCAGACGCAACTTCCAAATTGCTGTAAACGCAACATCCAGACACTGCGTCCGAGCTTCCAGACGTTGCATTCGAGCTTCCAGATACTGCGTTTGAACACAGGATTCACGCCAGAACGCGGATTTTGCGTTTGACTCGTTCAAACACGACCTGAACAGTTTCAAAACCGTTTCCCACGATCTGAGGGGATCACAACTCCACTTAGGAGCGGATTAAGGGGCGGTTACATCCCACTAGCCCCACGAAGGAGCGAATTAAAGGGGCGGTTACACCCCTTAATCCCCTATAAATAACTAAAAAATCAGTTTAGTTGCGGGCTTTTGGATCCGGCTCTGGGGTAGCAAAGAAGAGATCATTGGCTTGTCTAACCAATTACGGTTAAGATAAATCAACTCATCAAGAGTTCTAAAACTTGCTTTGCAAGTTCTCCACAGTGTCAAATCGTGAGGAGAAGATACCGTTCCAGTGAATCAAGACGTGCATATCGTCAACAGAGAGCAAACTCGACGCAAGCATTCGAGGGAGGCACTCCATCACCACCGTGAAGAACCCAGAATTAAACAAAGGGGAGAATCCAGATCATTCTCCTCTCTTTTGTAATCAGGAAATCTAATTGTAACTGAGATTAAAGGAATTAATCAGGAAATCTAATTGTAACTGAGATTAAAGGAATACAAATCAATTTTCCTTCGTTTCTTTTACTGTGAATTTTTCCACAAACAATATCGTCATGGGTGGCGAGGATATCTCCAGAAAATGGATTATTGATTCAGGTTGTTCTTACCACATATGCCCAAATAGAAAGTGGTTTACTACCTACAGAATCATTAATGGTGGAACCATATTAATGGGGAACAACCATGCTTGTAAAACGGTGAGACTAGGTGATATCAAGATCAAGATGCATGATGGAGTGATCCGAATCCTAACGGATGTGAGACATGTTCTCGACTTACGAAAAAATCTTATCTCAGTTAGTGCTTTGGACTATGGTAACTACAAGATTGTTACAAAGAACATAGTGAAGAAGGTTGTTCGAGGTTCCCTAGTAGTGATGAAGAGTGTTCGTCATAGTAATCTATATACTCTCTCGGGTACGACGGTGTCAGGGAATGCATCAGTTAGAACTGATGTAAGTGGTGGAGACCCATGTGAGCACACACGGTTATGGCATAGACAACTTGGGCACATGTCAGAAAAGGGTTTACATCTGCTTGGTAAAGAGGGTTTGCTAAAGAATCTAAAGAAACCTTGTATGGATTTTTACGAGGATTATGTGTACGAAAAGACGCACAGGGTTCAGTTTCTAAGAAGCAAGCATAAAAGCAGAGGTATATTAGATTATATGCACACAGATGTGTGGGGTCATATAACTTCTAAGGGTGGTTCCAGATATTTTATCTCGTTCGTAGATGATTATTCTAGGTATGCTTAGATTTATTTTCTAAAGCATAAGAATGAGGTGTTCGAGACATTCAAAAAGTAGAAGGCAACGGTTGAGAACAAGACAGGAAAGAAATTAAAGATACTAAGATCTGATAACGGTATAGAGTATACGGATAGTGTTTTCAAGGAGTTCTGTGATTAGGAGGGCATTGCTAGACACTGAATAGTCAGATCTACACCACAGCAGAATGGAGTTGTAGAAAAGCTGAACTGAACATTGTGAGAGAAAGCAATGAGTATGCGAACATATGCTGAATTGGACAAAGAATGGTGCGCAGAAGCGATGGCTACAGCTTGTTACATTGTGAATTGTTCTTCACATTTGATATTGGATGATGATACACCTTATAGGGTGTGGTCAGGGGAGCATGAAGATTATGATAGGCTCAGGATTTTCGGGTGTACCGCCTACTATCACGTTAACGAGGGAAAGCTTGAAGTGAGGTCCAAGAAGGTAATATTCTTGGGATATGCAAAGGGTGTAAAAGGTTATTGTCTTTGGTGTACAAAAAATTCAAAGTTCGTGATCAGTAGGAATGTTACTTTTGATGAGAAATCTATGATTGCTAGGGTGCCTAAGGATGATAGTATTCGGATTGTTGGGACTTCAAAGTCCCGGGTGATTGAAATAGTGCCTAAAGACTAACCAGGTTCTAGTCATGTTCAAGAGGAGGATCATGAAGATGATGAGCTTGAACAATCAGCAGGAAATTACACGGCAGCTATAATAACCATTAGCTCGAGTAGCTCGAGGATAGTTTGGCTTCCATTAGGCCAAGGCAAGCATATAAGCAGGTACTGAAGCTAGGCTCTGATCAACCCCTGAAGCACTATAGGTAGGTTAATTTGGTTGAATACACACTCTCGGTGGAGGATGATGAGCCAATCACCTTTAAGGAAGCTATTCGGGATAGAGATAGTGAGAGTTGGTTGGCTGCGATGGAGGAGGAGATGAAATCTCTCCGGAAGAACCAAACATGGGAGGTGGTCCCATTGCCCAAAGGGATAAAAACTATTGGTTGTAAGTGAATGTATAAAAGAGAGGAGGATCCTTCAGAGCTGGGCGGTACAAGGTACAAGTCTAGGCTAGTGGCTAAGGGGTTTGCATAAAAAGAGGGTGTGGATTATAATGAGATCTTTTCTCCAATGGTGAAACACACTTCTATTCAGGTGCTATTGAGTATTGTTGCTCATGGTGATCTTGAGCTGGAACAACTTAATGTCAAAACGGTTTTCTTGCATGAAGACTTGGATGAAGAGATCTATATGTATCAACCTGAAGGTTACAAGGTTGAGGATAAGGAGCATCATGTATGTTGCTTAAGGAAGTCACTTTATAGATTGAAACAATTTCCTCGGCTGATATCGCTTCCGCAGCGTAACATTGTGATTATGCCCCCAACACAAACAAATTACTATACTACCCAAATATTTTTATAATATTTTTATCATATAAATAAAAAGCCATTAGAAACTATCATAACTTATAAGCTTCAAAAATAAGCTTTCCCAAACACCCTTTTAGTGCTTTCAAAATACTCCAAATGAGCTTTTGAGCTCTTTATGTACTTGTAAAAGATCTCCTTGTTTCATATAAGAAAGCCAAGGCTAATCCCTAAAAAAAAAGTCCCACATATCTTATACATTTTAGATAATTCTCCCGAATCTATAAATTCTATTAAATATGTCCTTCTATATTAAAACGTCAAATTTAATTCCAAGTTAAATAAATTTCATTGACATTTTCATGTTTTCTCCTCCTCTTTTCTATATACTAAAATTTATGCACGTGCAATTCATATGGTTAAATACTGTGATTAGGTATTTTTGTTTTATTTTCTTACTAATATTTGTTCCTCGGTTATTCTTTGATAATTTTTGCTCGCTTTGATTAAGTATTTTTAGTTTATTTTCTTACTAAAATTTATTCATCGATTATACTTTGATTATTTATTTATTTGATGTTTATTTGAATAGGCTACACCCAGTTTAAATTTTTATATTGATAGTTAAATTGTTAGGAGATAAATATAATCTAAATCCAACTTAAATTTTTATTTCATTTGGATCGGCATGAAATTGAGCTTGACCTGAGGAAGTATACTGTTATAAAAGTGAAAACACTTAAAAAAATAACATTATAAAAGAAAGATGAATAATAGAGCCAACGAGCCAAGATGATTGATTTAAAGTGGACTAAAATGATAGAAAATAATCAATGAAAAAAATTCATGAACTGAAGATCAATGCTAACTCTACTACATTTTTATATGATAAAAGCATCCACATATGCATATGAAAGTACTAAAAATAGTTTATGAAAATTCTTTCTAAAGATTCTTAATTTACTAAAAAAAATTATTCTATAACAATCCACTAAACATTATCTTTTGTTTGCTTCTATTTTATTTTTTATTGAGTCGAGATCAATCCTTCTTCATCTTTATCTTTTTCCTGGGCAATTCTAGAGTAGCGTCTTCATCGTCTACATCGATTGTGATATGAGACCGGAGCATGTTATCTTTCCTTGGGCTCATTTATCTTTTGTCTACTCATCTAAATTCTCAAAGAATTTGAATATATTTCATATGTTCGACACAAACTTCTAGCAATACGGACTTTGATTTTTTTTCTATTTCAATAAGAATAAATGTTAACTCCATGTATATGATTTTTTTTGCTTTTAATTTATTACTTAAATAAGGTTACGAACTACCTCTTTTTATTTGTAATGAATTCTTCTGTTATGCATCCAATAAGAATTTTTGCTATGTTATAATGTTATATTTGTTTTGTCTGTGTCATTTTTCACGAGGATCTGAACTAAATACACTATATTTTTTTATTATTAATTTGCTTTAGATTATAATATTAATATTTAATTTTGATATATTTATTTCATGAAGAAGGGATATCACTTAACCTTGGCACTATATCAATGGCGATTCTACAATATTTATCATCTAGACACTTATTATTAACATCTCTATCCACTTTCTTATTATAGCCTTTGCAAACATAGAACTAGTGCTCAACTCTATTGTAAATGGTAATTATTATTGCCTTAAAGGTACGATAATGTGTCTGTATATTGGTAAATTATTCTTAGGTTTAATTGTATAAATTTTAAAGTAAGATTTCTAAGATCATACCTCTTTCAAATGTTATAATGGTTGTATATATTAGTAATTTAAATTTCTGCTACATTTATAAAGAGCCTTAATGGAGATGTTTTTGTCTTGGCAGCTTACTCTAAAAGAGCGCTGCATATTAACTTTAAAATATAATAATTTTTCTTTACGGTGTTATATAGATGCCTGCTTAGTTTACTTACTATTCTCTTATTTTTTAGTAAGTTGTATCTTTAGATTGATATATATTATTGACGCAATTTATGATGACATGCATATCTCCTCTGTAAATCTGAGACAAATATAAGGTGAATTTTATAATTAGTGTTATTTAATAAGAATTTTAGTAATGAAATATACTACCTTCATATTTAGAGATCTTGAATTCTAATAGTGCTATTATATCATTATATTTGATCGTGTCTTTAAAAACTGATCATTCGTTAGTAGTCATACCCCTAAATAAAGTCACACGCAGGGTCGTGATACTATATAAGAAAAAGAAAAAGGGTGATTTTCTATTTTTTGCTTACGCAGAGTCATGACATAGTAATTTTTCTTTTATCTTCAATGAAGAATGTTTCTTTGATTGGAACAAAGTTGTTCAATATATTCTTCAGGGGGTATTCAGCCGGTGCTTTTTGATAAATATAACTTATGTTAGTATTAATTGAAGTGATTAATTGACGTTCTGAATTCCATTTGAAATAAAAACCGCTTGATTCTTTTGAAAGATATCTCTAAATTTTCTAATAATTCTCCATACATAAATTTTTATAATTTTTACCCTATAAATATTATTACCATTAGAGATCAATATTTATAAATTATAATCAATTAATGTTAAGCTATTATATTATAGTCTTTTATCAGTTTTTTGCGATTTAGTCTTCTATTAATTAATAATACTTATGTATTTTTGCTGCTCTAACATATTGGTAAAATTATATACATTTACTTTAATTTATACAATAACATTAATTTTTAATCTATCATATATATTTTTTAAAATTTTATTCTTTAACTGGATATTTTTAATCTGTTATTATTACTATTTTTTTACGAGTATCAACTTGACTATTTTTAGATTCTGAAAAGGGATAGTAAACCTTAAATTATAAGTTTTATTTATATATCTTAATGAAAGAATATCACACAATTACTTTTTTCCTTGCCAAGTTCTAAATTTTCATCTTTTTATTTTGTGTAATTTTAAACTTTTGAGAGTAGTTTGTCTAATTTTTAAAACTTTTTGTTTTTTTGTAATACTTCATGTAATAAACTGATACTACAGAGCTGTTTCATATATTTTATTAATCTTACTTAAATTGTTAAGCTATAGATAGTTCATGGGGTATTAGGATACTATAGGCAATAAAAATTACCTTAATTCCTAGCAAAGAAGCTCAAAACTGACAAAAACGTTAATATCTCTCAAACCGTAAGGAATTTAGAGAAATGGACAGGAGCAAACTAAACCCATTGGGGTTAGTTTGGTTGGCTCCGTCTCGTCGAGATAGTTTATTTTCATATATAATTCGTCCAACAGCTTCGTCTACGAGGTTCGCCATGTAGCGAGGCTCAACATCAGAAGACGAGGTTCGCTGCGTCGCGAAGCTCGACATCAAAGTTCATCATTGTGGACAAAGCTACTCTGGAAGACGAAACTCATCATTGGATACGAGGTTCGGAACTCACCAGTGGAAACAAAGTTCGGAGTTCATCGTTGGATACGAAGTTCGGAGTTCGTCGTTGGACACGAGGTTCAGGGTTCGTCATTAGAAATGAAGTTCGTTGGTGAATACGAAGTTTGTCAGATGATGTCACTGAAGACAGTTCGCTATACTACAGAGTTTGCCTTAGAAGACGAACCTCGCTGCATATTGAGGCTCGTTCAATCTGATGAACCTCGCCATGCAGCGAGGCTCATTGTCCATAGGAGATCCAGCTATAACGGTTTGAAGACCTAGTCAGCAGCATGCGCTAAACTCCAGGAGCACATTTCGCTCCAGTAACCAACATTGGCTTAATTAGAGGAGGCAGTTACGCCCTCTACCCATAATTTTAGCACGTCAGTTACATGCTGAAATCCTATAAATAGCCATGAGTGGCTATGAGGCAGAAGAGGAGGACGGGAGGCAGAGCTTTGGCATTCAAGATTGAGATCCGACCCTCGGCTCTAACAGTCTAAGCCATCAACAAAGTCTGATTCTCTTCTCAAGTTGAAGCGATCTTGATCCGATCGTCAATGGGAAGCAAGCTCGACTCAAGAAATCGAGAGAGAGAGAGAGAGAGAGAGAGAGAGAGAGAGAGAGAGAGAGAGAGAGAGAGAGAGG
>NC_033795.1:39537378-39550277 GCF_001876935.1 Asparagus officinalis
GAGAGAGAGAGAGAGAGAGAGAGAGAGAGAGAGTGGGGGAAGCATCCTTTCGCCATCAAGAACCCATGTTAAACAAAGAGGAGCTGAATTAATCTTCTCTTCATCTACAATCGAGAGAGAATATGAGTGATTGTAAGGGTTTCGTACCAAGTGATCGAACCTAGTTTTCTTAAAACAAGAAATCAATCCCAATCAATTTTTTGACCCTACAGACGGTGGCGACCATAGTGGGAGAAGTCGTTCTTTTTGATGAACTGGTGGTGGTGCAATCAGATCAGATCATGGTGGGAACTGAGGTCAAAACTCTCGTCATCGAGTTCGACCAATTGAAGTATGAGGAGTTCCTCTCCTCTGGAACTTTGAGTCCCACGAAGGCACACAAGTACCGTAGAGTCTCTTATGAGACTTCACCCCACATAGCTTCTGATTGTTCAACTCAAGCCAGTCTCGAGGAGAAACCTTTGCCTTTGAATAACGAGGCTTTGAAAAACTAGCCATCAGGCTAAGAGGTGGGTTGTCAAGCAACCTTGCCAAACTTTGATTGCTTCTACGGAATAACCTAGCCAAAAATTAGTTGTTGTAGATGTAGGCATCAAAAATTGCCTATAGGTCCTTGCACATGGCTCAAGACAAAGAGAAGATGATGAACGTCGCTATCTGAGTCACAGAAGCTCATTTGATGATGACAAGCGCACGAAGTGACTTGACGAACCATGCGAAGCAATGGAACTTCGGAATAATAGAAATACAAATGGATCGGGAGCTACGCATCACTTACGAAAGATGAAGCACCCCTCATGTCTCGTTTACTCCACATATTATTCAATCATGGAAGCTCGTAGATCTCCTCGTCGGCTTTCCGATGCATTTTGAATCGCATGATTCTGAGTTCGGATGACGAAGATACGGTGAAAACGGGCAGAACACGTGAAACAGTGCTCCAGACCTCAGCGAGACACCCATAGGTGTCTCGGCCAAAGTTTAGACGAGACACCCATAGGTGTCTCGGCCAAAGCTTGGCTGAGACACCAAGAGGTGTCTCGGCTGGCCAAGGCTTGGCCGAGACACCCATAAATGTCTTAGACTTTGTAGAGCTGTTTTGATTATGATTCGCTTTGAATCTAAAGAAGCTCAAAAAATGAACATTGTAGAGCTCCTTGTTATCTTTCTAATGCATCTTAGATCAACTCATTCCGAGATCGTATACGAGAGATAAAGCTAAAATACCAACTACCTCAGAATTCTGGGATAGTGTTGGTGTCACGGAGAAGAATAGAGATTTTGGCCATAATTCGATTCGAATATGAAAAATCTCAAAAGACAAAAGTTGTAGATATCTTCATCATCTTTCTAATTCATCTTGAATCATATTATTAGGAGGTCATATGAGAAAGTTAGAACCAAAATACCCGAGACACTTACTGGTGTCTCGGCCAGGCCGAGACACCCACGGGTGTCCGTAGCCCCGAAAATTGATTTTTAGCTGTTTTAAGCTGTTTTCGACGTTAACCACTTGGATTTGTTCCAACTGATCTGAATCTATCCAAGAACGTGGTTAAGTAGTTACAAGTGAAGATAAGAGTGAATCGATCATTCTTATCTAAAAATAGAGGTCCCAAAGCCTATAAATACAGCCCAAGGCTTTTATTTTTTTCAGATCTGGAATTCTCGAGCGTTGGCGAAGTCCTGCCGAACTAAAGACTGAAGGAGCACGAATTTCAGAAGGGAGAAGGAGATCAGATCGAGTTCGTCAGCATAAAGAAGAGGAGATCGTCAGATCTACACTTTCCAGTCCTTTGTCTTGAGATTGCCCCATTGCGGTGATCTCGAGATGAGTGATTATCTCGCTGTTGCCGAGATAATTGCTTCGGCTTCCTGATTCCCTCATGAATTAACAAAGCTTCATATCTGATTTGATCATTTGGTGGTCCACGGATACTAACGTCCCCATCACAGGCCAAGATCCTACGCAAGTAACAGGCAATAAACACCCGTTGCGCTGTTTGACGAGAGTTGTACTTTTTTTTATTTTCATTGTGTAAAGGTTTTATAAAAAGACTATCTTTTGTTTTCATTGTAACGTTTAAAGTTATAATGAACACAACAATGAACAAAACGACTTTCTCCCCAAACAAGCTGGCGATCACAGTGGGAGGCAACAGTCTTGTCGCCGAGGCTGTCGTACCACAGCCGACGATCAAGATCCTCATGACTGAAAAGGTTGAATACGAGTTCGACCAATAGAAGTTTGAGGAGTACATCTCCTCCTCCTCCTCCAGATCCGCCTCTCTTCACAAGTGCAGGAAGGTCTTCTCCTCCCGGAAGATCCGTTGGTCTTCAGATCTGAATACCCAAGAAGACGATCTCTCCGCCGTCGCTGCTACAGTTGCACCTTGCGATGACCCAACGACTTTCGATGAAGCCAAAGCCACAGATCCGGAAACCGCCTCCATTAAGGAGTTGACTGTTAAAGGTGTGCTAAATTTGTCGAAGAGGGCTCGTCAAAGGCATCGTCAATGTCTTGCCCTCCACTTCGCTAAGGCTTTGGAGTAAGTGAATGGGCTCCGTTACCAAGCGGATCTGAAGTCTAGGAGACGCCAAATGGCTAAACCATCGCCACAGCGAGCTTCGGGAACCTCCTCCCAACCACCTACTAACGAATGAGTTCGTGTCAAACGGAACCGTTCCACTCTTGAGGAGCACATTTAGAAGTATCGCGTACTTCTTGCACATGCCCAGATCCTTGTGCGAAAAGCACAAGAAATGCAAAAGGAAGAGGTGATTAAGAGATCGCCGAGATCCAAACAAATTTGGATGCCAAAGACCAAATCAATGCCTAAGGCAAAAGAAAGCAACGTTGCTCCCCAGCCTTTATCAACTTCGGATCCCGCTCCTTCTGCCACCACCTTCGGTGAAACCCTACGGTGACGTGGACCTCTCTAAATTTAGAATTCCGTTGAAGGGTCGCCTAAGTCTTGTACACGAAGATCAAGGCAAAGAGCCTGTTAAGGAACGCTTGGGACCGTTGAAGGAACCCCGAGCAACCATCCAGACTGGGGGTCGTTGATAATCGCATTTTATTATAATTTTATACCCTCATTATCTATTTTATATGAATAAATATACCACTAATAATTGCTTTTATCTTTAATTACAGGTTAATAAAGAATAAATCCCAAAAATCTCATCTCTCAACAAAGGCCCTTGAGTAAATAAAGAAATAAGAGAAATTCAAGAAGCCAAAGTGAAATATTTGATTTTAAAAGCCCAAAACATCCATGGTAGCTCCTCCTATTTTTTCTCAAGCTTGAAGGCCCAAAGCCCATCAACAAATGAGCTCTCATGGACCGAACTTGGCTGCTGGAGATGTGAATTTGAAAAATTATAATAGGACCGGACTGCAGACCTGGAGTTTTATTTTTCCCCAATGGAGACCGAACTGGTGCTGCAGCTGAAAATCAAATGGGCCGGAGATCAAATGAAGCCAATTGGGCGGACCTGCAGCAACATTGGACTTTAATTTTTTTTTATTTTGAAAATCATATTCCATGGACCGGTGCTGCAAAGCCTCAATGGGCCGGACTTGTTTAGCTTTTCATTTTCATTTTGGAAAATCATCAAGGGAAGCTCCAATGGGCCAAAAACTTGCTGCAGCTATTCATTTTTTTGAAAATCAAATGAATCCTGTGGACTTGTTGAGACCGGACCTTGCTGCTGAGATAGGATTTTCATTTTCTCTCATGGGCCGGACTTGTTTTTGAAAATCAATTGGACCTCCTATGTTGGGCTAGAGAAGAACAAAAAGCAAATTCAAAGGTGGAGATTGCTTTGCTTGGGGCTCAAGACAAATCCAATGGCTCATATTCATTAATGATTACTATAAATAGGGGTAGAGAGTGAGGGGTTGAGGGTGTAAAAATTTTTGTAACTCTATTTGGAGAGGAGGGCTACTCTTAATTGAGAAGGCCTTGCAAAAATTATAACTTTAGTTGCAATTAATAAAAATAATTTTTCTCCTGTTTAAATTTGTTCTTTCTCCTCTTTGTTGAATGATGAGGATGGAGATGAAGAGTAAATTGAAGGTTTGCATTTCTTTTCTCTTTTATTTCTTTTTAGTAATTTCTTTATTATTGCTTATTAGTTAGATTTAAATTCATGCTTGTAGTGTAGATTTATTTTCTTGTCTTTTTATTTCTTTTTTTGCACTTTAATTTGTAGAGTGGATTTATTTTCTTGTATTTAACTTTTGTAATATATTTTATAGTTTAGATTTTAATTCTTTGTAGTTAGATTTATTTCTTGTTCATAGTTTAGATTTTTCTTTTCTTTTTATTTTTTTATTTCTTAAGATGTGAATTTAATTCTTGTAGAAATCTTAGAATTGTATGAAACTAGTCTAATTTCCTTTATATTGTATGAATTATTATTTTACATTTAAAATGTTCATGTTTAGGATAATCAACTAGAGAACTAATCGGTAGAAGAAAATTTTGATAATCTATGCTTATCTTAAATGGTTTGATAGGTTATGCTTATGAATTCTAGGATTATTATCATGTTGTTGTTCTTATCATGAATAGTAATATTGACTTAGATGATAATTTGATAGGTTACACTTTCTTTAAATGGTTTGATAATCTATGCTTAATAAATCTAAGTTGAAATATGATAAAAAGAGAATAGTTTATATTTTTAATTGAAATTGGTTAGTGGATTATATTCTAGATTTCTTACCTCTTTTAAATCCTCTATCTTGACTTTCTTAAATTTTCTTTTCATTCTTGGTTTTATTTCTTGATTTTATTCATTCATCTTTCTTGCCTTGTGATTTCATTTATTCTTTAATTCTTCCTTCTCTCCTCTAAAATTAAATTTATTATCTTTTGCATATATTCACAACAATCACTCAAAACATTCACACTTATTCTTTATTCCTAATTGTCACACACAAAACATAAGAACCATTTCTAATAATCTCTTAAAATCACCTTCCTCGTGGGATCGATATTTTTATACTATAACTTGATCAATTGTGCACTTACAATTTTGGTACATAATTATGCCGCATCAAGTTTTTGGTGCCGTTACTGGGGAAGGTGCTAAAATAAGATTTTATTAATTTGGTTCTTTAACTAGTGTATTTTTCTTGTGAAGGAACCACTTGGAGCTTAAAAATCTTGGATTGAAGATCAAGAATTTGGAGCATTGCTTTCGGGTAAGTCTTCTTTCTAGTTTTCATTTCCACCCTTTTTAATTAGCTTCACAATTAGAGACACATAGGATTTAAAAAAAAAAGATTTTATTTTTGTTGACCATAATAAAATCTATCTTTCACTTGGACATTAACTAACAAGATAATAAATTCAAACAAGAGCTCTCTTCTCACATTTGATTGTTGTTGACCATAATTAAAAAAAATTCTTTTTATCATCCTTTTTAGTCGCTTTTAATTTCTAGGGTTGTATTTCATATAGTGTAGGAATTCACCAAAGTGATTGTAGCACTTGATTTGGCACACACTTAAAACATTCTTAAGGGCAAAACCCCAATCAAGATAAGGTAAGGGATTTCATCACCCTTTCCTTAGCCCACAAATCACTAATTCCTCACTTCACAAACCCTAGCCTTCTAAAACTCATTAGACGTTGGCCCCTAAGGATTCAAGCTCAATAAGGAACAATAAATCCTTAAGTGAACCGATTTAAGTTTTCTCAGAATAGTTGGTGTCTAAGGCAAGGTTTAGGGGTTGCGTAAAGCGCTCCGCAAGGAAAGAGGTACTTAATTAATCTTTGATCAACCTCTAGTACTATCCTTACCTGGCTAACTATCTGGGTAAAACTTTGATCTTTTCACTGTAGGAGTTTTTGGTTAGGAGCTGGTCTAGTGGAGTTAGGCTAAACCCTAGAATTAGAATTGATTGAAAAGTGATTGCTTTGATTTGTTTTAGTTAGGATTTTTCTTTTTCTTTATCTTCTCATAAAAAAAACTAATTTTCTTTCTTTCCTTTTAAAAAAAATTGTTTTGGTGTATGCAAATTTGGGTTCGGGATAATTTTCATCGCTTAATTCGTATTGAACCAATCCAACAAATGGCAAATCAACCAGTTCTTCAGGATATGTGTTACCCCACCAGAAATGCAATTCCATCTTGCATAAGACTCCCCGAAGTAAATGGAGCAAATTTTGAGCTTAGACCGTATTTCATAAACATGCTTCCCAAATTCCTAGGTAATGAAACAGAAGATGCATATATATTTATCTCGGAATTTGAGGAAGTATGTATTATGATAAAAATGAGAGAATTAACTGAAGATGCGATTAAGCTCAGATTTATTCCATTTGCTCTTAAGGACAAAGCTAAAAAATGGCTGTACAGCTTACCGATAAATTCCATCTCAACTTGGGAGGAATTTGTCACCGTTTTTCTCAAGAAATTTTTCCCTATTCACAAAACGGTAAAACTTAGGAACAACATTCAAAACTTTAAAATTGTCCCGGGAGAGCCATTCTGGAAATATTTCGACCAATTTAAAGATCTTTTAATCCAATGTCCTCATCATGGTCTTGAAAAATGACGATTATGCCAAGTCATATATGAAGGATTAGACTATTCTTCAAAAACATCTTTAGAATCGATGTGTCAGGGAGATTTTATAAGGAAAAATGCAGATGAAGCTTAAATTTCTAGAGAGTTTATCCGAGAAAACAATGCAGTGGGAAAACTGTGATGACAGGGTTTCATCTGTTCCCCAATCTAAGTCTAGTGGTCTTTCCCTGGAGTCAAACATTGCGTCTGAAGCGAAGATGGCGACGATTCTGCGGAGGTTAGAAGCCTTAGAAGTTAAGGAACGAGCTCCGGCTCAAATCAATCATATTTTTACCCCGGGATATCATAACTGTCAGTCCTCTACCCATGTTTCAGAGGAATGCCCTCTCCTAGGAAACACCACACTTTAGAACAGATGAACGCTGCATTTCAATTCCCTAGAAATGATCTATTTTCTCCAACCTACAATCCAGGTTGGAGAAATCATCCCAATTTTGCTTGGAACCAAGGAAATTCTCATGGAAACCAAAACTTTATTCCCGCGTCGAACCAACAATTCCCTAGGGGAAACACTGTCCCATTCAACGCACCGAACAATTTTTCTAACCCACCTTTTCCAAACTAACATCATAATCCTCACCAGCCCACAAATCAATCAAATTCTGATCATGACAAACGTTTGAGTGTCTTAGAAAAGGGTTTAGAAGCTATGATCAAAGCTTCTACACAAACTACCAACATGTTGACCCAGTCACCCACCACTCTAAATTCATTCATGCAAACAACCGGCCAAGTGCTCAACTCGAACACTCAACCCATAGCCCGGTTAGAAACCCAACTTGGGCAACTAGCCACTGCCGTGAGTGAGAGAGAAAAAGTCAACCTGTTGCAAACCCTAAAGACATTGGATCCAGTTCCAACAATCCAGCCCAATTGAATGCAATTCACACTCTGAGATCAGGAAAACAAGTAGACAATCAAGTTAGAATGCCACCGGATCAAACCCCTTCTCCCATCCAACACACTCCTTCCGATGAAGCAATTATTTCCGATGACCAAAACGCTGAACTTGAGATTGAGCCTGATCTAGATAAGTATAGGCCCGTTGCCCCCTTTTCAGATAGACTCAAACCTAGGAAAAACTTCCCGCAGGTTGAGAAAATCCTAGAAACGTTTAAACAGGTCAAGATCAACATCCCTCTCCTAGATGCAATCGAACAAATCCCCTCTTATGCAAAGTTCTTGAAGGACTTATGCACTAAGAAAAGAACCACCAATGTCCCCAAGAAAGTCTTCTTAGCTGCCAACCTCAGTGAAATCTTTTCAAAACCAATGCCGTTAAAATATAAGGACCCTGGTTGTCCCACAATTCTATGCGTCATAGGTAACACTCACATTGATAAGGCACTTCTAGACTTGGGAGCCAGCGTCAACCTCCTTCCTTATTCAGTCTATCAACAGCTAGGTGTAGGAGAACTTAAACCGATAAGATGCACTCTACAGTTAGCTGATAGATCTGTAAAAATTCCCAAAGGAGAGGTAGAGGATGTTCTGATCAAAGTTGGAGAGTTCATTTTCCCTGTTGATTTTATTGTCTTGGAAATACAGCCCGTTTCCAATCTCAAAAGTTAAATCCCTGTCATCCTAGAAAGACCGTTCTTAGCCACCTCAAATGCTTTGATAAATTGTAGAACCGGTCAAATGAAACTATCTTTTGGGAATATGACTGTTGACCTCAATATTTTCAACTTAGGGAGACAACCTAATGATCCATCTGATGAACCCATGGAAGTGAATTTCATTCAAGGATTATCCAGTGAACAACAAGAGAGAGAGTGTGAGTCTGATTCAAATGCATTTGATTTAATGATTAAGGAGCTTTCTGATGACGAACTTGAGATAGAACCGCTGATCAATCATGTTTTTGCTGTTGGCTGGCAACGAGAACCTTTAGAGATAGAACCCCGAGTCCAGCTTCGCCCATCTGTGGAGGAACCCCCTAAGTTAGAGCTCAAACCTCTACCCGAAAATTTAGAGTATGCCTACTTAGGGGAGAACGAGTCTTTACCAGTTATCATTTCTTCTGAGTTGACTACCGGTCAAAAGGAAGCTCTCTTAGATGTTTTAAGAGAGAATAGGGAAGCCATTGGATGTACCATGGCTGATATCAAAGGGATTAGTCCAACCATTGTTCAACACCGAATCCATTTGATAGATGATGCCAAACCTACTAGAGATGCTCAACGTAGGTTAAACCCAGTGATGAAAGAAGCCGTTAGGAAAGACATTTTGAAATGTCTCGATCATGGAATCATTTATCCTATTTCTGATAGTTCATGGGTGACTCCGGTCCAAGTTGTTCCAAAGAAATCTGGGATCACCAGGATCCAAAATGAGGCTAATGAGCTGATTCCCACTCGAATCCAAACTGGATGACGAGTTTGTATTGACTACAGAAAACTCAACTTAGCCACTCGGAAAGATCACTTCCCTCTTCCTTTCATTGACCAAATGTTAGAGCGTTTAGCAGGACACGAGTTCTACTGTTTCCTGGATGGATATTCAGGTTACAATCAAATCCCTATCGCTCCCGAAGACCAAGAAAAAACCACCTTCACTTGCCCGTATGGAACATTTGCATACCGACGCATGCCTTTTGGCCTGTGCAATGCACCGGCCACATTCTAACGTTGCATGATCTGTATTTTTTCTGACATGGTAGAGCGATTTCTTAAAATTTTAATGGATGACTTTTCCATTTTTGGTGACACATTTTCCTAATGTTTGCATCATCTTAAACTGGTCCTAGAACACATTTTCCTAATGTTTGCATCATCTTAAACTGGTCCTAGAACGGTGTAGGGAGAAAAATCTGACTCTCAATTGGGACTGGTCCTAGAACGGTGTAGGGAGAAAAATCTGACTCTCAATTGGGAGAAATGTCATTTTATGGTCAAATAAGGCATTGTCTTAGGACATATAGTTTCCAATAGGGGAATCGAAGTGGACAAAGCTAAGGTCGATCTCATTTCTAATCTCCCTCCTCCCAAAACAGTCAAAGATGTCAGATCATTTTTTGGTCATGCTGGTTTTTACCGACGTTTCATCAAGGATTTCAGCAAAATTGCTAGACCCTTGACCAATCTTTTAGCCAAGGATACATCATTTGTCTTCTCCTCCGACTGCCTCAAAGCTTTCGAATATCTGAAAAAGGAGCTAACCACAGCTCCTATCATTCATGCACCGGACTGGACCTTACCCTTCGAACTGATGTGTGATGCATTTGATTCTACGATCGGTGCTGTTTTAGGACAACGGTTTGATGGAAAACTGCATGTGATCTACTACGCCAGTAGGACTCTAAATGATGCCCAACAAAATTACTCTATCACAGAAAAAGAGTTTTTAGCTGTAGTTTTTACCTTAGAAAAATTCAGGTCCTACCTCATCGGTTCCTTAACCAAAGTTTTCACAGATCATGTCGCACTAAAGTATCTTTTGACCAAAAAGGATGCTAAAGCACGGCTCATTAGATGGATTCTCCTTCTTCAAGAGTTTGACATTCAAATTCTTGACAGAAGGGGAACAGAGAACCCCGTAGCAGATCACCTCTCTCGACTCCCAAATGCACCAACATCAACCGTTCCGATCAATGAACATTTCTCAGATGAACAACTCCTAGAAATCCAATCGGTTCCATGGTTCACTGACATTGTGAACTACATAGTCATGAACCAGATCCCTTCTCATTGGTCCAAACAGGATAGATCCCGTTTTCTCTCCCAAGTAAATACTTTTACAGGGATGATCCATATCTGTTCAAATACTGTCCTGATCAGATCTTTAGGAGGTGTGTTCCCACGGAAGAAACTAGAAGTGTTCTATCCTTTTGTCATGAGCAAGCCTGTGGGGGTCACTTTGGCTCGAGAAAAACAGCTGAAAAAGTTCTCCAATCTGGGATGTATTGGCCCACTCTCTTCAAGGATTCATTTGAGTTTTGCAAAACATGTAACCGCTGTCAGCTTTTAGGAAATGTCACTAGAAGAAATATGATGCCCCTACAACCCATCTTATCCGTTGAACTTTTTGATCTGTGGGGTATCGATTTTATGGGACCATTTCCAAATTCCTTTGGAAATGTCTACATTATAGTAGCCGTGGAATACATGTCAAAATGGGTTGAGGCGGTAGCTTGCAAAACTAATGACAACAAGGTCGTTGTCAAGTTTTTGAAAGAGAACATTTTTGCCCGGTTTGGAGTGCCTCGAGCGATCATCAGTGATAACGGTAGTAATCGTTCTTTCGAGGCTTTGATGAGGAAATATTCAATCACACATAAATTGTCAACTCCTTATCACCCCCAAACCAGTGGACAAGTAGAGGTCACAAACAGGCAGATCAAACAAATCTTAGAAAAAACAGTTAATCATAACAGAAAAGATTGGTCTGTAAAATTATGTGATGCTCTGTGAGCATATAGAATAGCTTTCAAGGCCAATTTAGGGATGTCACCATACAGACTGGTATTCGGGAAAGCTTGTCACCTACCAGTGGAGTTAGAACATCGAGCAATGTGGGCAATAAAATAGTTAAATTTTGACTCAGACTCGGCAGGTAAGAACAGATTGCTCTAAATAAATGAGTTGGAAGAAATTCGGAATGATGCATACATAAACTCAAAATTTTACAAAGAGAAAACAAATATTTTTCATGATAAATCAATTTTGCGAAAAAATTTCTCTCAAGGACAGAAAGTTTTATTGTACAATTCAAAATTGCATCTTTCCCAAAAAAATTAAGATCAAGATGGACAGGTCCATTTTTTGTCAAACAAGTTTTTTCACATGGAGCTGTTGAGATATAAAATCCTAAAATGGTAACATTTTTAAAATAAATGGTCAACGTCTAAAACCATTTTTAGAATTTTCTACGCTCGGAGAGGAAGAGGTGTTGGTTCTTCATGAACCTCATTATCTGTAAAAAAAAAATTTTGAATAAGTAACTTACAATTTTCCTCTTATTTGATTTCTTCTTCCTCATACTAACAGTAATTGCAGATCCTTATCATCATTGTCAACCGAACAAATGTAAGTTCTTCAATTTTATCTGCTTTACTTTGTGCTTCAGCGAATTTGCATTGAGGACAATGCAAAATTTAGGTGTGGGGGTGAGAAGTACATATTTTCCTCTTTATTTTACCTTTTTAATTGCATTTTTCTTTCTTTTTGTTAAAAAAAATTATAAAAATATTGTCACTTGCCAAATTAATAGAGTTAAGTAATAATTGATCAAATTGATAGATTTTAAATTTTCTAATTCTTAGTTAGTGACATATTCAAGGTCACCTTTTATGATAACTCCAAATAAAATTCTTAAGAAATGATTTTTCAACTAGTATACTTTACTTAAGTCTTAACTTAGATTTTTTTATTAAAAATAATGAAATTTTTGCATGCTTAACTTAGATTTAAAAATATTTTTTTTTTCAAGTTATCTTGATTTACACATTTTTTTCAAGACTATATATACTTACACATATGTATATTAAAAAAAAACTAACCTTATAAAAGAAGAGTGCGAAAAATGGGCACAAAAAAAAATTCTTAAATTCAAGGTGATTCTATCTTATAAATCCTAGTTGACTGAGCAATTAAGCCCAAGGAGTATCTCTATACTTAGTGACCTAAGCCCAATTGGGTTGGGATTCATTGGCCCAAAACTCGTTAATGGTCACTTAGAAAGCCCGTTAAAATAGAAAACAATCACCAAGAATTAGAGAGTGAAAAAAATATATAACACTAATCATTGTTTATATATATATATTGTTGTTTTGTATATAAAAAAACCTGTCACGCCCCGCTTCCCAAAATACCGGGGAATCGGGACGCGAGCAAGCCCGCGACGTATTAGACTGAGAAGAGATAAGTGCTAGACCCCGTCTTCTCAATCTAATACGCTAAGCGTCTGGAAATAAAACAATACGAAGGCACAGGTCCCCGATCACAATAGCAAGAATATAAAGACAACTCAGAACAAGGAAATATCATATCACAAACGGGATAACATCCGAGACATAAAATTCGGGTCAACATGCCCTTATACAAAACTGAACAAAAGAATACTGGAGAGATACAAAAATACATCGATCAATAGAAAAAGAATGAACTACAAAAGTAAAGTGGAACCATCAAGAATAGGCTTCGACTCCTTCTTCTGCTCCGTCTACAAGGCACTCCTGCTGAGGATCTTCCGGCTCCTGGCGATCTCCTAGCTGAACCTGTTCTTCTCCTAATTCTGACGTACACCAGAGAAAACAGGTGTACGTCAGGGCGCATGGCGCACGGCAAGACCCC
>NC_033795.1:39551329-39566819 GCF_001876935.1 Asparagus officinalis
GCAAAAAATGGACACCAGCAGTAAAAAAAAAAAAAACGCTTGAATTCAAGGTGATTCTATCTTATAAAGCCTAAGTTGACTGAGCAATTAAGCCCAAGGAGTATCTCTATACTTAATGACCTAAGCCCAATTGGGTTGGGATTCATTGGCCCAAAACTCGTTAAATGGTCACTTAGAAAGCCCGTTAAAATAGAAAACAATCACCAAGAATTAGAGAGTGAAAAAAATATATGTGTATATATATAACACTAACCATTGTTTTTATATATTGTTGTTTTGTATATATGGTCTTGAAAAACAATTTTGAATCAAGAGACTTGAAAGTTATTTAAAACAAAAAGTTGGCATGTTCTTTTCAAAACTTTTTAATTAAATTTTTAAGATTTGACTTGGTTTTGTATTGCTATAATGAAAAATATTTTCTAGGGGATTTACATTGGAGTTATATATAAAAACGTTTTCTTGATTATTAACTAGCTTCAATTAGAATGTTTAAATATATCAAGGAAAATCTGTTATTTTCTGACTTATTTAACTTGGCAAGTTGACTGAATTTTGTGGGTATATTCACTGCAAACCCTCACGAGACTACAACTCGTCCACTAGGGTAACCTAGGGGGTTTAAAGGCTTGTTGTATGTGCTAAATACAACCGTGATTCCTGCGAAAGTGAGTTAGGATTTTTTATATTTTCTTTGCTAGAGGACTAGCAAAATTTTAGGTGTGGGGGTATTTGATAATCATATTTTATTATAATTTTATACCCTCATTATCTATTTTATATGAATAAATATACCACTAATAATTGCTTTTATCTTTAATTGCAGGTTAATAAAGAATAAATCCCAAAAATCCCATCTCTCAACAAAGGCCCTTGAATAAATGGAGAAATAAGAGAAATTCAAGAAGCCAAATGAAATATTTTGATTTTAAAAGCCCAAAACATCCATGGCAGCTCCTCCTATTTTTTCTCAAGCTTGAAGGCCCAAAGCCCATCAACAAATGAGCTCTCATGGACCGAACTTGGCTGCTGGAGATGTGAATTTGAAAAATTATAATAGGACCGGATTGCAGACCTGGAGTTTTATTTTTCCCCAATGGAGACCGAACTGGTGCTGCAGCTGAAAATCAAATGGGCCGGAGATCAAATGAAGCCAATTGGGTGGACCTGCAACAACATTGGACTTTGATTTTTTTTATTTTGAAAATCATATTCCATGGACCGGTGCTGCAAAGCCTCAATGGGCCGGACTTGTTTAGCTTTTCATTTTCATTTTGGAAAATCATCAAGGGAAGCTCCAATGGGCCAAAAACTTGCTGCAGCTATTCATTTTTTTTGAAAATCAAATGAATCCTTTGGACTTGTTGAGACCGAACCTTGCTGCTGAGATAGGATTTTCAATTTCTCTCATGGACCGGATTTGTTTTTGAAAATCAATTGGACCTCCTATGTTGGGCTAGAGAAGAACAAAAAGCAAATTCAAAGGTGGAGATTGCTTTGCTTGGGGCTCAAGACAAATCCAATGGCTCATATTCATTGATGATTACTATAAATAGGGGTAGAGAGTGAAGGGTTGAGGGTATGAAAAATTTTATAACTCTATTTGGAGAGGAGGGTTACTCTTAATTGAGAAGGCCTTCCAAAAATTATAACTTTAGTTGTAATTAATAAAAATAATTTTTCTTCTCTTTAAATTTGTTCTTTCTCCTCTTTGTTGAATGATGAGGATGGAGATGAAGAGCAAATTGAAGGTTTGCATTTCTTTTCTCTTTTATTTCTTTTTAGTAATTTCTTTATTATTGCTTATTAGTTAGATTTAAATTCATGCTTGTAGTGTAGATTTATTTTCTTATCTTTTTATTTCTTTTTGCACTTTAATTTGTAGAATAGATTTATTTTATTGCATTTAATTTTTGTAATTTATTTTGTAGTTTAGATTTTTATTTTCTTTGTAATTAGATTTATTTCTTGTTCATAGTTTAGATTTTTCTTTTCTTTTTACTTTTGTAATTAGTTCTTTTTCTTATTTTTATTTCTTAAAGATGTGAATTTAATTCTTGTAGGAAGTTTAGAATTATATGAAACTAGTCTAATTTCCTTTATATTGTATGAATTATTCTCTTGCACTTAAAATGTTCATGTTTAGGATAATCAACTAGAGAACTAATCGGTAGAAGAAGAATTTGATAATCTATGCTTATCTTAAATGGTTTGATAGGTTATGCTTATGAATTCTAGGATTATTATCATGTTGTTGTTCTTATCATGAATAGTAATTTTGACTTAGATGATAATTTGATAGGTTACACTTTCCTTAAATGGTTTGATAATCTATGCTTAATAAATCTAAGTTGAAATATGATAAAAAGAGAATAGTTTATATTTTGTAATTGAAATTGGTTAGTGGATTATATTCTAGATTTCTTACCTCTTTTGAATCCTTCATCTTAACTTTCTTAAATTTTCTTTTCATTTTTGGTTTTATTTCTTGATTTTATTAATTCATATTTCTTGCCTTATGATTTCATTTATTCTTTAATTCTTCCTTCTCTCCTCTAAAATTCAATTTATTACCTCTTGCATATAAATCAAAACAACCACTCATACAATCACACTTATTCTTTATTCCTAATTGTCACGCACAAAACATAAGAATCATTTCTAATAATCTCTTAAAATCACCTTCCTCGTGGGATCGATATTTTTATACTATAACTTGATCAATTGTGCACTTGTAATTTTGGTACATAATTATGCCGCATCAGTCGTACGCGACATCCTAACAAGTTGATTCATGTAACTACCCGTGTGGAGATGCCTGCACAAAACCAGGAGCCTGTTAAAATTTTGTCCTCACACGGGTATAATTCCAAACGTGTGATTCCTGCTAAAGCTAATAAAGCGCTACCTATTCAGAAGAAGATGCGCAGCACAGACGACAGCGTTCCATCTGAGGAATCAAACCAACAGTCGATAGGTTACTCTGACCGTAACGTTGATGGGTTATACTATTGGACTGGGGGTACGAATAAATCTCGAAAGAGAAGTACCCAGGAAGCAGACTCTCACTATCTGTGTACCAAACTTATCAGGACAGTATTATCAGCGTGTAACTGCCCCAAGATCGCTCCGCAGAGGGTCTCGGTATTCGAGAGGATCTCCAATGGAATGACTAAGTCTAAGCCAAAGCGTTTCCATAAGAAACGATCGGTCGTTCAAGGTGACGAATTTCCGAAAGTTACGGTAAATATGGTTAATAAGGGAAAGTTGGCTCGACCTTCTAGCTCCGACCCCTTTGTATCGCATCGTCTGACTCAGTTACGCGTAGGGACCACTAGACGCAAGGATTATCAGCGAATGCAGAGGGGGTTATCCTCGGATGATGAAGCATCAGATGCTAACTATATAGTCGCTTCTGACAAAATAGTATCTAGCCCTGGATAATCCCACGAAGTGTTTATGATTAACATCAAGAAAGTAGCCAAAATGGTTGAGGATGCTCTAGCTAAGCAGAAGCAAGCATTCAAGTTCAAAATGGAAATGGCTATGCTGCGGATGAGGGAAGAGCATGACCAATAAATTCGAGCTTTGTCGAATCAGATAGGTGATCCAGTCGTCGCAACGATATTAGCCAAGCGGTTAGCGATTCAGATGGGGATGAACACCTTAATACTAATAACCCTCTCATTGATCAAAACACTAGGGATGGCCCCACTAAGAACAGCAACACTGGGGTTGGCCGCATTATTCCTCTCGAAAATTATCCAAAACAAAATATAGACGAGGATGAAAAGATGAAGGATTTCGAGAGCAAAATCGACGCTCTGATGTCTGCTTGAGAGGTGAAGAAGACCGGGATTCTATGTCCTTACCCAAGAGAGTGGGATTCAATCCCGTATCCGACAAAATTCAACCCGATCAACTTCACGCCGTTCAACGTGAAGGGCTCACCCACTCAATATTTGATCTATTTCAAATCCTACTTGGGCATAATTTCTGGCAATGAAGCCTTGATGGTTCGGTCATTCGTTGGCACCCTTCGCGGGCCTGCTTTTGATTAGTACCGCCGTCTCAAGCCTGGAACATCAACAGCCGGGACGATATGGAGAGCTTGTTCCTCGGCAACTTCCTTGATGACGATGCTGAGATATCCATCAGGATACTCTTTGAGGAGAAACAAGAGGATGGGGATGTTGGACCCTAAGGTTACTATGAAAGAACCCTAGAGGAGGGGTGAATATGGTTTATGCTAATCTAATCTGATTTTATACCAATAAAAACTAATTAACAAATATATCCTAACAAGTATGATATGCTACAAGATATATGCAAGGATATACAAAATAAACAAGGGTAAACAATATGATCATGCAACAATGGCGATATAACAATATGCAAGAATAAATACGCCAATGCCAAACTCAAATACAAGGAAATTATCACGGAGTTCGGACCTTCCGCCCTACGTCTCCGCTCCCCACTCCCGGGGAGAATCCACTACACAACCCGGTTTGGAAGCCGGAACTTCTCTACACACTCGGTTTTCTAGCTAACCAAAAACTCTACACACTCGGTTATCAAGTCAACCAATAACTCTCACAAATCCTTACAAAGTACATACACAAGCTACAACCTCAAGTATTTATCCTCACGTATCGACTCCCTCAAGTGCTCGGAATTATCACCTCTCACTAGGCCACCGATGACACTCCTCTTGGTATCGACTCCGTCTTCACTACACACTCCTCTCGGTGTACAAGTGTATTACAAAGTGAACTTCACAATTAGGCACATAACAAATGATTGTTCTCTAAACAAGGTGAGAACTCAATTAGGCTCAACTCAATGTTACTATCTCTCACAAACCCAAATACATTATGAATACAAATACAATAAGCTCAAGTGGGTGCGTGTAACAATAAGATTAATTAAATCTAAATTCAATATAAAACTAGCTTTAAAAAGATAATAATCAAACAAATAAATATAAAGCTAGAAAAGAGTTTAGAAAACTTCTCAATAAATGACAAGAGATGGAGGGAGAATAGTTGATTGCTCAAACTCCAATAGATGATCTTCTCAAGCTCTTGTGGAATGGAATTCACAAACTCAAACTCGAAAATTATTAAAAGTTTTTTAAACAAACTTAAACCAAACTTTAAACCCTTGTTAAAACTTTGTTAAAACATTCTCTTGGTTAAACTAAAAAAAATGAGAGCAATGGGGTATTTATAGGAACCCAAAACTTCAGCAAAAACCCTCCCTAAAAAATACTGCTGGAAACTAGTCGTTACTGTGCAACGACTCTTTCATAAGTCGACTTATGAGTCGACTCATGAGTCGACTTATGAATCGACTAATGAGTCGGCTTATCTGAGTTGACTTAGCAGAAGAAAAATCATAACTCCGCTGCACTTCGTGAGTCGACTTATGAGTCGACTAAACATGCACAGACCTGAAGTGCACAGAAAAACTCAACTAAAAACCATGTTAAAAAATATCAAATAAATTCCAAAAATTATGAAACTTTGGGAGATGATTGTAGACATGATAATAAACATGTTACAAAAACTAGTTTTTTAAAAAGGGCCTCCCAAATAAGAAATATCATTATTTTGCAAAATAGTCTAAAACATAAAAATGTGAACACATGAATTTTGATATTTTGGCTAAACCATGTTTTGAAACTTTACAAAATGATTTTGTAGACTTAATGAATGATTGTTAAGTCCATAAACCATGAAAATAATATTTTCTCAAAATTGCATATTCTATGCAATATATTCTCAAACAAAATAGAGTATGAAACATATGATTATATATATGAATGTAAATTTGTTTCATATTTATATAGCTAAACCAAAACAGAATAATAAATATGAAATATGTAATCTCATATTTATAAACATGAAAACTCAAAACTATGTATGTATATATATAACTATATATATACATATAGAAACATATATGTATATGTATGACTACATTTACATAGAAACCAAAAACTAAAATATGTATATATATATATATATATATGTATATATATATATATATATATTTATACTATATATATAATATATATATATATATATATACTATATATTATATGATAACCCCAAATTTTGGATGTGTTAGGTTTTAGATATGTAGATCAAGTCTCAACGGAGCAGCGATCATCCACAATGTCGCTCAATTCATGTGATTTTAGCAGGCGTCAAGCGAGGAAATCCCCTCCTTTGACAAGATACCTATTAATCTATATATATATATATATATATATATATATATTATATATATATATATTATATATATATATATATATATATATATATAATATATATATATATATATATATATATATATATAATAATATATATATATACATCACACACACAAACCACACACACACACACACACACACAACCAACACACACACACAACACATATATATATATATATATATATATATATGAAAACCAAAATAATGTGTGTGTGTAAACTAATGTTACCCAATCTTGATCTTGATCTTCATTGTAGATCAACTTGGTAAACTTGGATCTTCAACTTTGAATAGCAAGACTTCAATCACTATTCTGCCAACCTCCATTTGATGTGATCGTTATGGCGCAATCCATCAATCCTCCAACATATTGTTTATCAACAATAAATAAAACACTAGATAAAGAATATTAGATGTAAATTATTTGTTAAATCATCATCAAAACAAGAAGGCCAACAGGAGAAACGGTCGATGACTTCGTCAAGTACTTCCGGAATATGGCGATGAACTGTCGAGATCCGATCACAGATGCCTTCATCCTCCAAACATGCCACAACAACCTCTCTTTGGATGTGTTGGAATTTATAAGAGTAGCACCCTCCAATACCTGGAAATAGTTGAAGATACACGGAGAGTGGGCCGAACTCTTCCTCAGACGGAAGAAGGCCGAGAGGGGCAAACCGACGACTAATCCTCTAAACTCAAACTTCGCCTCCCGTGGTAAGGGGAAGGCACCTGCAGCAGTTGTTGACATTAATCAGACGTCGTAACAATAACCCCGAAGATAGCAAAAGACTTCAGATCCAAGACTCCAAAAGGAGTACTCTTTCAAGGACGAAGATGTTCCAGCCATTTTCGAGTCCCTCCTTGAAAATAACAAGATTAAGCTATCACCTATCACAGATCAGGAGGAAGCTGATAATATTGCGGATCCGAAGCACTGTACGTACCACAGGAGGATCATTCATCCTACCAAGGCTTGCTTTGCTCTCAAGAATAGCATCCAAACCTTGGTTGAAGCCGGCATCATAACGCTCAATTAAGTCGAACGATATACGAGTATAAACTGCTTCTCAATCCTCTAATCGGTATATGAGGTCAAACTGCTCCCTGATACTCTAATAGGTATATGAGTCTAAACTGTTTCCCACCTTCAACGGGAAATTCCT
Organism: Asparagus officinalis; assembly: GCF_001876935.1. Classification (NCBI taxonomy): domain Eukaryota; kingdom Viridiplantae; phylum Streptophyta; class Magnoliopsida; order Asparagales; family Asparagaceae; genus Asparagus; species Asparagus officinalis. The sequence continues at coordinate 39,558,779 of NC_033795.1, forward strand.
GAAGAATTTTATACATAATATTCTTAAGGATAACCCAGTCATCCAACCGAGTTTAATATTAGACCCAATTTTGCAAAAAAGCTGGGGATGGGTAATTCATGTAACAGGAAGTTCCCGAAAGAATTCTACATAGTGTATTTTTAGGGATAACCCAGTCACTACAAGAAGGTGATGAATAAAAAAACTCCCACACAAACTCCCACTACGTCTGTGCACTCAACATTCTCATTGTTAGAGTCCGGACATAGTTTTCAGAATTTTAATATCCTGATCATTGACGATTATCAAACCCCTCCGTGTTATGTATTTGCCACTTAACACTAGGAACCCCCTTTGAGTGATTTGTATGAATCAACACTCCTGCTATAATTTGTACTCCCATTCTTACTGTTCACTTGGTCAAACCTTCCTATAGTTAGGGCCACAACCAAAATCCCCTCTCGATTCCTCTAATGAACGAGAGGCCCATGAATCGAGCGATCAAACATTCCTACAGTTAGGATCATCTCAAACCTCCCATTTGGTTAAACCTTCCTACAGTTAGGGTCAAAACCAAAATCCCCTCTTAATTCCTTCCATGAATGAGAGGTCCACTTTTAAATCAAGTGATCAAACCTTCCTATAGTTAGGGTCACCTCAAACTCCCGCTTGGTCAAATCTTCCTACAGTTAGGGCCATAATCACAATTCACTCTCGATAAATAAGAAATTTACCTTTAGTTCAGTAATCAAACCTTCTGATAGTTAGGATTATCCGAATCTTTTCGATTCTCGGAGTGGAGATTCCACTCTTAGTTTCACTCTTCAGATTCTCGAGGTGGAAATCCTACTTCAAGTATCCTTTGCAATTGGAAATAGAATATAAAATTCTTCCTTTCCATCATCGGGTTTGTCTTTGCCCTAAGAGAAGACATCACCTTTTTAACTCTTATAATCCGTGTTTAACACGCGCGGAGAATTTTATCCCGAAGCCTAAGTAGGGATAAGTCAGCGCCTAACACGCATTGTCGGTTAGTCTTTAACCGTAAAAAAGACAAAAGCCCACATATTCGACATTGTGGCAGGTTATTATTAATAACACTATAATCCGTGCCTCACACGTACGGGGAATTTTATCCTGAATCCTAAGTAGGGATAAGTCAACGCCTAACACGCGTTGCCGGTTTAGTCTTTTACCGATTGAAGAAGACACCAGAATACCAATCTGGGGCATTTTATCCCGAAGACTAAGTAGAGATAAGTCGGTGTCTAATACGCATTGCCGGTTAGTTCTTGACCGTAAAAAGAATAAAAGCCCACATATTCGACAGTGTGACAGGTTGTTATTAATAACATCGTAATTCATACCTTACACGCGTGGGGAATTTTATCTCGAATCCTAAGTAGAGATAAGCCAACGTCTAACACGCGTTACCGATTTAGTCTTTCACCGATTGAAGAAGACACCAGAATCCAAATCTGGGGAATTTTATCTTGAAGCCTAAGTAGGGATAGGTCAGTACCTAACACACGTTGTCGGTTAGCCCTTGATCGTAAAAAAGGACAAAAGCCAACATATTCGACATTATAGCAGGTTGTTAGTAATAACATCATAATCCATGCCTTACACGCATGAGGAACTTTATCTCGACTCCTAAATAAATATAAGTCAACGCCTAACACGCGTTGTTGGTTTAGTCTTTCGCCGAATAAAAAAGACACCAGAATCCGAGTCTGGGGACTTTTATCCCGAATCCTAAGAAGGGATAAGTCAACGCCTAACACGTATTGCCGGGTAATCTATTACCGTGAGAAAGACAAAGTCTATGTATTCAATATCATAGCACTAAAAGAGTTAACTCTTTTAGCACAACGTTACATGCAGAACAAACTTAAACAATCTGCATATAAGCCGATTCAAACGGTAATCGGTAAAGGCACGTTAAATTCGTTGATGGCTGAGGATTTGCCAAAAATCCTAAGTCTGCATCTGATATATGCGGCCGGGTAGTCTATTCCTGTGAGAAAGATAAAGTCTACGTATTCAATATTGTAGCACTAAAAGAGTTAACTCTTTTAGTACAACATCACATGCATAACGAACTTAAGCAATTCGCATGCTAGCCCGACTCAAATGGTAGTCGGTAAAGGCTCATCAAACCCGTTGATGGCTGAGGGTTTGCCAAAAATCCTATAAATATGAGAGCCATTGACGTATCAGCCCCATTAGTTGGTCTCGTGACTCGAGCATCCAACAACTTTGGGATAAGATCCATATCTGCAGACGAATCAGCTTTAACAGTTGGTCTTGCAGCCCTAACTGTTGGAACCGTAATGCTCCAATATCTTAAAAGCTTAAACTATGTAAACTCTAGCAAACGTATGAGTATAAACTGTGTTAATACCGGTCAACGCGTTACGATGAAAGTCAACGTCGGGCGATCCAAAACCCCAAGGATAATACCGGTCAACGCGTAATCTTAGGTCAACGTCGATCAACGCGTTACGATGAAAAGTCAACGTCGGGCAATCCGAAAACTTGAGGTCAATGCCGGTCAATGCGTAACCCTAGGTCAACGCTAGCCAACGCGTTATGATAAAAAGTCAACGTTAGGCTACCCGAACCCTAAGGTCAACGCCGGTCAATGCGTAACCCTAGGGTAACACCAGTCAACGCGTTGTGATGAAAATCCAACGATCCAAAACCCTAAGGTCAACGCTGGTTAACGCGTAACCCTAGGCCAACGCTAGTCAACGCGTTATGATGAAAAGTCAACATCAGGTAATCCGAAACAATGTCGTTCAATGCGTAGCCCTAAGCTAATATATTATGGCAGAGGTAGTCAGTTCAAAGTCAACTCGATAGCATGAGCCAAAATCAACTCACCAGTTTTTGATTCGAAACTTCGATGACGGCCAGACGATAAACGCAACGCTGGAAGAACTTCAGCTATTCATCAAAATAGATTGAAAATCGAAGGAGTCAAGAATCAAAGCTAATTATAGGTCCTTTTATACCGACTGAAGGTTGGACCGATCATATCCAAAGTATTTTAGCCTCCTCTATAAAAGAAATAAGGTTGAAATACTTTGGAGGGGGTATCTGCATGCATCAAAAATTACCTATAGGTCCTCACACACGGCTCGAGACAAAGAGAAGACGATGAACATTGCTATCCGAGTCACAAAAGCTCATCTAATGATGACAAGTACATGAAGTGAATTGACGAACCATGCGAAGCAACGAAACTTCGGAATAACGAAAATACGAATGGATCGGGAGCTACGCGTCACTTACAACAGACAAAGCGCCCCTCATTTCCTGTTTACTCCACATATTATTCAATCATGGAAGCTTGTAGATCTCCTCGTCGGCTTTCCGATGCATTTTGAATCGCATGATTCCGAGTTCGGATGACGAAGATACGGCGAAAACGAGCAGAACACACAGAACAGTACTCCAGGCCTCAGTGAGACACCCATAGGTGTTTCGGCCAAAGCTTAGCCGAGACACCCATAGGTGTCTCAGCCAAAGCTTGGCCGAGACACCAAGAGGTGTCTCGGACAAGGCTTGGCCGAGACACCTATAGGTATCTTGGACTTTCTAGAGATGTTTTAACTATTATTCACATAGAATATGAAGAAGCTCAAAGATAAAAGTTGTATATCTCCTTGTTAGCTTTCTAACACATCTTGGATTAATTCATTACGAGATTGTATGCAAGAGATAAAGCCAAAATACCAACTACCTCAGAATTCCAAGACAATGTTGGTGTCTCAGAGAAGAATGGAGATTTTGGCCATGATTCGATTCGAATATGAAAACTTAAAAGACAAAAGTTATAGATATCTTCATCATCTTTCCAATTCATCTTGAATCATATTATTTGGAGGTTATATAAGAAAGTTAGAGCTAAAATACCTAAGATACTCACTGGTATCTCGGCCAAACCGAGACACCCACTGGTGTCTTAGCCAGGCTGAGACACTCACGAGTATCTCAGCCAAGCCGAGACACCAACGGGTATCCACAGCCCCGAAAACTAATTTTTGGTTGTTTTAAGCTGTTTTTCGACGTTAACCATCTGAATTTGTTCCAACTGATCTGAATCTATCTAAGAACATGGTTAAGTGGTTACAACTGAAGATAAGAGTGAATCGATCGTTCTTATCCGAAAACAGAGGTCCCAAAGCCTATAAATACAGCCCCAAGACTTTTATTTTTTTGGATCTGTAATTCAAGCCCTCCTGAACTGAAGACTGAAGGAGCATGAATTTCTGAAGGGAGAAGGAGATCAGATCGAGTTCGTCAGCATAAAGAAGAGGAGCTCGTCAGATCTATACTTCCCAGTCCTTTACCTTGAGATTGCCTCGTTGCGATGATCTCGAGAAGAGTGATTATCTCGCTGTTGTCGAGATAATTGTTTCGACTTCCTGATTCCCTCGCGAATCAATGAAGCTTCAGATCTGATCTGATCGTTTGGTGGTCCACGAATACTAACATCCCCGTCATAGGCCAAGATCCCACGCAAGCAGTAGGTGATAAACACCCGTTGCGCTGTTTGACAAGAGTTGTACTTTTTTTTGTTTCCATTGTGTAAAAATCTTATAAAAAGACTAACTTTTATTTTCATTGTAACGTTTGAAGTTGTAATGAACACAGCAATGAACAAATCGACTTTCTCCCCAAACAGTAGAACCTACTGGTAATTTGCTCTCAAAATGAGCAAGACAGCGTCGACGTTAGAACCAGGCTCGCCGCAAGGCTCAAGCCATGGTCTCGTCAGACTGTTTTCACTATCGGCCACGAGACAACATGTCTAAGGCCCACAAGCCTACTGAGGGTCAATTAGCTGAGGAACGTCAAAATGATGAACTTCACCCTTGCACCCAATTAGGTTCGAATGACGAGATTAAATACGAGGTTCGTCCAACTTAACGAGTGTGCTTTGTTGGGAAAGATAGCCAAATCCAGGCTCGTCAGGAGGACAAACCTCGCTCGAATGACGAACTTGTTGGGAAAGATAGCCAAATCCAGGCTCGTCAGGAGGACAAACCTCGCTCGAATGACGAACCTCGTCTTCAACATGAGGCTCATGCTCGTCAGGAGGACAAACCTCGCTCGAATGACGAACCTCGTCTTCAACATGAGGCTCATTTGAAACAACTATTGCAAGATCGCACTGCTATTCGAGCTAATCAGATTCAAGCCTGTCAAAACAACAAGCCTCACCAATGCATTCAGATGCGTTCGACTGACGAACCTCGTCTTCAACACGAGGCTCATCCGAAACAACCAGTGAAAATTTGCTCTGCTGCTCAGAATAGCAAGACTCAGGCTTGACGAAGTGACAAACCTCGTCGAAAAGACAAATCTCACCTTCAACCTCAGACTAGCACTGTTATAGAGAAACATTCAAGGGACCAAGATGAGGTTCGACTCAGACAACAAATCCGTCCTTGGAACCAAGTTCGTCTGATTGACGAACCTCGCATGAAATACGAGGTTCGTTCCCCGAACCAGGTTCGTCCAAATATCAGAGAGGCTCGCCCAACCAGCGAACCTCATATCACACATGAGCCTTACCCAAGCGTTCGAGTGCGCCCAGACGACGAACCCTGTCTTCAGCATGAGGTTCGTCCAGCCAACCAGGCTCACCAATTTTTAACACTTAGAGATTATTATGCATACAGAAGCAAGCTACCTGAGTTAACAGGAGGTGGTCCTGTACTGATCTCTGTGATTACCTGGTTCGTAAGTGCAGTATGAGCCAGATGAAATCTAGTTGTAGTTGTGAGAAACTTATCTCCGCAGTGCTCTCCTAATGCCCATGTGGGGCATAAGCACACAAGTCTACAGTCTTTGAACGATTGTCAGAGCCTTCGATGATTCCTTCATCCAGAAGAAGACACTTTCATCCTAAAAAGCAATGTCCAAAAAACGCCACATCGAAGTAACCATCAATATGGTTAGTAAAGGCAAGGGTAAAACCCAAGCAGATTCTTCTGAGTCCTCCGATCTTGAGTTTTTCCTAGGATTACGAGAAGCACTCATTGAAAGACAGGGTGTTTACTAACACACCCGTACCCGTACCAGAGCAAGGATCCCACTAGATTACCGAAAACTAGTGGGTATATCCTATGATATTGATAAAGAGCCTGAAAACTCTGTTATTGCAACATCTCAACCTTCCAGCACTGATCAAAGTGAGCGAGCAAGTGTTCACATGACTGGTAATGATGAAGATATGGCAAAAAAGCTAGAAGAACAGCAAGCGACTATCCTCCATCAACAAGAGTCTATCAGGCGCATGGAAGCAATGATAGAGAAAATCCTCGGGGAGAAAGAAAAGAAAAAGAAGAAAGCTACCGCCGAAGCCTCAGGATCAAGGCACCGACGACCTTCACCCAGTGCTCAGCAATCTAGCCGTCGAAACCAAGATGACAGTAATGAAGAAGATGAGGAGGAAAATAATTTTAATATTCACTCTGTATCATCCGAAGCTGAGTCCAACCCGCGTAAGAACGACTGAGATCATAAGTTAGATGATTTCCAGAAGCAGCTTGAGGCTTTGAAGCTTCAGAGAAACTTCAGAGAACTGGGGGTCGTTAGGTCATACCCTACCGAATGGGACACCGTTCCCTATCCTCTAAAATTTTAAGCCACTCAGCCTCCTGCAGTTCAATGGTAATGGTTCTTCAACCCAGCACATCTATTATTTCCAGGCGCATACTGGACACATTGTAGGTGTAAATTTTGATCTCCCGACAATAGGGAACTTCGTTTGTATTGATCAGAATAGCTTATTATAAACTAATTAATCGAAATTACAACAGAAGCGGAGGGAATGCCCTCCTTGTTTAAATGTGGGGACTTTCAGTAGCTACAGGATGCTTCGCTCGATTCTCGCACCGAGTCTGCTTCCCTTAGACGGTTCGACCGAGGTTGCTAACGAGCTTCAGTACACAGTAGAGGCTCGGATTGATGGAGTTTGAATCTCCTAGTTCGACGGCGATCAGGGCTCGAAACTAGAAGAGGACGCTGCAGTGCAAAGGTTATGCAAAGAGCTTGTCATCGACCCGATCGGGGGTCAAGAGCTAGTGGTTCAGTTAACTGATTGAATTAATCAATTGACTATGGGTGAGCTGTTGAACGTTGGACCGCTCTATGCTGAATGCTCCACACCTTCGAACCCTTCGAACCTCCTCATTGTGGCTGGAAAAGGCTCTTAAATAGAGGAGAGATGGCTTGGTCGCCCCTTGAATCATGGGATGTGACCATGTACTGTTGAGAGGTATCTTGCTGCTCACCTATACTATGAGCGGTCATTCGAGGGGTTGTGTTTCACATCACGTCACGTAGGAGTGAAAAGGCTCCCTCCTCGTATGTGTTTGGCCGCTTCGGCCGATGCCGGCGGAATCTAGACTTTCGACTAGGAGCAGGAGAGGTGAACTGCTATTTATGAGGGGTACAGGTTGAATCTGGGACGTCTGTCCGCTTCTCGACTCGGACGGGCAAGGTGAATTGCATTTATGAGTGTGCAGGCTGATTTGGTGCCTGTCCGATCACTCGTACTGTGAGCGGCCACTCGACGAGCTTGGAGTACTGTGCTCCCTCCCTTCACATCACGGGAAGTGGGGAAAGCCCATCCTTGTATGTAGTGGAAAGTCCGTCAGGTATGAATTTGTCTCTCGACTCGTGCGGGCGAGTCGAGTAAGCGGGCAAATTTGGATGATCTTGACTCATGCAGGCAAGTCGATCGTACAAGCGAATCTGGATAACTTTGGCTCGTGAGGGCGAATATGGGGCTTGTGCGCCAGCGAGCCCAACCCGTGGTTGCGGTTCGCCCTTCACCCAAGTGGGCGGTTTGTATGCGTAAATTTTGATCTCCCGAAAATAGGGAACTTTGTTTGTATTGATAAGAAGGCTTATTAGGCTTGTGCGCCAGCGAGCCCAACCCGTGGTTGCGGTTCGCCCTTCACCCAAGTGGGCGGTTTGTATGCGTAAATTTTGATCTCCCGAAAATAGGGAACTTTGTTTGTATTGATAAGAAGGCTTATTA
>NC_033795.1:39568861-39569511 GCF_001876935.1 Asparagus officinalis
GCAACCTCGTCGAACTGAGCTACCACCATTTCGTTTGAAGAAACAGCTTCTCCCACTATGGTCGCCATCTTCTGTAGGTGTAAATTTTGATCTCCCGACAACAGGGAACTTCATTTGTATTGATAAGAATAGCTTATTACAAACTAATTAATCGAAACTATAACAGAAGCGGAGGGAATGCCCTCCTTGTTTAAATGTGGGGACTTTCGGTAGCTACAGGATGCTTCGCTCGATTCTCGCACCGAGTCTGCTTTCCTTGGACGGTTCGACAAAGGTTGCTGACGAGCTTCAGTACACAGTAGAGGCTTGGATTGATGGAGTTCGAATCTCCTAGTTCGACGGAGATCAGGGCTCGGAACTAGAAGAGGACGCTGCAGTGCAAAGGTTATGCAAAGAGCTTGTCATCGACCCGATCGGGGGTCAAGAGCTAGTGGTTCAGTTAACTGATTGAATTAATCAATTGACTATGGGTGAGCTGTTGAACGTTGGACCGCTCTATGCTGAATGCTCCACACCTTCGAACCCTTCGAACCTCCTCATTGTGGCTGGAAAAGGCTCTTAAATAGAGGAGAGATGGCTTGGTCGCCCCTTGAATCATGGGATGTGACCATGTACTGTTGAGAGGTATCTTGCTGCTCACCTATACCATG
>NC_033795.1:39569521-39603657 GCF_001876935.1 Asparagus officinalis
ACAACGGCTGCCCAACACTCGAGTGCGTTTGGCCAGCTCGCCGAATGCCGGCGAATCTAGACTTTGACTAGGACAGGCGAGGTGAACTGCATTTATGAGGGTACAGGTTGATCTGGCGTCTGTCCGCTCACTCATACTGTGAGCGGCTAATCGACGGGCTTGGAATATCGTGCTCTCTCCCTTCACATCACGAGAAGTGGGAAATGGGTGCCCAGTACTCGAGTGGGTTTGGATAGCTCGCTGAGTGCCGGCGGGTCTCGAGAAGTGGGAAATGGGTGCCCAGTACTCGAGTGGGTTTGGATAGCTCGCTGAGTGCCGGCGGGTCTAGCTCTCGATTCGGACGGGCGAGGTGAACTACATTTATGAGTGTGCAGGCTGATTTGGTGCCTGTCCGATCACTCGTACTGTGAGCGGCCACTCGACGAGCTTGGAGTACTGTGCTCCCTCCCTTCACATCACGGGAAGTGGGGAAAGCCCATCCTTGTATGTAGTGGAAAGTCCGTCAGGTATGAATTTGTCTCTCGACTCGTGCGGGCGAGTCGAGTAAGCGGGCAAATTTGGATGATCTTGACTCATGCAGGCAAGTCGATCGTACAAGCGAATCTGGATAACTTTGGCTCGTGAGGGCGAATATGGGGCTTGTGCGCCAGCGAGCCCAACCCGTGGTTGCGGTTCGCCCTTCACCCAAGTGGGCGGTTTGTATGCGTAAATTTTGATCTCCCGAAAATAGGGAACTTTGTTTGTATTGATAAGAAGGCTTATTACAAACTAATAAATCAAATGTTTACAACAGAAACGGAGGGAAGGCCCTCCTTGTTTAACGTGGGTTCCTCGGTGGCGATAGGACGCCTCGCTCGGTGCTCGCACCGAGTCTGCTTCCCATAGACGATCCGATCGAAGTTGCTGCCGGAGCTTCAGTACACAGTAGAAACTCGGTTCGATGGAGTTTGGGTCTTCTAGTTCACCGGCGATCGGGGCTCGGAACTAGGAGAAGACGCTACAGTGCAAGAGTTATGCAAAGAGCTTGTCGTCGACTCGGTTGGGAGTCGAGAGCCGGTGGTTCAGTTAACTGATTGAATTAATCAATTAACTATGTCTGACTGTTAGGCTCGCCTGATTTGAGCGGTTCGCCCGTACTAGGAACCTGGCTCAAGAGGTGGAAGTATAGGGAATAGTTTAACCTCGTATACCAGTTGGAGGATCAGAAGAAGCAGTTTATACTCGTGTACTTGTCGGAGTGTAAGGGGACTATCAGAGGTAACAACTGATAGTTTTGTGGGCCCGCCGTCCTATTGAAGAGGACTAATGGGGGAAATTTGGAGAAGAGACTATCAGAGGTAATAGTTAACTTGATAGTTTTGTGGGCCCGCCGTCCTATTGAAGAGGATCAACGGGGGAAATCGTAGGATATGAGGAAATGGTCTCCACTACCAAGGCATCTTGGTCATCATTTCCTCGAAATTCATGCGGGTCTTCATCACCCATATGCTTGAGCATGCTCTTGACTTGTTCTCCTTGGCGGAGTAAGTCTTTCCATGAGAGAGCTTCAACAGCGCCCATATTGGACAGAACGCTGATGGAGAGATTGTTCTGGCACATCTCGATGAGCGTGGCCTCAGAAACTCGATCGCGGGAATGCAGCGATCGGTTTCTGAATCTCTTGACAAAGTTGGTACCAATGAACAGTCGAGTCATAATGGGATCGTTTCCCACTATGTGTCCAGTTTGCGCCTGGAAGTAGTAGATGTGCTGGGTAGGAGAACCCTTTCCATTGAACTGCAGGAGGTCCAGCGGCTCGAACTTTGCCGGGTAGGAGACCGCATCCCATTCAATTGGATACGGTCTGACAACCCCCAGCTTGTTCGCATGCTTCTGGAGCTTCAAGGCGTCGAGTTGACTTTGGAGATCGTCAAACCTCTTGTCTCTTGGGTTATGGCCCGAAGATGACGCTCCTCTAGATGACTCGGATGAGGAGTGAGAAGGAGTAGGCACCCGCTCTTTGTGCTTCAAGGATTTATGCGAAGCCCGCGAAGTCCTCTCTCTCTTCCTCTTCTTCTCGCTCAGGAGCTGCTCCAACATCTCCTTCAGGGAGTCGATGGTTGCTTGTTGCTTGTCGAGCCTCCTAGACATCTCCTCAGGGATGTCAGTCATGTGCACACTCACGTGCCTGCCTCGAATTGAGCTTGAAGTCTGCGACGTTGCCCTTGCCGAGCAATCGTCATCGTCGTTGTCAGAGACGGGCGTCAGACCCGTGCCGGCAAACGGGGTGGCCACCCCCATTTGAGCGTGAGCGTGTTGGCGAGGTTCAGGCTGGCGGGGTTCGCCCGTCAGGCGAGATTGGTACAGTGTGCCTGCGCCTGTCTGGCGAGCTGTTGCTTTGCCTTTCTGGCGAACTTGAGCCGTCAGGCGAGAATGGTGAAGTCCGCTTGTTTGACGAAGACCTCTTGAACTGCAGAGTTCGCCAGGTGCCCTTGGTTCGCCAAAATTGAGCACCTTGCTCACAGAGTGGGGCTTGCCTAAACTGTTAGGCTCGCCCGATTTGAGTGGTTCACCAAAAATAGGGACCTGGTTCAAGAGGTGGAAGTATAGGGAATAGTTTAACCTCTTATACCAGTTGGAGGATCAGAAGAAGCAGTTTATACTCGTGTACTTGTCGGAGTGTAAGGGGACTATCAGAGGTGATTGTTAACGTGATAGCTTTGTGGGCCCGCCGAATTCAGGCTGTCGTGGGGGATGAGGGATTGTGCCTCGAGACGAGCGAGAGCTTTTCGTCGCCGTTGTTTGGATCTTTTTGAACGAGGAGCGTTCATGTCGACGGCGGAGGCGTAGTCTGCGTCGACACGAATGGTTGATTCCTTTTGCACAGGGGTCGGCGAGGATCGTTCATCGACCCACCCAGCAGCTCCTAGACCCGCATTCCCGAATCTCGGCTCGGCCTCAACTGGTTTGGGGGGAAAAGAACCCCCTGCCTCGGCTTGGGCACATCCCTCAGGCTTGGTTGCCTCGGCCTCCTGGGGCTGGGCCACCCGCACGACACTGCAGTCATCGCGAGATGTATTGCCGCCAGAAGAGGACGATTGTAAGTACCCCTCGAATTTGATCACAAGGGACTCAACCGTAGTCCCTGTAGCAACTTCGTCAGACTGCGCCACCACCAATTCATCTGAATGAACGGATTCTCCCACTGTGGTCGCCATCTTCTGTAGGGTGAAAATTTGATTCTTCCGAAGAAAGGAGTTTCGTTTGTATTTATAAGAAAGCTTATTACAAACTAACAAATCAAATGTTTACAACAGAAGCAGAGGGAAGGCCCTCTTTGTTTTGTGTGGGGACTTTAGGTGGCGATAGGATGCCTCGCTCGGTGCTCGTGCCGAGTCTGCTTCCCTTGGACGATCCGATCGAAGTTGATGCCGGAGCCGGAGCTTCGGTTCTCAAATGAGGGAGCCTTTGGCAAAGGTCCAGGTTCAACCTTTGGGAGATTAGCCAGCAGAATATGCAACGGCCAATCCCCCTTCTTCATGCTGCTGAAGATGGGTTTTAACAGGCAAGGGATGGCATGGGCTCTCCCTTGATTCATGGGATTTGACCACTAATAGAGGTGAGGGAGATAGCTTGACTGCTCCTTGAATTATGGGATGTGACCACACGTTGTTCGGAGACGTCCTGCTGTTCATTCGTACCGTCAATGGTCATTCGAAGAGCTGTGCTCTGCATCACGCTACATAGGAGTGGGAAAGCCCCTCCTCGTATGCGTGACAACGGCTGTCAGATGCTTGCGTGGATCTGACCAACCACCGAGCGTTGGCGGCTCTCGTCCCTTCACCTGGACAACTGAGGTGAGCCGCATTTATGAGTCGAGAGAGGTGGGAAAGCGGGTTCCTGGTACTCGAGTGGGCTTGGACAGCTCGCCGGGTGCTGGCGGATCCGGCTCTTGACTCAGACAGCCGAGGTGAGCTGCATTTATGAATGTTCAGGTCGACTTGACACCTGCCCAATCGTTCGTACTGTGAGCGGCCGCTTGACGGTCTTGGGGTACTGTGCCTTCTCCCTTGATTTGTGGGATTTGACCACTGATGTAAATGTTCCCATACTCCAAGTGGGCAGTTGACAGTGAGCTGGCGAGTCTGCAGCTTGGGTCTGCAGGCGAGCTTAGGACTGCAGGCAAACTTGGGTCTGTAGGCGAGCTTGCAGGCGCGCTTGTTCCCATACTCCAAGTGGGCAGTTGACAGTGAGCTGGCGAGTCTGCAGCTTGGGTCTGCAGGCGAGCTCGCAGGCAGACTTGGGTCTGCAGGCGGATTTGGGACTGCAGGCGAATTTCGAGTTGTAGGCGAGCTTCAACTGCAGGCGAAGCTGGGGACTGCAAACGAACCTGGGTCTGCAGGCGATCCTCAAGCCGTTAGGCGAGCTCTATAGCATGGATCGAAGAATAGGCCGTAACTTTCAAACCGTAAGTCGGAATTGGACGAATTATATATGAAAATCGCCTATCTCGACGAGATGGGGCCATCCGAACCTAGCCAAAGGCTTTGGTTCGCTTCCTCCGTTTCGCCAAATTCCTTACGGTTTGGGAGATATCTGCGTTTTCCCCTTTTTCTGCTATTTCGGGTGAGGTTTTAGCAGTTTTGTTCTGAACTTCTCTGATAAGGATTAAAGGCAATTTTTATTGCCTACACGGTTCCGATTCGCAGGTGGATTCATGTACAAATTCGTGACGGTAATTTTTACCGTCTACAAGACCCCCTTCAAAGTTTTCAGACCTAAGCCAATTTGTGTGTGGTCTAGAATACTTTGAATAAAGAAGTTCCTGACGAGTCAGGTGTATTTGGCCTTTTCTAGGATTTTTAGCAAACCCTCAGCTATCAACGGGTTTGATTTGCCTTTACCGATTACCGTTTGAATCGGGCTAGCCATACTATTCTCCTCAGTATGATGAGTTGTCGAATAGTTTCTCTTAGGCTTAATGCTAAGATTTCTACTCTAACCCTTAGCCGCCTGAGGCGCGGGCTTAAATAAGGCCATCTCATTGGCAGTTCAAGGCATTGGACAAGTCGTGTTATTCGTTGTTTGTCTCCAAAGGCGAATGAGCCGTTCAGGCGAAATTAGGTTTTGGGGCAAAATTTTGCGTGACTTGCGGATTCGAGTCGAGTTTTCATAGGTGAGACCTTTCCTTTGGGCGAAATTAGATTCGGTAGGAGTGAGCCACGTGTCCGCCGATGGGGCTTCATGCTTTCCAGCTAAGGCGGCGTGGTTCCGTCAGGTCGCATCCATTGTGATTCGACAGTCTGACGTTAGCTTCGTGCATCTCGTTCGAATCGTGGTCGTAGTTTCGCCGATTTCGGCTCGGGTTCCAGGTTTCGACCGGCCTGTTTCCCGCTTCGGCGGTTCCTTCGAAATGTTGGGAGCCATCTAGGCCGTTGATTTCGATCGTAGTCACGTCTCTCATCCTCTAGCATTTCGCCTTTTGAGGGCGATTGTGGCCACGTAAGCAACTCCGCCTTTAAATAGGCTTTGTTCTCTTCCTTTGAGAGCTACCGTGCTTAGAAATCTTGAAAATCTAAGAAGTGCGTTGCGAAGGGCGTTGCGAAGGGAGGAGGTCCTGGACGCTATTCTGACCGCCTCGCCGCCGGTGCGCCGGCCAGCGTGCCTGAGACGCACTTGGGTAAGTTAAGGGGTTCGTCTGACAACCTTGTGTTGGTTACAGACGTCGGGTTGGGAGGATGAGTATCGCTCGTCTTTCTTGGTGGATTCTGTCGTCTTTTGGCAGCTTCCCTGATTTGGGTAAAGTCAGCCCTTTTTAGGCGGATTTTACATTTATTCGTAGGGGACGATCTTTGTCTCTACAGGAGAAATTAACCTTTATCGGGTGAAGGCGAACTCATTTTTGATAGGCGAGTTTGACTTTTCACTGGTAAAGGAGAATACCGTTTATACAGGCAGATCTTGTTCTCGTCAAGCGGATTTCACTTTCTGACAGGCGGATTCACCCGCCTTGGCTTGATAGGCGGATTTATCCCTAGGGCAGACTCTGTCCTGATTCTTTGGTTCTTTCTTGCAGCGACCTTTTCCGACTCTCGCCGGAGGTACAGGCTATACGGCACCTCCCCGATTCCCTTCCTTGGATCCGGTGCCCGTGTTCACCGCTGATAAGCCGGACGGCCTGATAAAGAGAGTCACCGACGGCCATCCTTCGACGTTACGTGAGCTGACTACTGACACGGTGCTGACAGACGAAGCCAGGACGGAGTTACAAAAGCCCCAGTTTTTGTTCGGTGATGCTGCGACTGATCCTTCCACCTTGTTGATCAAGGAGAGCAGGTGGCTCCACGTGGTGGACGGGATCCACTATTATCTTCCCAGCATGCCGAGAGGGTTTTCGATCGTCGAGTTGCGGTCTCTCGCGGTCCTCAGGGTGATGAACTGGGATTTGACCCCCCACTCAGGACGGGGTTACTTGCGGTGTCTTTACAGGCTCCACGGCTGGGTACGGGGTGGAGAGCTCTTGCAAACGCGTGACAGGCCTACGCCCTGGCCTACCATTCAACGAGCTGCCCGCCGGGGAGATGACAGCGGTTGTGGAGACCTTCCGTCATCGCTTCTTCCAAGCTGGCGGGAGATTTCCCCCAAAAGACTTCCGAGGCCCGGGGTGGGTCTACTCCGCACCTGGTCTGCGCCTGACAGTCACACCTGGTGGTCCAAGATCACTGACTATGTTTTGGCTGAGAATTCTGACCTCATGGATTCAGAATTGTTTGTGGCTATTCGGGCCACCCGTCATGGTTTGAAGATTAACGCCCTCCAGTTCCACAGCATCTTGGAACTGTATTGCGCGGATAGTGGCACGTTCTTCACCCCCAATGGTGAGCTCGGCATGACCCTCCATGAGATGTATGACGTGTCAGGACTGCCCCTGGGAGACTTCCCATATAAGGAGTACGTCCCGGGCCAAGATGAGATTGACCAGCTTTCAGACCGTTCTCCCTTGGTGGTTAAGACTCTATGGGAGTTGCTCTGTCACTACCATATATGCCTTAACACCTCAGGGGCGGTGGACCACAAAGGGAAGAAGAAGAGGGCTCCGGGGATCAGCCACAAGAACTGGGCTGATTACTTATTCCCGGAGAATGATGTCAAATGGAGGCCTACTCTTTCGCTGGGCGAGTATGACCAGTCCGAAGTGGAGAGGAGGACAGCCGAGGGGGGAGCCACCGTGACCCTTGAGCATGATAAGGGCAGATTCAAATTCGGCACGGTCTTCTATTCGTTTCACCACTAGGCCAAGTCCCCCATATTCGGGAAGGCTCTGCTCGCGGGGTACCTCATGTTGTGGTTGAAGAGGTGTGTGGTCCCTACCCATTCGTTTAAGGCACTTTCGGTGGAGGTCGTGTATCCCGCGGTTCGCTTAGCCCATGGGAGGTCCTACGCATTGGTGTCGGCTATGGTGGCATGCATCCATCGGGGACTCTGCACATTGATGGCCCAATTCTGCCGTGTGTCGACCATCGACGAAGGGGAAGGAGAGGTCATCAAGACCCCCAACTCTAGGGTGGGGCTGCCATACACTTACTTGATGGCGTGGTTCGTATACCACTGCGAGTGTTTAATGAGTGACCCAGCGACTCTTCAAGGAGACAAGTTTGTTCCATTCGTTCAGCGCCTGGAAAGGTGCTCTTGGAAGTGTAAAGACATCCCTGATGCGCGGAAGACGATCTCCCATTTCGTCTACTATAACTTTCGCCGGTTCTTCCCCTACTTCAGTGGAGGGGGGGGTATGGGGAGTCTCTTAGGGATGTATCGACGGTGGACCATCACACCGTCCTTTCCCGCGGCGCTTTTCGATGGTTGGTGAACATTCGACCGGGATATCACATCCTGCGAATAGGCTCTGTGTGCTACCTCGAGCCATACATCCCTTGTAGGTTTGCCCGCCAGTTTGGGTACGACCAACTATACGTGGGAAACATCAATCCCTACCTACACTTCGAAGGAGGGCTGGTGGATGGAGCCCGGGGATGGTTCTGAACCCATGCTGGCGGTACCCAGGCCCATTTTGAGCTACCCACGAAGGATCGTGATTTGCACCATACGCTCCTATATTGCCGGTGGTATCGGGGCGCCAGCACCAATCCTAAGGGATTTCGATTCCAGAGTTCCTGTTTGGTGGAACACGGGCGTCCTCCCAGGGGATCTCTTCGTACTTCGAGGCAGAGGGGCCGCCAAACTGCTAGGGAGTGGTTTTCAGAAGATCCGGTTGAAGACATCAAGGGTTTTGACATGGGCCTAGATGAATCCGAGGTGCCCGAGGCCCTAGTTCCCTCCCCTAGTCTCCCGTCGGATCCCCCTGGTAAGCAGAAAGAATCTGACGAGTTAATCCGGGCGGGCGAGCGTCTGGAACAAGCCCGGAGCATGATAGCTGGATGGATGGGGATGCCCCTCCTATCTCTGAGTAGCTCGCTTCTCTCTAAGCGACAACGGCAGACAGCGGCCGAAGGCTCCAGAGCAGAAGCGGCCAAGAAGGCCCGTCGTGAAGAGACGGTTGAGACCGCCAGAGCGGCAGAGGGTCAGGATGATGCTGCACAGGCGATTATTCCTGGAGTGACTGTCTCTGGGGCTGGAGCTGCTCCGTCCGCTCCTTCTGCCGTATCGGGGACAGCTCCGACGACGTCGAAGGACAGCCTCCCCACCGGTCTGGTGTGGGAGCCCACAGGTGCCGGGCATTTCAACGACTTCACTACGTCCGCCCACCAGCGGAGCCGTAATCTCTTTAGGCTTTCGGCACTCTCGGGTACCAAAGTCGAATCTGCCCCCACCTGACGTTGTGTCAACAATTCTTGCAGGTGCAGCTGAGAGAGTGATCTCATTCCTTCTGACGAAGAGGGGCGACTGGAGACGAAGAAGAGCTTGCTGGTGTTCAGGTAAGCGTTAGCGCCTTAGTGTTGTTTGATCCCTCTGGGTCGACGGCGGGCATTTGTTTATCTTCTCTTGCATCTCGCAGTTTGACCCTCCTATGCTAAGCCTACTTGCGGCAAAGCAGCGCATCCCCCCCTTCTTGGTGGCCATTCGGCGCCGTTAGAGATGGTCCGCTGAATCAGCAGCGACGGATGATGAAACGTCTCGATTCATTGGTAGCCCGTCTATCGAGCGAGGAGGAGGCGTCGGCTCATGAAAGACGTGTCAAGCGACAACAAGTCGGGAACATCCCCCACTCTGAGGAAGCATTGGTTGGGGGGTGGACCCCCAGCGCAGGAGTCTCGATCCGAGCCGCGGCAGACGGTTCACTTGACTGGTGACTGCTTCTACGTCTGCGGTGGCTGTCGGCGCCGCGGCCGCTACTCTGACGGCGTCGACAGGCACGTCGGCTTTGTCGGCGCCTATCACTACTTCCGCAGTCATGACTACCGGTACCTCGATCGCAACTTCATTCGTGGAAGAAGAGGCTACCCTCTCTCCCTTGGAACGTTCGCATAAAAGGAAGGTGGCTCGAACCCTGGCTAACTTCCAAGACACTTTAGCTGATTGCATCAAGTTCGCATTGGAAGAGAGCTGTCCCTTCGAGGAGTTCAAGGAGGACCTCGATCACGACATGGTCTTCTTAATCAAGAAGCTTGGTGCCACCGCAGCTAAGCCGTACTTCCAGCGTTTGAAAGAGGTGGAGGAGGCTATTCGACAGTTGCTTACCCTTCGCGCGAAGAGTTCTGAAATTATTGATCTCGCGTCCGGTGAGGTTCGAGCAGCAGTGGAAGAGCGCGGCCGTCGATTGAACGAGACTATGTCGTTGGAGGCAAGGTTGTCAGCAAAGTTGGAGCAGGTCAAGGCTGAGGATGAACGAGTGGCCTACGAGCAACAGAAGGCCGACAACCGCCTTTCTCGCCTATCTTCAGAGATAGGGAAGCTGAAGCAAGTCATTGGTAATGTGCAGGTCTCCCTAGCCATTCAAGAGAAGGCTCGTGAACAGCTAGTAAAGGAGTTAGAGGATATCGAGTCTCGTCGGCAACTGGTCGCTGGTTCCATTGAGGAAAAGGACCGAGCCCTCAAGGAGGCTAAAGATACCGTCCAAGACTTGGTCTCACGCACTGAGGAAGATCTCCGCCGGGAGATCCTGAGGGGGCTCGAGCTTCGTCATGCTAGGGAGATTCGTGAGGTGGAGTTACGGCTGAGAGCTTTATAATTTGCCTTTGATTCCTCGTTGTAAACGAATTTCTTTTTATGAATGAAATTATCCTTTCGTTTCTGGCCACTATCGCTTTTGTGCGTGCTCCATTTTTTTTAACATGCATTAGTCAGAGTTTGGCCGTAAGAGAATCCTAACTGCAGTGGGATTCTGGCTGTCGGCGAATTTTAGCTACAAACTCGTCTCACCTGCAGGCGGATTTTGTCCGCAGGCGAATTCGGAACTGACTCGAGTTCCAGAGTGGTATGCGAGTCCAATTGGTTTTGACCCGCAGGAATCCAAATGACGAATTCGACGTTGGGCGGGCTCCGTTTTTAGTGGGCCACATGTTAATCCACGCGCACGTCAGCCAAGAAGACATGGGCACGTCGTTTCGCATTAAATACGGCGTAGTGGGGCTCTTCGTCTTCTGCGCCCGATTCGGGCCGTTGGCTGAAGATCGTGTCTAGAAACTACTGGATCCTGGCCGTCCATGCGAGATCCGAATTGTTCAGCCTTACTCTCGACTGTTTAGCCCTGAACGGTCCAATCGAGTGGCGGATAACCGCCTAGGATTAGAGTATTTAACGCCCCTACCCCTTGTTAAGAGAGGCTGTAGTTTCTTTCGTTGTCTTCTTCAGAGGAAGCCAAAGTTTTCTTTTCGTTGTACTCATAATGGCACCGAAGGTAAAGAGAGTTACTTTGAAGAAAAGGAAGGAGGCGTCCTCTTCGGGTGCCACCGAGGCCGCCGCCGCTGAAGGTATTCTTTTGTCCCGGCTTCCTTATAGTCGTAGGTCGAGCAGGTACTTTTCACTTAACTCTCTCCTGTGTTATTATGGTGTTTCACAGACCAAGGAGAGGTACCGACTGCCGAAGAGCATGCGGCCAAGCCCATTTTAATTTCCGATGACGAATCTGAGGGTACCACAACTTCTTCCGCTTTAGGCTCCGTTCCCCAGCCGGGAGCCAAACCTTGTTTAGAGGTTCCACCCATCACGGCACTCACTCCGGGTCAAGAGCCTGTTTCCTCGGATTGCTTATCCCTACAGGCTCACCTTGAAGAGTTAGAGAATGTCGTGAAGCAGGTGATCTCCCTTGTCAGTCTTGGCATGGGAAGCTACAACGGCTTCAAACAGTCTCTCCTGGATCGCATGGTTGACCTCAGGCGGCTAGGCGAGAACCGGATTGCCACGCGTTGCATGCAGAAGCTCCTTTTCCTGGAGTCACGCTTGGTGAGACTAGAGATCTTGCTACGGGAAGGTCCGAAAGTTGACGTGGAGTCTTTCCTGTCTCATATTAGATGTAGGGAGGCTTGGGAGCAGGAGGTCCGCTCTAGAGAAATAGCCGACCTGGAATCGAACGTCGCCTTCTGGGTGGATCAACAGCACTCATTAGAGGAGCGGATAGGCGACTTCACTTGCACCATATCTCACCTGAGAGCTGAGTTGGAGCAGGCAGAGGCGACTCTGAGGGGGCTCCAATCTGAGAGTGCCAAGGTTAGAAAGACTGCCGAGGAGGAAACTCGGAGTCTCCAAACATTGCGCCAGGAAGATGCTGCTGCCAGGTCGAGCTTTGAAGACCAGGCTCGGAAGGAGGCTGAAGACAAAGCCCGTGAGGATCACTCAAGGAGGGTGGCTGCGGTCAAAGAAGAGCTTACATCCTTTAGCTTGTTGGACTAGGACCTCAGGTCTAGGACCGTGTTAAGACATTTTGCCTGTTTTGCTTTTGAAACTATGTCATGACTTGTTTGTTTATGAAATCATAACTTTGTTCAAATGTACTGTCTAGAAGCATCTAATGAAGTTCATACTTTCTCATTGTGCACATATCCTTTTCATATATTGCCATTCAGTGTCTTTCTTATATAGCCGCCGACGATTTCATGCCACAGGAGAAACTCCTCGAGTGGTGATGAGTTTGCGTCGAAGGCTAAATTCAAATACAGGCGAGTTCACGCTGCAGGCAAACTCGAGTGATGGCGAGTTTGCGTGGAAGGCTAACTCAACTGCTAGTGAGTTCGTGCTGCAAGCGAAACTCGATTGATGGCGAGTTAGCGTTGAACGCTAAACTCGACCGCTAGCGAGTTTACACTACAAGCGAAACTCAATTGATGGCGAGTTTGCGCTAAAAGCTAAACTCGACTGCTGGTGAGTTCACGCTGCAAGCGAAACTTAATTAATGGCGAGTTTGCGCTGGCGAATTCACGCTGTAGGTGAAACTCGAGCGATAACGAGTTCACCTCATAGGAGAAGGTTTAGACGGCGGTGAACTCGTGCCACACGTCGGCCTGCGGGCCTAAATGCTTGCCAGCTTAAGGCGCTATTGGGTGCGTTAATGCTCATTAATGGCGAAGCGACGGGATGCTTCGCCTCTCGTGCTCAATCCGATCGGTCGGGTTGGAGTCCCGAGAGGGGTGGATTTTATTGGCGCTGAGCTCGAAGCGTCGTAGGACATCTGAGCCGTTGGATCACTTGGGACAACAGATCTCGGCCGTAGGGCCTTTAGCTATATAGTATACTCGCCCTCTCTCCAGCCAGGTCTTCGTGTCCTCGAAAGAACTCGCTAGAAGGGAACCGCTGTAGGGACTCTCTTTGACCCATGGTCTCTGCATCCGACCATAGTGCCTCCGAAGGCGTGGACTCTTCTGCCACCATCATCGGTGCTGGTGCGCCGCTAGCTTCCCCCGCGAGCTTGGCTCAAGGGTCTTCTGCATCGGACCCCACATCTCACCCCACGTTCGAGATCCTCTAGCGGTTGGAAGGCCTGGTGCGCCGAACCGCTGTTGTCATCGGCGAGGGTGCTGGAAGATACTACAATGTGCTTCCCCTCGTGGAGGCGGGTCTGGGTGCGGTCCACCGTGTGGGCAGTCTCCAGCTCTCACCGAGAGCTCAGTCTCTTAGAGGGGTGGATGTATCGTCTGGAGGACCTGGCGCAAGCCGACGCTTCGAAAGTGCCACCGCCTCTCTCGATGCGCTTCATGTTCGAATGCGAGGAGCGAGCGAAACGCATCCAGGCGAAGGAGGCCGAGCTCAAGCGTCTGCGCAAGCGGCATCAGGCGGTGTTGGCTAAGATGGACGCCTATACGGACACCACCTTCTTTGAAGACGCTGGTTCCCTCCGAGGCGAGGCAAGGCTGCGGGAGCTCGAGCGCGAGAAGATTAGGCTCAGTCACACTACTGGAGCGGTGGACAGGGCACTTCAACTCCTTCGCCAGGAGGAAGAAGATGGCGAGGCCGCTTTTGCCAGGCTGCAGCAGAAGCAAGAGGAGAGGGCGAAGGCCAAGCGTGCGGCGGATCTCGCGGCGGTAAGGCCAAAAATCGCTGCCTTCAGTCTGCTGTAATGCCCATTTTGTTTAAGCACCTCTTCTCTTTTTTTTTTGTAAGTTGGTTGATACCGGCTGCAGCATAACCCAAAACTTTATGTGTGTAAGTTTGGCCCGTAATGGCCTTTTGTTCTGTTTATCATCTGGTTTGCGTGCATAGTTTTTTCTTGTCTTTATTTTCTGGTGTTAATGTGCATTTGATTTGTGTTTCGTCTTCATGTTGGATTCGCCTGTGCTGTTTGGCGCTTGAGTTAAGCTACTCACGCCATCCCTAGCAACATGGCGAGCCTTCGACTATCCTGCTTTGGACTTAGTCGTTAGGCTCCTTTTCTGCTCTCGGCTACTCACGGCGTGGGGTCGGGTTAACTCCGACTCTCGCGTCGTAGCTCAAGTGGGACCGAGAGGGTAACACTTAGCTCGAAACAAAGAGCAGTTGTTCGTGCGTGTGATCAACTAAAGAATCCAACTTTGACTCGCCATTTGGCGAGTTATTGTTTGGGAGAACAGTGTGACATGTCGTCTGTCGAGCCGTCCTCGATAATTGTCACCGTGTGGGTGGGCGCCGACACGGATGATAATCAAATCGTCCAGGGATGTCGGAATGTGACGATCGATTGTTGCAGGAGCCATCGCGTGGTAGGCTACTACCCATCGGTTATCCTAAGGGAATGTTAGGGTATCCGGAATAGGTCAAGTAGTTCAGGGACGTAGGAGTGTGACTATTGACCGAAATAATAACACGTCGTATGGTAGGTTATTACTTAGGTTGTGTTACTCGTAGGAATAACGACGCCGATCATCAGAGGTGATCATTAACCTGATGGAGTTTTGTTGCGATCGGAGCAACTATGAGGACTTATCGTCCCATTGGGAGGGATTGATAAGTTGATTTGGTTAGAGGTGACAGTTAACATAACATAATTGTCTGTCGCGATGTGAGCGACTTTGGTGGGCTCACCATCCTATTGGAGAGGATTGGTAAATTGACTTTGTCAGAGGTTTGGTGTTAACATGACAGTCGGGGTTTGTTGCGATTTGAACAACTCTGTGGACCTACTATCCTATTGAAGAGGACTAGTAAGTTGGTTTTGTCAGAGGTAACAATTAACACGACAGAATTACCCTGGTCCCGACTGTAAGGAAGTTGGACCAATCAGCGACCTAGGTCACGCCTTAAGAGCACCGTTAGTAGCGTCTCATATAGGGTTTCCCGTCGAAGTATATAAAGTAGGAACAATTTAGCCTCGTGTACCAGTTGGAGTGTATCGAGGACCAGTTTAGACTCATGCACTCGTGGGAGTTTGAAGGAGAACTAAGGGTAGTACTTCTTCAAGTATTTGCCATTGATGGGCATCATGATCTTGTTGTCGTTTGGTTTGACGAGACGGTAGGCTCCATTCGAATAGACTGTCTCTACCACGAATGGTCCCTCCCATTTGGGTTGAAATTTGCCTTTCTTCTTGGAGGTGAGAATCATTGGTCTGCGAACGATTAGTACCAATTCTCCCTCCTTGAAGGAGCGACGCTTGACTTTCTTGTCGAAAGCCTTGGCCATTCGGGCTTGATAGAACTCAATGTGTTGTTGAGCTTCCAGTTGTTTTTCATCCAACGCTTCGAGTTCTGCGAGGCGTCGTTGATGATTATCTTCAGTCGTCATTCCCGTTGCCAGGGCAACACGGAGGGACGGAATTTGAATCTCTAATGATAACACGGCCTCACAGCCATACACCAATGAGTAAGGGGTGTTGCCAGTCGATGTGCGAACCGTTGTGCGATATGCCCATAAACTCTCGCCCAGCTTTTCATTCCAATCGCGCTTGCTATGAGAAACTAGCTTGGTCAGGATCTTAACAATTGTTTTGTTGAAGGCCTCGGCCAGGCCGTTCGCCGAAGGGTTATAGGCTGTGGAGGAAAGGTTCTGTATTCGGAATTTATCACAAAACTTGGTGAATGCATCACTAACGAATTGCGTACCGTTGTCATGGATGATACGTCGAGGTACGCTGTATCGGTATATGACATGGTGTTTTATGAACTTGATCACATCATTGGTCTTGACTTCTCTTAAGGGGACGACTTCGGCCCACTTAGAGAAGTAGTCGGTGATCGCGAGGATGAAGCGATAGCCTTTCACTGACGGTGGGGATATTGGCCTAACTATGTCCATCCCCCATGCTTCGAAGGGCCATGACGCCTTCGTCGGGTGTAGGTCTTCGGGAGGTTGATGCATGTAATTGGCGTGGATTTGGCACGCGTGGCAGCGCCTTGTGTAAGTAACTGCGTCACTGACCATCCCAGGCCAAAAGTAGCCTATCCTTCACAAGCGATCCCAAAGTTTGGGTCCAGGCTGGTGAGCCCCGCAAGTGCCGTCATGGGCTTCGCGTAGGGCCTCCTGCGCTTCTGCCTTTGAAAGACATCGAAGTAACAAGTCGTCGTACGACCTCCGATATAACGTCTTGGTGGTCGAGTCGTAGTAGAACCTCGAGGCACGTCATCGGATGGACTCACGCTCCCTTGCATCTTCGGGTAACATGTCGTACAGGACGTAATTGATGATCGAGAGATGCCAGTTTTTCAGGTCGGGCTGATCCAAAATTTGATGGGTGGCGTTCGTTTCTGGCACGTCTTTTAGTCGAAAGAGCCTTCGGCTCGCCACTGTGACCCATTGGGTCGTTCCTAATGGCTAGGCCAAGTTAGCCGCCAAGGATGCGAGGGCGTCCGCATGCGTGTTCTTGGAATGGAGCACGTGCTCGATGCAGAAACTTTCGAATGACTCCACTAGCTTGATAGTCGCTTTGTGAAGCGGGATCAGGTCATCATTTCTAACTTCGTACTAGCCGGTCATCTGCTTGACGATGATTTGAGAGTCGCCGTAAGCCTCTAGACGCTTTATCCCTAATTCTTTTGCTAACTCAAGCCCGGTGAGTAGCGTATTATACTCAGCCACGTTGTTGGTGCATGTCTCTGTTAGAGAAAAGGCTCGGGGCAACACGTGGTTATGCGGAGATATGAGGACCACCCCCACTCCCGCAACAATAGAATCACTCGTGCCTACCCGAGACGCGCCATCGAAGAACATTTGCCAAATCTCTGGTGACGAAGTCAGGTTGACTTCGGGGAGTTCATCTGGCAAATCTTCAAATAAATCG
This sequence comes from Asparagus officinalis, assembly GCF_001876935.1. Taxonomy (NCBI): domain Eukaryota; kingdom Viridiplantae; phylum Streptophyta; class Magnoliopsida; order Asparagales; family Asparagaceae; genus Asparagus; species Asparagus officinalis. The sequence continues at coordinate 39,586,140 of NC_033795.1, forward strand.
GTCTTCGCCCTCAGCGGGTGACTAGCCATAAGATCGCAGATGGCCTGTCCTTTGACTGACTTTTGTGGCATGGAATGGATATCATACTGAGACAGTAGGAGTGCCCATCTGGCCAAACGCCAATTTAACGCCGCGGGCTGTATCATGAAAACTCGGATGGGGTTCATCCAGGAAATGATGTGCATTGTCTGACCGACCAGGTAGTGCCGCATCTTTTGGACGGCGAACACTAATGCCAAACATTCCTTCTCGACCATCGGGTACCGCTGTTCGGCGCCTTGTAAGGTCCTACTTAGGTAGTAGATGCCTTGCTTGTGGATAGTGTCATCATTTTGCGCCAGGAGGGCGCCTAGAGAATGATCCATAGCCCGTACGTAGATGACGAATGGCTTTCCTAATATCAGAGCCGCAAGGATAGGTGGGTTCGAGAGATAAGCTTTGATTTTCTCAAATACCCGTTGACAAGGCTCGTCCCACATGAAGGAAGTACCTTTCTTCATTAGTTTGGAGAAGGGTTGACATTTGCCCGAAAGATTTGAGATGAACCTTCGGATGTAGGCCAATCGCCCTTGAAGACCCCTTAGTTCCTTGAGGTTTCGGGGTGGTTAAAGCTCTTGAATGGCTCGTACCTTGTCTGGGTCAATCTGGTTCCTTTCGTCGTGATGACGAAACCGAGGAATTTACCACTAGACATCCCTAGGAATGATTTCGTAGGATTCATCTTGAGTTGGTGAGTCCTCATGAGCTCGAACATCACCCTCAAGTCTTGAAGGTGGTCACCTTTGCAGCGACTCTTCACGACTAAGTCGTCCACATAGCATTCGACCGTCTTTCGCAGGTAATCCCGAAAGATCATACTCATGGCGCGTTGATAGGTGCCTCCGGTGTTTTTGAGTCCGAAGGGCATGACTGTATAGCAGTATACCCCCATGGGAGTCCTGAATGAAGTGTGTTTTTCGTCTTCAGGGTACATTTTGATTTGATTGTACCCTGAGAAACCATCCATGAAGGACATCCTCTCGAATCCACACGTGTTATCAATGATGATATCCGTGATGGGCAAAGGGAACTCGTCCTTAGGGCATGCGGTGTTGAGATCCCTGAAGTCAATGCAGATGCGGATCTTACTATTTTTCTTCAAGACTGGAACAATATTAGCTACCCAGTCGGGGTGCTGTTCCTCTCTGATGAAGCCGGATTCGATTAGCTTCTTCACTTCGGCCTCGATTGCCTCCATGATTTGCGGACGGAATCACCTTTGCTATTGCTTGACTGGTTTGGCGTCTGGGCTGATGTTGAGGCGATGCATGGCGACCCGCGGGTCGAGGTCGGGCATATCCTCGTAGTTCCATGCAAAGACGTTGATGTACTACCGTATGAGGGCAATGAGATCTTCTTTTTCCTGAGGTGGTAGACTGCCGCTGATGAATATGGGTTTGGGGTTCACCTCATCACCCATGTTCACCTCGAGGATTTCATCTTCGGTCGGTGGTTCACGTTGCTCGAAGCGGCTGTTCCACTGAGCGTTAACGTGGCGATCCCATGTCTCATCGTAAAGCATGACTTGTTCATCCTCAGCCATTTTGACGGGATCGACTGCAGCCATGTTGACCGTCAGGTTGTCGAAGAGGTCCCTTACGCTAACATCGGAGTCCCATGCCGAGGTCGTCGACGATTGGTCCCCCGAACACGCATAGTCGGAATCCTCATTGACATAACAGAATAGATCCGATGAGGAAGAGGAGTAGCCCAAACCTCTCCGAGTCTTGTTGAAGTAATTTGAGGGTTTGCCTTTAGGTACGTAAGCGGGTCGAATGACCGTCTTGCGCCCTCGGCCGTAATTCAGGCCCTCTAAACGAGTGAAGTCATACCCCATGTCGCTCATCATGCGCTTTGTGACTTGACTGTATTGTGAAAACTGAGGCGCGAGGTCCTCATCTTCGGATTCGTCCCACAGCATGCACAAGGGGCGGTCAATACGCCCAAAGATAATGTCTTCTTGATAGTTATTCCGGGCTGGCACGACAAGTACAGCTTGTGACGACTCGATCGGCTGGGCCTTTGCAACATATGACGAGCATACAGGCAAGTGCAGGGAGGGATCGCTACGGAGTTTTGACACTAGGTTATTAGGCGCATCATCCTCGGATGTGGAGCAAGACGACAAATAAGTAAAGTTGGACTTCTCATTCATGATAATCTCCTCCGCCTGAACAGCGTTGGTTACATTGTGACTCTCGTAACCGATTATAATTGACTCGAAGTCGTTCAAGATTAGGGCATCGCCATACTCAGGTTCGCTATCTGCCTCGTTGCCGCTCTCCAGTTCTTCAATCAGTGGCTCGTCGTGGTCTTGGTATAGCAGAGAGTCTGTGAAGTAGTTTTCGACACCCTTGAAGGGTTGTTTGTCGGCCACTACCGTCTTTACTTGCTCGTAATCATCCACATACTTCAAGCATTGGTGTAACGTGGACGAGACTATTCGGTTGCCATGGATCCACGAACGTCCTAAGAGCACGTTGTAGGATGGTTCGGCATCGATGACGTAGCAGGTTACTTCCGTTTTCATGTCCCCTATTCGATATTTCAGGCGGATTTTGCCGAGTTGCCGAGTCCCCGTGGCATTAAAACTAAAGATAGTCGTGGACAGACGCTTTGGCGGTATCCCTAGGTATTTAATCAATTTCAGGGGGACAATGCTCAATGCAGAGCCTGGGTCGACCTAAATTCTATCCACTTTCGACGAACCGACGTACCTCGTAAAGTACAAGGGTTGGTCATGAGACGTGCTCTTGATGAGCATGTCCTCAGGAGTGAAAGTGATGCACGGGACCCGTCTCTCGGAGGTTTGGCAACATGTCACGCATTCCTGTTCTGTATCCTCTTCCCTCGAGAAGTGGGTGGAGAAGGCCTCTGAGTCGGCCAACGCCTCTTGTAGGGCTTCTCGGGTAGGCCTGGATAACCGTAGGAGGTCGTACATGGTAATGCGCACGGGGATGCTCCTCAGCTGCGCGAGTACATTGAATCGGAAAGGTTGACGGCTTGAGCTTGGCCTGTCTGGCTCTGGAGGGGTTACCGCGGCTGGCTTCGTGGGAGGTCCTACCGGGTTTTCTGCCCTCGTGGGATACTCTCTCGCGAATTCCTTCCCTGCTCTTGTGGCGAGGGCAGTGGTTTCCTATTCAGAGTCGGTGGGGGTGGCCATTATTGTCTTATCTCCACCCAGGATAGTGGAGACGACGTTGCAAGGTTTTCCTTTAACCTTTTTCGAGGGCTTTGCAGTCCATTTTTCGTCATTAAGGAGGTCCGGATGGACCCACATCACCTGGACCGAGGGCGAATCTGCGGTACTAACCCTTTTCCTCTTTGATTGTGAGGATCGTCATTAGTGACATTCAGGATTGCCTTAGGGATAGGGATTATCCCTGCTAGAGTCTGAACCTCCGGGAGACCCGTCCCAAAGCTCAAGGTGACCATATTCGTGGTCACTTACTTTTGAACCTTCTCCTTCTTTAGGACTCCCGTATCGTAGAGGGCTTGGAGCTTATCCTTGAGGATGTAACACTTAGATGTGTGGTGGCCAAGGAATCTGTGATAGGCACAATAACTTGGGTCATTGGTTTTGTTCGCCTCCTCAGGCTTCGCGGCTTCTGGCAATTTAATTCGATCGCTCTTGAGCAGAGTATCGAATGTCGCCACCACCTAATCCTCTTTGAAGTCGTATTGCCGCGGGGGGCGTTGCTCGAATTGTCTGGGCTTCGGCCTCTGGGCGGTTTTTTGTGCTGGGGTGGAGTTGACGGCTATGATCTCTTTTCCTCTTGTTCGATGGGGATTCTTTGGCACGGCCGGTTCCGCAGCTTCCTTCTTGGGCTGCGGCTCTTCGGCCTCCAACCTCTTGATCATATTTTCCACCTGCTCGCTTTGGCGAACAAGTTCTTTCCAGGTCCGGGTTTCCACCGCGCCGACCTCGGATATAATATGGATCGAGAGATTGTTGCGGCACATCTTGATCAGTGTTGATTCGGAAACTTGATCCCGACAGTGGACCGATCGGTTCCTAAACCTCTTCACAAAGTCGTTGACCGACTCCGATTTCCGTTACTTTTCAGCGAGGAGGGTGGACATCAACACCTCTATGTCGTCGTCGAAGAAGCGGTCCAAGAAGAGTCTTTTGGCATCGGCCTATGACTTGATAGAGCCAGGTTCTAACTTGCTGAACCATTCAAAGGCCACCCCCTTGAGGGTGCCTATGAATAACCGGGTGAGAATAGCGTTGTTCCCTGTAAGGAACCCGGTCTGCGCCATGAAGTAATAAATGTGTTACGAGGGTGAGCCCTTGCCGTCGAATTGCACTAAGCTAATAAGCTTAAACTTCGCCGGGTAGGGGACTGTATCCCACTCGACAGGATAGGGTCGGACCACCCCCAGCTTGTTCATGACTGCTGAAGTTTTAGCGTGTTGAGCTGGTTTTGGAACTCGTTGAACCTCTTGTCATGGGCGCTACCCCCAGTATGCGACGTTCCTAGTGATGTCTTGGAAGAGAAATCGGATGGTGGATAGATATTATCTTCCGTTTTGGTCGCTGGACGATGGGGAGGTACACACTTCTTATCCCCTGTTTGCCGGGGTAAGGTGCGCTGGGTTCTTTTCTTCTTCTTCTTCTTGTTCAAAAGCTGCTCCAACATCTCTGTTAAAGAGTCAATGGTTGCCTGTTGTTCTTTGAGCTTTTGGGTCACCGCCTGTTCATGGGTGAGTTTAGCCATGTGTACCCTTGCCAGTGCGTCCTGACTTGAGTGCGATGTCTGGGACGTAGCTGCCACCGAGTGAACCTCGTTCTCACCATCGGAGGGAGGTGTTAAGGTTGAATAATCAAACCCAATGCTCACCCCCGTGCGACTACGAGTGCGTCGGTATATACCGTCTCACTCACGTTGGGCGAGCGGAGGATTAGGTCCCAGGAAAGAGTCCGAATCGTGAGAACCAGAAAAAATGGCCTTGCCCTTATCTGTCATGTTGATTGTAGTGGATGAGAGTTCTTGATCTTCGGCGGAACGTCCTTTTTTAGTGACGACGCCTTTGACGAGAGGGTCTCGATCGGGAAGGCTGTCGAGAGAGCCTCTCGAATGCCGAAGGTCTCGCCATTCTTATACATTGGCAGTCAGCGAGTACTGTTTGGATAAGCCTCTCATAGTGGCACTAAGGATTCGCTTCATGTAGGGTGCGTTTGTGAGTTAAGTAACCCCGGAGGTCTTCTGCGGGCGACTGGCGACAACCCCCGGCGTCAGACGGATCGCCTGGGTGACCGCACAAGAGAGTTTTGGATGCATCCCCTGATGTACACTGGGTAGGATGGCTGGGCGTTGAAGTTGGGCGAGTTTGCCTTGACAGGCGAGTCCTCGCGTTCGGGCGAACTCCAGCATGTAGGCGAGATTCAACCCCTCGATCGCGTGGGTGGGTTTGCGAGGCGTTGCCTACCGCTTTGCCCTTTGGGTCAAGGCTCTCCCGCTTGTTACGCTTATCCGTCGAGGGGTCCTGGTAAGACTCGCTTTCCCTTGAGGGTTCGTCTTCCCGTGCTGGTTCGCTCGCTCGGGATGGCTTATTCGCGTCAGGGATGTGACCTGAGAAGCGAAGTCCACCTGAGCGGGCGGTCCCGTCCTTCTTGGTTGGCACTCCTGATTTGGAGAGCCTTCCGGCGTCGGGCGAGTTGCTCCCTCGTCTAACATTTTTCGGGCCCGCGTAATAGTTCAAGCCGTCGTGTGAGACGAAGGCTTGGGCCTCTTGTCTGGCGAGTGCCTACCGTCGCCGCTGGCGATCTCTTCTAGAGAGAAGAGTGTTCGCGAAGGCTGTGGCGGTACAGTCTGCGCCGGAAGGAACTTCCGTTCTTTCCGGGGCAGGTGTCTGTGAGGGCCGCTTAGCGACCCATCTGGCGGGCTTTCTCCCTAGCTTGGCCTTGATCGATTCGGAGGGAGCAGGTCCCTCCGTCGAGACTTGGGTGGAACCTTCAGGCGCGGAGGCTTTGACCATTTGAGGTTAGCCTCTGCGCACGACTCGGTAGCGCTTGCGGGACGCATTGCCACCAGAGGAAGAGGAAGACAAGTACTCTTCGTACTTGGCTTGGTCGAACTCGATCTCTAGGGACTCCACAGTCGTCCCAATAGCAACCTCGTCGAACTGAGCTACCACCATTTCGTTTGAAGAAACAGCTTCTCCCACTATGGTCGCCATCTTCTGTAGGTGTAAATTTTGATCTCCCGACAACAGGGAACTTCATTTGTATTGATAAGAATAGCTTATTACAAACTAATTAATCGAAACTATAACAGAAGCGGAGGGAATGCCCTCCTTGTTTAAATGTGGGGACTTTCGGTAGCTACAGGATGCTTCGCTCGATTCTCGCACCGAGTCTGCTTTCCTTGGACGGTTCGACAAAGGTTGCTGACGAGCTTCAGTACACAGTAGAGGCTTGGATTGATGGAGTTCGAATCTCCTAGTTCGACGGAGATCAGGGCTCGGAACTAGAAGAGGACGCTGCAGTGCAAAGGTTATGCAAAGAGCTTGTCGTCGACCCGATCGGGGGTCGAGAGCTAGTGGTTCGGTTAATTGATTGAATTAATCAATTGACTATGGGCGAGCTGCTGAACGTTGGACCGCTCTATGCTGAATGCTCCACACCTTCGAACCCTTCGAACCTTTCGAACCTCCTCATTATGGCTGGAAGAGGCTCTTAAATAGAGGAGAGACGGCTTGGTCACCCCTTGAATCATGGGATGTGACCATGTACTGTTAAGAGGTATCTTGCTGCTCACCTGTACTATGATCGGTCATTCGAGGGGCTGTGTTTCACATCACGTCACGTAGGAGTGAAAAGGCCCCCTCCTCATATGTGAGACAACGGCTGCCCAACACTCGAGTACGTTTGGCCAGCTCGCCGAATGCCGGCGAATCTAGACTTTGACTAGGATAGGCGAGGTGAACTGCATTTATGAGGGTACAGGTTGATCTGGCGTCTGTCCGCTCACTCGTACTGTGAGCGGCTACTTGACGGGCTTGGAATATCGTGCTCTCTCCCTTCACATCACGAGAAGTAGAAAATGGGTGCCCAGTACTCGAGTGGGTTTGGATAGCTCGCTGAGTGCCGGCGGGTCTAGCTCTCGATTCGGACGGGCGAGGTGAACTGTATTTATGAGTGTACAGGTTGATTTGGCGCCTGTCTGATCACTCGTACTGTGAGCGATCACTCGACGGGCTTGGAGTACTGTGCTCCCTCCCTTCACATCACGGGAAGTGGGGAAGCCCATCCTTGTATGCAGTGGAAAGGCCGTCAGGTATGAATTTGGCTCTCGACTCGTGCAGGCGAGTCGAGTAAGCGGGCGAATTTGGATGATCTTGACTCATGTAGGCGAGTCGATCATACAGGTGAATCTGGATAACTTTGGCTCATGAGGGCGAATATGGGGCTTGTGCGCCAGCGAGCCCAACCCGTGGTTGCGGTTCACCCTTCACCTAAGTGGGCGGTTCCGATTCGCGGGTGGATTCATGTACAAATTCGCGGCGGTAATTTTTACCGTCTACACACATAGTGGGGAATGATCCCATTATGACTTGACTATTTATTAGTACCCTCAAGGGGGTCACTTTTGAATGGTTTCGTAGACTGGAGACTGAATCCATCACTTGCTAGAATGACATAGAAAGGCTCTTTCTGGCCAGATTCTTCAATGATGATATAGAAGTATCTATGGCCACCCTGCTAACTGAAAAGTAGAAGAAGACAGAGTCTATCAGTAACTTTGTCAAGAGATTTAAAAATCGGTCACTGCATTGCCGTGATCAAGTTTCTGAAAGTACGTTGATCGAGATATGTCACAATAATCTCTTGATCCATATTTTATCCAAGATTGGAACAGTGAATATCCGAATTTGGAAAGAGCTTGTTCGCCAAGGAGAACAGGTCAAAAGCATGTTCAATAGGCTAGATGCTAAAGAGCTATGTGATTTTCAAGGAGGTGATGACCAAGACAACCTCACCCCTCTGACTTATGTAAAAGGGAAAGATGTTTTGGCTGTGAAAACCACTTCTTCCCCTAAATCTTCATCAAAACAGAAGGGCAAATCTTCGGATAGTCTCTTTCAGCAGAAGTACGACTTCCAGGATGAGCAAGTTATCCCGATACTCAAATCCTTGATCAAGACGAAAAATATCAATCTCCCTAAATCGATTCGACCTGAGGAGATGTCGAGAACGGATGATCCTAATTACTGTGCATACCACAGAATAGTTCATCATCCCACCTCTAAATGATACACCCTGAAGGATAAGATCTAAGCCTTATTGGATGCATGAGTCTTTACCCTTCAATCCTGATTTACAGCTATCGCTAGAGTGGGGGTAGTCATAGTTTCTCTACAAAACCATCTCAAGATTTCTCTTTGATGAAGCCATGACGACCCGAAGCTCATCATAAATCAACTCCAAGGTGAGTCTGAAGTTAGACGTGAGCATCTGGCCTCTCATCAAAATACTATCATGTTAATGATTACCTCTGATAGTCACTTCCTCCAAATTCCCTCGCTAATCCTCTTCAATAGGATGGCAGAACCACAAAACTATCATGTTAATGATTACCTTTAATAGTCACTTCCTCTAAATTCTCCCACCAATCCTCTTTAATAGGATGACGGGTCCACAAAACTATCACGTTAATGATTACATGTGATAGTCAATTCTTAACCCTCGTTGAAAATACTTCACCAAGTAGTGTTCTACCATGCGATGAACACCTACTTGTCACTCGATCAAGATAGTGATCTACCATGCGATGATTCTCTATCTAATCTTTTCTGAACATTCTATCTCCTTAGAATGATCGAAAATAGTGACCTACCACGCGATGTGTCACTATTCTAATCACAGTCGTTATACTCCTATGTCACTGAATGGCTTGATTTCTCTCGCCAAGTAGTATTCTACCATACGATAAACACCTACTTGTCACTCGATCAAGATAGTTATCAATTATGCGATGATTCACTGTCTAGTCTTTTTTGAATGTTTTATCTCCTTAGAATGATTGCAAATAGTGACCTACCATGTGATGTGCCGCTATTTTAATCACAGTCGTTATACGTTCACATCACTGAACGACTTGATTACCTCCACACCGTCATTTCTATAAATAACGTTGTTCGTTGATAGTGGCCTATCAAGCAATGAGCCCCTATCTTCCCTCATTATTTCTAAATAGTGAACTACCATGCGATGAGTCACTATTCATCAATGTCACCACATCCTAGCAGGCCTACCATGCGATATTATTTTCAAAATACCAGGTTGAGTTGTTATACCGAACGACACAACCAAACTCTAACACTTAATCCAACGCCTTGAATGGCTAAGGATAGAGAAAAATCTTAACATTAAGCCTAAGAGAAACTCCTCGACAACTTATCATGCTAAGGGAAAAAGCATGGCTAGTCCAACTCAAACGGTAGTTGATAAAGATAACTCAAGTCCATTGGTAGCTGAGGGTTTGCTAAAAATCCTAGATGGCGATCATTAGCTGCGTCTGAAGAGTTAAACTTTACCAGGATAGAAGGCTCCTCATTTCATATGAATAGTGCTCATTTTGCAGGCCTTAAGATTCAAAGTATTTCAGACTCCATGCAACCTGATTTGGGTCTGAAAACTTTGGAGAGGTTTTGTAGGCAATAAAAATTACCTTAATTCCTAGCAAAGAAGCTCAAAACTGACAAAAACGCTAATATCTCTCAAACCGTAAGGAATTTAGAGAAACGAATAGGAGCAAACCTAACCCTTTGGGGTAGGTTTGGTCGGCTCTGTCTCATCGAGATAGTCGATTTTCATATATAATTCTTCCAATTCCGACTTACGATTTGAAAGTTATGACCCGTTCTTCGTAGCATGTTCTGAAGTCCGCCTGCAAGACTGGACTTCGTCTGAACATTGAAGTTCACCTATAATGCTAAGTTCATCTGACAACTTAGCTCGCCTGAACCGATTAAAGCTCGCCTGACAGCTTCGTCTACGAGGTTCGCCATGTAGCGAGGCTCAACATCAGAAGATGAGGTTCGTTGTGTCGCGAAGCTCGACATCAAAGTTCATCATTGTGGACAAAGCTACTCTGGAAGATGAAACTCGTCATTGGATACAAGGTTTGGAACTCACCAGTGGAAACGAAGTTCGGAGTTCGTCGTTGGATACAAAGTTCGGGGTTCGTCGTTGGATACGAGGTTCATGGTTCGTCATTGGAAACGAAGTTCGTTGGTGAATACGAAGCTCGTCAGACGATGTCACTGAAGACAGTTCGCTATACTACAGAGTTGGTCTTAGAAGATGAACCTCGCTGCATATTGAGGCTCGTTCAATCTGATGAACCTCGCCATGCAGCGAGGCTCGTTGTCCGCAGGAGATCCAGCTGTAACGATTTGAAGACCTAGTCAGCAGCATGCGCTAAACTCCAAGAGCACATTTCGCTCCAGTAACCAACGTGAGCTGAATTGGAGGAGGTAGTTAAGCCCTCTACCCATAATTTTAGCATGTTATTTACGTGCTGAAATCCTATAAATAGCCATGAGCGGCTATGAGACAGAAGAGGAGGACGGGAGGCAGGGCTTTGGCATTCAAGATTGAGATCCGAACCTCGGTTCTAACAGTCTAAGCCATCAACAAAGCCTGATTCTCTTCTCAAGTTGAAGCGATCTTGATCCGATCGTCAACGGGAAGCAAGCTCGACTCAAGCATCGGGGGAAGCATCCTTTCGCCACCAAGAACCCACGTTAAACTAAGAGGAGCTGAATTAATCTTCTCTTTATTTGTAATCGAGAGAGTGTGTGAGTGATTGTAAGGGTTTCGTACCAAGTGATCGAACCCAGTTTTCTTAAAACAAGAAATCAATCCCAATCAATTTTTCGACCCTACAGATACGATATAAGTATGATTAGGATAAATTATAATTTAATTAAATATTTAAATAGTACATGGTAATTTTGACTATGGAAAGTTTTTTTTGAACTTGTGCTTTTAAAGGGAGTATGATTTTTGTTTTCCTTAATTTTTTTTTATAATTTTGAGAATGACTTTTGTCTCTTTAATTTGTTTGGTAGATTTTGTAAATATTCCATCCATATTATGTACATTTGTAGGTCTACGTTGTTCCTGGGTTTGACCTTTGGGGTAAACATTATTTATCTCATAAATTTATTTGATTTTTGCATATACGCCTTTCATTTTGTAGACATTTGTAAATTTAGCATTTAACAATTTTATTTAGATTTATATTTTAATTTAAAATGTATCATTATCTTCATACTATGTATATCTGATGAGAATTCATCAATTTATCAACTTATTCTTACTTAATGGAATAATATTTGAATTTCAAGGGTATTTTTGTCTACCGAAAGATTTTTCGAACTCGTGCTTTTAAATGGAGTATGATATGATTTCATCTTAAAAACCTTCTCTGTACATCTTCCGCTGGTTGTATTTGTTGAGAGGTATCTCTTGCATGCTGTTAATTTAGAATTAAGTAAATAGTTTTAATGTTACGGAATTTATTTAAGAGAACTTGTAGATTTGGCGTACTTATTTAAACTATATTAGATTTGAATGACTTAGATACTTATGGATTCTGGGGACTAATTTAAAATATATAAGATTTCTGAGACTTATTTAAAAATATGTTAAAATTTGGGACCAGTATAAGAAGAAACTTTTTTTTTTTGGGTTAGCTTTTTGGTTTGAAAATTACAAGCTAGGATGCATGTTACTTTTTGGGTATATGTCATATACTAGTCGTAAAATATGATCTTTCGATATTTAATCTCGAACTCCCTAGATTAAATTAAGTTATGGAATTAAAAAACGCACAATGTACAACTTTCTTTAGCGACATGTGTACATTAAAATCATATTTAGAATCATTTTATCGTATGACTAGTACTTCGATTCACGATTAGAATATCTTTATTTAAATATTAATCTACAATTTTTTAATGCTTTAGAATTTGTTAGAAAATATAGAAGTATTCGGATGGATTCACTTTGTGTTTTCTTTCATTTTCAGTAGGAAAATGAATATTATGCTCATTGTTTACATGGATCGTATGATCATTACAGGACATGGTGGAAAGCGATATCAGCGCTTTAAAGATGTATGTATGATAGAATTTTCAAATTAAAGAGCACATACATTAGTGAGTCTATATATTCATCCAATTCCTCCAACCCTTTAGTGAGTCCTCCCAAGGCATCAGCCTCCAACTTGTTCAAAGACCTTTTTGGTATTCATGACTCTTTCTTTAGCCAGGTTCAGTGGTCCATAGGGGACGGCACTTCTTGTAGATTCTGACATGATAAGTGGCTCGGTGGACGACACTTCTTGTATGGAAAATCAGTCTCAAAAACTCATTCATTAGCAAGGTCATTTGGTCAATATATTCATCCAATTCCTCCAACCCTTTAGTGAGTCCTCCCAAGGCATCAGCCTCCAACTTGTTCAAAGACCTTTTTGGTATTCATGACTCTTTCTTTAGCCAGGTTCAGTGGTCCATAGGGGACAACTTGTTCAAAGACCTTTTTGGTATTCATGACTCTTTCTTTAGCCAGGTTCAGTGGTCCATAGGGGATGGCACTTCTTGTAGATTCTGGCATGATAAGTGGCTCGGTGCCAATACCCTCAGGAGCTTATACCCAAGAATTTTTCAACTCGCCTTCTCTCATTCCAGCTCAGTCTTTTCCCAAGGAGTATTCATTAATAACGTATGGAGATGGCACCCCATCATCAGGAGAGCTCATTCCACAGTGACTAGCGAAGACATCAATCACCTGCATTCCATTCTAGCTCTATCCAAGATTCCGGACATTCAAGCACATGATAAGATCAGTTGGCCCCTCCATCAATCCAGTGAGTTCACCGTCAACTCATACTACAGATTCCTTGTCTTAGGGGGCATAACATCTCACTTATTCAAATTCATATGGAAATCTCCCACTCCCCACAAAGTCAAAATTTTCCTTTGGCTCCTTAGCCATCAGAAGCTTCAAACGAAAGATGCGCTCTCCAAAAAAGGGTGGACGGGTGACAATACATGTCCTTTATGTAATTCTGCTAGCGAGACCCATGACCATCTATTTGTCAAATGTTCAGTCCTGAGAGAAGTTTGGTTTCTGATCACCCCCAACCTCTCCTCTGACATTTGGCCGCAAGATATCTCAGCTCTTCTCTCTGGATCCTATAACCAGTTTAGTGACTACCGTATCAGATGCCTATGGAGAGTTCTCCTGCCCTGTTGCTGTTGGAGAATCTGGTTTAGCAGAAATAATAAGATTTTTAATGGTGTATCTACATCCCCCATGATCATAGCAGCTCATATTGCCCGTTTTACCTTGTTATGGACAGGTGCTGCTTCAGGAAGAAGAGCAGCGAGCATGCACAGAGCAGCAATCGGTCTAGGTTTGAAGGAGCTAGCCAAAGCTGCTAAGGATGATGGAGTTGGGGAAAATTTCTAATTTCATCATCTCCCCTTTTGTTATTTTGTGGATATCGGCCCAACAGAATCAGTAGTTCTTGTTTTGTAATATCTATCTAAAGCACTATATCTAGTTCTAGTTGTGTAGCAGGGACTATAGGAACCATCTTTGATTTGACTTGGTGGGTGACGACAAGGTCCGCTCCCCACTGGTTATATCATCTATTGGTTCTTATTATCCTCTTTTTTGTCTGGTTTTACTTGTAATTACCCCATCCCTTTTGTTCTATACATATCTAATATATATGAACAGGGAATCTCTCCCTGTTTTTTTTGGTTCAAAAAAAAAAGAGCACATACATTTGTAATATTTTTGGAGCTCCAGATAGCAAGATCGAAGAAGAGGAATTTTTCTTTCTCAAAGAAAATTTGTCGACATTTTCAGAGGCAGGTAATGCTGTGATCTAAAACATCTAATACTTCAAATGGATTCCAATTTGTAATCATCACCGGATCAATGAGAGCCTTTGGATGGTCTAGCTAGGAAGATACAGGAGATTCTGTCAGGAAATTGAATTATATATCTAACGATTACTCACTTAAATATTGCCTATCCCGTAGAGCAATGAGCATGTCAACTCCAAGTAAAAGCCACCATGAATGAGTTAATTAATTAAATTGAGTGATATTTTGATAAAACCACCTATAAAAATCATGACTTCAGTTAATTAAGTTGTAACAAACTGGGTACGTACCATATATATCATACTCCTTTTAAAAGTACGAGTTAGTACGAGTTAGGGAAAATCTTTCCATGGTCAATATTACCCTTAATTTTTTTTAAATATTATATTGTTATCCTAATCTATTCTAATTTTCCTATCTTCTTTGAATTTATAATTAAATAATTTATCCTATCCATAATGAGACTTAACATGTTATTAGATAAATGTGATATGTTTGATATAATTCAAATATTTTACTTATTTTAATTTGTAGAGAAATCTAAAAAATATATACTAGTCAGCACCTAAAAGTTTTTTGACCTTATAAAAAATACCCTCAAGATAAAACTCTAAAAATATAAAACTCTAAACTTTTTACAAATTACAAGATAAAACCCTTAAAACTATAAAATTTATAAAAATTTTGATAATTTCTAACCTAATAGTACATTAAAAATATAGGAGTTACAAATATCCTCTGCATACTTTATAATTTATAGAAAATACCCTTAAAGTTTTAAAAATTACAAAAAATACTCAAAATTCAAATTTTACAAAAAACACTCTGAGAATTTTAAACTCATTAGTAAATTGAAACTATAGGAATTATAAATAGTTTATAAACAATTTACAATATATAGAAAAGACCTATAAGTTTAAAAATTACAAAAAAACCCTAATATTTATAATTATAAAAAACACCATGAGAATTTCTAACCTATAGACACTAAAATGAATATACAAAATTACTAGCAACCTTAAAAAATAAAAGAAAATTTACAAAAAAGTATCATACTTTCTTTAAATGTATAGATTTAGGAAAAACTTTTCATGGTCAATAATATCCATAACTTTTTTCAAAAGAACATAACTAATTAAAAATCTATTAGATTTGAAATTAAAAAAAAATATTAAAGTTTAGTACATTACAAATTACCCCTCTAAAGTTTGAAAATTTTCAATGATTTTTTGTAGTTTCTTGGATTTTAATGTAATTTTTAATAGTTTTGTGTATTTGTTAATTATTTTTTGTAGTTTCTTGGATTTTAATGTAATTTTTAATAGTTTTGTGTATTTGTTAATTATAAAAGTTTAGGGTGTTTGTTTGGATTTTAATGTAATTTTTAATAGTTTTGTGTATTTGTTAATTATAAAAGTTTAGGGTGTTTGTTTTATAATTTTAAAATATTTTGAGGGTATTTCTTTTGTAGTTTTCTAAATTTTTATTACTGAAAGTTGACAAAAAAAAAAAGGAAAATTGTACTATGAGAATGGAGAAAAAAAATGTAAATGGAGTGAAAGAGGGGAAGAAAGTGATATAAAAGGAGGTAATTGCCTGAGTCATGAGACACGTTAATTTTGAAGAGAATTTTAGAAAGACAAGTAATTGATGGAGAGAAAGGGTAACGATAATTTCAAAAAGAAAGAATGGGATTTAACAGCAATGAAAATAGTCAAGGAAGAAAGTGATACAGAAGAAGATAGTGATGATGGTTATAAAGAAGATTATAAATAAATAAATTATTTGGATGGAAGAAAGTAGAGATAAAATCGGAGACACGTTAGGTTAGGTTTAATTATCATTAGAAGTTGGTCTAGTGTGTAGGAAAGACTTTTTTTTTGTATGCAGCTTATAAGTTAAGCCATGGGCGTAGCCAGGGCAGTCTTGCCCTGGGCAGCTGCCCAGGGCAAGAAATTGCCCTACTTCACGTCCCCCTCCCGTCTCTCCTCGCTCTTCTTCTCCGGCCACTTCACCTCCCTCTCCCGCAGATCCAACCTCCTCTCCCTCCTCTTCTAGGACCTCTATCTCAACAATCCCCAACCCTCCTCCCTCTACCGCGTCTCCCTCCTCTCCCTCGCCAAGCTCCTCTCCCTCCTCCGTCGCTTCAAGTCCCTCACTGCCGACCATCTTTATTTTTCGCCCAGGGCAAAAAATATTTCTGGCGACGCCACTGAGTTAAGCTACCTGCTTTTAGCTTTTTATGATAACAATGTTATAAAAATTGTATGGACAAAATTAGTCATTTATTTGATCAAACTTAGCTTATTTAGATGAGCTTAAAGTCAGATTGCTTTGACCAGAAAGTAATACAGATGTATATTTCGATTCAAATCGTATAACAAATCCAGAAAGATCTTCAAGCCATATTTTAGATTTTGAGAGTATCCCAAACCAGCGAGCGAACTTATGGGCCCCGTATTTTCAGTTTATAACGCGCTTATGTCAAAACCGCTTAGCTCAAGGGGTTTATCGCATCATCCCCGCTAGAGTTCAGCTTTTACGTAATATAAAATTAAATTTAAATAGATACAATTATGCGAAGTATTGAGAAGTACCAACGTGGAAAGCATATAAAACTCCCAACTCAATGTATCTAGGCGAGAATAGGGGCTCAATGCATTCCTACTTTTTGTCTTCTCGCCAAACAAAAATAGCCCCCCAAAAGTCCAAGCCCCAGGACTGATCTGCAAGGCTACATTTTCCCAATTTTTAGTAAACATAAAGATTTTGGATACAGGAGTGAGTACATACATTTGGGCAATGTGCAAATACTGTAGATGTGGAAGCAATTCCAAATACAATTTTATTAGCAAAATTATTTTTTTCCATTTAATTTAGAAAAATTAGTATTTCTTTGTCACATCATTACGACCAGCTAACAAGAGGTCGACTTTACAAAATAGAGTTTTTAAAATATATCGAACTACTAATCCCGTATATTTAGTTGTCACTAATCACAAGACTATCAATTCTGTGTATACTTAAATACCTAATTAACCTATGATTAGCAACCGCTAAATAGATGTGACTAGTAATCGCTTATATTTTTTGAAACTCTACCTTGCAAATTGACATTTTTTTAGCCAAGGGCGTTGATGCGATAAAAAAAAAAAGATGGATTCGGTTAAATAAATGAGAAAATAGTTGATTTTGCTGATAAAATTATGAAAAATTGCTCTTTTAGAAAAATTTGTCCTTTCAAGAGTTTATGTAGATCCGCCTTTGTACCTTTGTCTTCACACCAAATAGAATATTCTCCTAATACGCAGAACTCCGAAGGATCAATCTGCATAATTTATTCCCCCAATTTATAAAACTCAACACCTGTCGCGAGCATTGCAGGCGGAGACCGACAGCTCCTCCATTAGAACCTTGAAGGGGACACTGCGAATCGGCGAAACACCAGCTTCCATCGCGCTGAGGAAACATTCGATGGTTGGCCATGGACCATTGGACGCTGGGATTCGTCGCCGGGCGATCGCCGCCGCCGCCGCGTTACCCGGATCCAGACTCGTTGCTGTGT
>NC_033795.1:39603712-39618133 GCF_001876935.1 Asparagus officinalis
GGCCACTCGCCCTAACTTCGGCCTCAACGAGCTCGACTTCGTCTTCTCCACCCTCGTCGTCGGATCGATCCTCAACTTCACGCTAATGTACCTCCTCGCCCCCACCGCCGTCGCCTCCACTGCCAGCGCTGCCGCCTCCTCCCTCCCCTCCTACATTTTCGAGCCTGGATCCTACGCTCTCTCATCAAGAATCGCCACTTTGATCAATAAAGGAGCCACGTTTGCTGCTGTGGGGTTCGCCGCTGGGCTTGTGGGGACTGCAATCACCAATGGGCTGATCACGTTAAGGAAGAAGATGGACCCGGAGTTTGTGTCCCCCAACAAGCCGCCGCCCACGTTGCTGAACGCGATGACTTGGGCTGCGCATATGGGAATCAGTAGCAATTTGAGGTACCAGACGCTGAATGGGTTGGAGTTTGTGTTGGGGAAAGTGTTGCCTCCGGCTGGGTTTAAGGTTTCGGTTGTTGGGTTGAGGTGCTTGAACAATGTACTTGGTGGGATGTCGTTTGTGTTGCTTGCGAGGATGACGGGGTCTCAGAAGGTGGAGGAGAAGAAGGCTGAGGTGGAGGAGAGCTTGATTGTGGAGAATGCGATAACGGATAGCGGGGTTGATGAGCGGTCAAGCAATTGAGGTTTGTTTTCTGAACTTGGTTTTAGTTTAGAAATGAAAATTTGGACATCGCGAAGAGGAACGCTTAGGCTCTGCTAGGGGAGTGCAGTATAAAGAGCGTGCTTCCTGAGAAGGGGTGTATTATATTAACTTACATAATATATCAATAATGAGGGACTGTGAGGATGTAGGTTTGGTTTTATGCTCTGGCTTTATGATTTGAATGAACGGATCATTTAAGAATAAAGTGAATTTATGTTACTTCAATTTTTATAGTGGTGTAACATGTTTTGCAATGTTAGTAATGTGACTGATATTTGGTAATTTGGAGTGATAAATGATGGCTTGTGATATATGTGGAGAAGTAGCAATTCATTGGTGTCAAATTTAGAAGGCGCTATTACTGTTTGAATCAGACAGATATATTGTTTAACTTGCATGTACACACTTGCTCAGTCTTATTATTACCGTTGTGTGTATTGTTTGCAGTAAATTCACAGCTTTCTTATTTGCCCGAGTTTGATCTAGGCTTATTTCTATAAAGTACTGTTTGGGGTTCCTTCTATAGTACTAGACCCATGGGAGCCTTAACTTTTAGTTCTTCTTATTAGTTATGAGGCATAAACTTTGGGAAGATTAAACCACATTCATATAACATATCAAAATTTTCAAGTTCATCCAAGTTGCTCATTTTGCTGACATAGTAAATGGATCCTTTAGTCCCCATCCCCATCAGTGCATACTGAAAGAGCTGTACATTTGGCCTACAGTTTTGATCTATTTTTTTATGTAATTTAGCTATAATCTCACTTCTCAGATTTCTCTTTTTTATAGAAAAGACATGTTGGTTCATAGATGATGTTTAATCTCTAACAAATTGTTGTCGGCCATGAAGTGAAACCTGCTACTAAAAGAACTAATTTATATATGGGTTGGTATAATGTATAATGGCATAATCTTCTAGCTGTGAAGCAGCATCACAAAAACATTACTAGCTCTATTGTTGCAATCTCTGAAGTTTTGGTTAGTTACATATTCATAACACGCACGCGAGCAAACTATACGCCTGAAAAAAAACCAGAACTTTTGGTCAAAGAATTCTATTACCTTCCTAGAAAGGTGTTGTAGATATGTAGCGTGGCATAGCGTTGGAATATTGTTACATTTATATTCTTTTAAATGGTAGATCTAGGCAAAGGTGGTCAAAGAATTTTTAAAGAGGCCAGAGATCATCCATTTGAGAAGTTATTACCTGGATTTATTCATGCATGATTTAGGATAATCCCTTCTTCAAGCAAATATTTATTTCCTTAAAATTGTCCATATGTCCAGATCCTATGGGGTTTGAGCTTGTGGATACTTAACCATAGATATGTTTTAATTTGGGCGAGTGGCTATCCTCTTCTTTCACATCTAAAAATTCACTCACATGGATATACTTGTGTCTTAAAAAGGCCTTTTTTTTGGGTGGGGATGGGTTGGGGTCGGGGTAGATACAACACATGACAAATCGGTAAAACATAGGATATAGGGTCGTGTTGGGTGCCAGGTCTGGCACTTAGAAGCGTCCAAGGCTTTTTGAAACATTGGGTGCCCGCTGGGTATCCTCTTGTTGACGCTTCTGTTAAAGCAGTAACCTAGGTTGGTCTAGTCATCTGCTTCCCAACATGCACATATAACCACATAGCATTTCTTTAAATGTACATCTTTACCGATGTTTACTGATGATGGATGTAGAAGCAAACAAAGATGCACTTTAGGGACCAATATATGCCATAAGACAAAGGGTGTAACAAATCTTTGTAGCTGCGTTATTCAAATATAAATTATATGGTGCATCAGATGCGACTACATGCATAGTCCATAATCTTAACTTTGTGAGTGTAAATTTGTGCTGTATGACTAATTGATAGTGATGATATGATAGGTCTGAGACTTAGACGTTATGGTAAAGTTTAAGCTGTATTCAAAATGTGAGCCCTCGCTTCCACAGTCCAATCTATGGCACCGAAAATGACAAAGAAAGGGCTTAAATTATTAAGCGCCTCTACAAGATAGTTTATCTAACCACAAATATGCATTGAAAGGCATATGTTTTATATTACCTGATGCATGATAATTAAAAATCTGCAGTTGATGGTCTTTTCATGAATATGAAGCTGCCTTTCACTTAGTAGAAATTTTCATGGCGTGAACTTCACATTTGACAAATATGGACTTGAATCTTTAATATCTTTTACAGTAGTTTTCATAAGTGAAAATTTGTGGAGTCCACTAATTGGCTCAACAATATAAATAGGATTTTTTTTTTGGTCTTTGCTAGCTTTGTTTGGTGCAGGGTTCGAGGAGGGAAGATGAGGTGGGAAGGTGCAATGGGTGGGAGGATAAATATCCCTTTTAAGCCTTCTGCTGTGTTTGTGAGCTTGCTAAGGGAAGAGAAGAGAAGAGAAGAGAAGGTAAGGAAATGAAGGGAACTTGTCAATTTTCTCTTCCTCTCTTTTACCCTCCAATTTGGAGTGGAAGATTTTAGTGTAAAATTTCCCCTCATTTCCCTCATCTACCCTTCTAATAAAACTCCCAAACAATGTTAAACTCAAATTTCTCTTCCCTTTTCCTTCTCTATCCTCCATCCAAACACATGGTTCATGTTTGGTTGGAGGGGAGAAGAGAGAAAGGCACATTATTTTGTAGTTCATTTTTTCTCTCCTCTAGTTTCCTCCCGGTTCGGGGGGTTCTCTCTCTAATTATTTTAGTTCAATTTTATGGCGTTCTTTCCCTCACCCCACCTCATTGTACATCCCTTTAAAAACCTCGTACCAAACACAAATCAGGTTCGAAGATTTACCAGTTGCCGGTAATGCTGCTACAGGAAAGTTGTTTGGCTAATTATGTAGAGAAGGATGTTCTCCTTGTACTTGTTAAGACACTTCTCATGTAGGCAAGTAAAGGATATCATGCTTGTTAGTGAAATGTACCTGTGCATCATTTTATTTGGCAATTGTCATCTGGTGGACTGCTGGTGTTACGTGCAGATGTTGGCACGTCCGGGTTGGTTTGGGTAGCTTCCTAGAGCTGCAGCAAGGATGGCAATGTTTTGATTTTGTGCGTTGTGGGTGTTTGGATGCTGGGAGTTAGGATGATGTCCCGTGGTGGTTTTAGTATCTTTTAGGACAAAATTTTAAAAACACCAAATTTTTAAATTTATATGGTAAAATCGACCGTTTTTGAAAAAAACCCGGCAAAATCGACTAGTAGTCCCGTGCATTTCATTGAAAATGGTTGGTTTTGCTGTGGAGGAGTTTTTAAAAATGCACGGGACTACTAATCCCGTGCGTTTCGTTTTCTTTTCATTTCGTGCACTTCGACTGCATGGGCCAGCTCCTCCATGTGGACCAGGCTCTCCCCTCACCTCGCCCCACAGGCCATCCCCTTTCCTCGGTCGCGCTTCCCTCCCCCTCCTCGGCTCCCCCCAGCCCCTCTCAGCTCCTCCTCCCCGACGACCCCTCCTCCTTCCTCGTCTCCCCGCGCGTAACAACCCCTCCCTCTGCCTGCCGCCGCTGCGCGCCCCTCGCAGCCGCTGTCGCCGCTCCCCCAGAGGAGGTCACGTCGCCCGCGATCGCCAGGCAAGACCCGTGCTCTGATGTGGTCCTCGAGCTCTGATGTGGTCATCATTTTTTCCTGTCTCATTTCTTCTTTCTCTCTCTTTGTTTGATGATGAATAGAATCTGAGGATGAGAAAGAGAGAGATAGAGAGCGGGGACAGGAATGATTGCTGCAGCCGGTGGCGCGTCATGCCTAGGCTTGCGAGACCCACGTGCATTTCGAAATGAAAAGAAAACAAAATGCACAGGACTAGTAGTCCCGGAATTTCGAAATCCTCTTCCGCAGCAAAACCGACCTTTTTCCATTTGAAAAGGGTCGGTTTTGCTGTTTTTTTAGAAACGGTCCATTTTGCTATTTAAAGTTGAAAAATGAGTGTTTTCAAAAAGTTTGTCCCTATATTTTATGTGGTGTTTCATGTGAATATTTTTCTTTGTGATCAGGACAAAGTTTGAAGCTTATATCGAATAAACTGTCTTTTCGGTCACTGGCTGATAGATTTAGCACATGTACCAATCAATTATGATGACATGTTGCTTAATTTGGGGGCAGTCATTCGGGTATGATTCAAACTTTGATTTACTGGAGATAGTAAGAAACAGAGCGAAGTGAGAAATAGAGCGAAGTCTTCCATGAGCGGGACAGCCTTCACGTTTCTAAATATTTATGTTTTCTAGATACTTGACCCTAAAAAGTAAGGGTGGTAAATGGACGAATCGAATCAGATACTGAGATGTTCGTATTTTGTATTTGTGCGAATTTGAACCCAAATTCAAATATCCTTGTTTGAAGTTTTTCGAATTCGAACTCGAGTACGCATTATTTAATAAAATTCATGAATATTCACCAATATTTATCGAATGTCAAAGTATATTCATTGTGCTAAAGAATTTAATTTTTAAATAGTGTTTAAATTTATAATGAAAATTATTCTTAATAGTTATGATGCATATATATTTAATTTGAATATTTCATTATAAAACATATTTAAGATTCTTTAAGTTTCTCAAAATTAATATATAGAATTTAAGCACAAAATATAAGTTGAATATATAAAATCATGTAAGTAATGATACAAATTATAAGCGATGAAATTTTAAACGAATATTTGATAAGTTAATGAATTGAATATATCCATGGTTAAATTTTGTTCTTTAATAAATTTGAATATAAATATTATTTGTTTAATGTTAAATGAACACCGGTTCGAGTATGACCAAATAGTTAGTCAAATAATTAACGAACTATTTGTATTAATTATGTGGTTCGTTTCCACCCCTACTCAAAACTTCAATAATTCCATATTAGACCCCCAAATCTTTGAAATCTCTCAAGTCCCTCGGATGCTAGAGGTCATGCAAAATGGTTCCACAATGATCAGAATGCCCTCAGCTTATGTTTCCTCCCCAAAACCTGTGTTCACAAAAACATAAACTGAGGGTCGTTTGTGTGGAAACATCAGTAGAGGGCACTTTGGTCATTGAGGGACTACTTTGCAAGACCCCATATTATTTGAGGGACTTATGAAGAATTTCGATGACTTGAGGGACTGATACAGAATTATTGGCGATTGAGGCACTAATGTCTAAAAAAACCTAGATTCTTGTCATTTGGTGAGGTAATTCTTACGCAGGCAAACAACGCCTAAGGGCCTGTTTGGATTCGTAGGGGGTGAAGGGAAGTTAAGGGAAACTAAGCGAAGGGAAGGGAAGAGAAAGGAAGGGAAGGGAATTCCCTTCCCCTTGGTTACACCCCAATTTGGGGGGTAACAATTTTTATACTATTAGGGGGTGAACCAAGGTGAATGGAGGTGAATTAACTTCACCTCCTAAGTGTTCCCAAACAAGGTGAATGGAGGTGAATGGTTCCCCTAACTTCCCTTCACCCTCATTCCCCTCAATCCAAACAAGCCCTAAGGAAAACATATCCATGAGTGGAGCGAGGACTTTGGGGGAGCATTTTATACAAAAATTTGTAGCCAGTTGCACCAGGATATTGTACAACACAATGTATTATCCTGTAGACGAAGGTGGCAAACAATGGAAAGTTGGCTCAAGATTGGTCCTGGCCCAGTTTTATGCTAAACTGGTTTAGAAATGTTCCATAGGAGGAGTGGTTTGTAAAAGAACATGTTTTGAGGCTAAAATTTGGCTTAAAAAACCGGGTCATTTCTGACCCAATTTTAACCAATAAAAAGCCGACTAAAAACTGAATTAGGATCAAACCTGACCCAGTTTTAAAGAATTGCCAAACACACCCTACTTCCTTCGACTATGGAGTCAAGGTCTACGAGAATGGAAGAAGCAGTGACGCAATGATTATGCCCGACAAATCTGAGTCCTGCAGTATTTGATTCTTGTTTGTTGCCTCTGCAAAAAAGTACATTTCAGGCTATGTATCATGGTCATCAAGTAGTAATCTTGCTTTAGGATGTTGCTTGTGGGTTGTATAGGGATAGCACTTGGTTTTTCCTTGAGAATGCTGACGAGTTTCCATCACAAATATGGCGCATCTTTTTCATCGTCGGATTTGTAAACTGCAGCTCCTCTTGGTGCTTCTTTTCCCCCCAAAATGGTTTTAAGGTTCCGTTCCTGCTCTTATGCTCCTGGTATTTGAACTTACCCTCACCTCATCTGTCATGATTTTGTAGAAATCGATCGTGTGGTTATCTCAGTTTTAATCAAATGGTGGCAATTTTCTCTTATTTTCTTTTCTTTTTCTCTTTCCCCCCCAAAACTAATAAATGCTCGATCGATGTATCGAAAAAAGTTCAGCTGGACTCTACTTACACAATTGTATTACACACACTGGGGGAATGAAGTCCTCGTTTGTGCATGCACTGCATCAATAACTGATCTTACACCTTCAATAAATAGATGAAGGTGTAATGAGCTTAAATGAGTGCAGAGAACCCGAGTCAGATTAGGGGAGCTACGCTGGGTAGAAAGGAAGTTTGTCAACCGACATACGTGGGCGATCGAGTGATAAACATGAACTCACAATTCAAGGAGTAAACTGAGACCTGCTCATTGTTTTCGACCATCCTCTCCTGCAAACCCCACCTACGTACATAAAATTTCAGATGCTTTTGCTGTTTGTGCATGCTTTTCTCTTAAGTATGCATGTATTCTTCTAATTCATCCCATAGAATAATTGTACAGGTTATTGAAAAAATAAAAGTGATTTTATAAAAAAAAAAAACGGAATTCCCTTCGTCAAGCTACATCTTCTCAGGAATTGTGAAGAATGGCAAAATACCAAATTGGCAAACCCATCTTACCCAGTGCTTGTTACTAGAACATATTACGGGCAAACTTGATAACACATAATTTTATTTTAATTCCGGTTTCCTTTCAGATTTTTAACACACTGACGACCATCAACTTCGACATTTATAAATTTATTAAGATTAAGGTTGTGACCCTCTTGATGATGGATGTTTTGGCTTCCTCGAGATGGTCTCTGGACGTATACACCCGTCAATATGAAATGGGAGCATTTTTGTTCTTCTACACCCACCACGGACTCAGAGCAAATAAAATGAGATCGCGCCTCACATGCCAGAGCTCGCATCAGAAAGCTCGGGTTGTGGGCGATATCAGAACAAATACCTATTTGTTCAGTTTCTCCTTCGATGTTATTTCTCAGGAAATCTTGATCGTACAATGCTAATTCCATAATCTTATTGCAAATTATAAGTGGATGACCAAAAAGAAACGAAAAACATCATAAACATAGGGATTTATGTGGTTCCAAGTGAATTCTGATAAAGATAAAGTTTTACTGCTCAGAAAAGAGGTTACTGGTTAAAAATAAAGATAAGGTTTCACTACGAAAAAGAGCGAATAGAATTAAAAAAAACGAAATAATCATAAACACAAGATGATTCTAAGCAAATCCTATGTCCACAAGCAACAACAGGTGCTACTGAGATGAGAGATTACACGTTATGCGAGATATTGAAACCCTGATAGAATCAACCTTTAGGTTCTATATTCTACCTCTCAGTTTCAGATCCAATCAGCTTAATAACAGTTGGGAATCCATATACTTACTGCCTAGTTACACTAGGAAGAATCCCCACAGAACCCAAAACCCTAAAAAGAGGGGAAAAAGAAGGAAAAAAAAAGGTTATGAACAGGATTTCAAAACAAAACAAACTTCCTGAAATATCAAACAACGCCCTGATAGACACCTACTCGCACAGCCTACAGGCGGTGCTCGGAAACCTGTGAAATGCAGGGAGCTCTTCACGCTGTCTATAAGCACTGAAAACATAGCCTACAGGCAGTCCTCTTCAAAACCTGAAATTGCTAGTCCGTTGCTTATGTTGACTCGCTCTCCTCCTCAAAATCACGTATCACTGAGTCGCTTCTTTTGACTCGATTCGAATCATGGATATATCAATTGATGGAGGCGGCTTCAACACAAGTTCTAAACATCATTTCTCTATGGGTTGCCTGTTAAGCGTCTACATACAAATAAACATTTTGACAGTTTAAACGATTCCTGCTTGTATTCCTGGAAACGTCCACAATTTGATTTGCATTACTCTCTCTCTCCCTCTCCCTCTCCCTCTCCCTCTCTCTAGATATGGTAACGATGTTCAGATGGCAGCGTGATCCCGCTAAATCTTAAGAATTAGTAGAACCACATGATTAACTCATGACAACAAGAAAAAGAACGACAAGGGCTTTCATCCAAAATGTCATAGACAAATAACTAACTTAACCAAATTTGTTATTTAATTCAATACAAGATCCTTCATGAAAAATAAACATAGAAGACACAAAAAAGAAGATAAGGGTGGCTCACTCATGAAGAACATTGCACTAGTGTTCATGCTTAGGGAACATAGAAAGTCTGAAGGATAGTTCCTATAGCTTTATCGACTACAGATGTCTTACCTATGGACAAAACAAAATCAAATGAAAATTCATTAACCAGGAGGCCAGTTCATCTGTCGCCCTCCAAGCAGATGAACATGAAGATGATACACAGATTGGCCTGACAAAGAAAACGAAAATTCTATTGAGAACCACTTCTTGATAAGAAATAAGAGTATGAGGTATTTCATAATGAGGTCTCTAAATTTCATATAGGAGGGAAATATATTTTGAGATAAATTTCAGAAAACTACCATGAACCTCTAGTGAAATATTTTGTTAGTTTTTTGCAAGTTACATGGGAAATGATACTAACATCCACTGGGGCCGTCGTTGATGACAACCCTATAGCCATCTTCTAATCCTTCCTGCTTCGCGATGACTTTGGCAATGTACATCAGATAGCCAAGTACCTGAATATGCCTTTCCTCCGCCTGCCAACAATGTCAAAAGAATTTTACCAAGAATTACCACAAGTTTAATACGCTACTTATGCCTTATTTAAAACACTCCACACTGTATGTTACAGACATAACAACATAAACTTTCAGCTGTAGAAGTAATAATTAGAAGAAATGCAAGGGACCTATTTTGCTCTTTTGTTTATAAATACAATCTATGGTGTTTGGAAGAAGTTCAACTTAAATTTAAGGTTGTTTCGAACGCCATTATGGACTGGATGAAATTTAAGTGGAAAGCTTGCAGATGGGATCTCATTGCCAACTGCCACACTTCTAGCCTGCGAGTAATGGAAAGCATTTGAAAAACTTGCATTCTCAGGTTGTTTCGAATGGAAAGTCACCAACATCTATTTTTTAGCTGCTCATATTCTCAGGTTGTTTCAAATGCTATTATGGACTGGATGAAATTTAATTGGAAAGCTTGCAGATGGGATCTCATTGCCAACTGCCACACTTCTAGGCTGCAAGGAATGGAAAGCATTTGAAAAAGGCTTGTTCTTCTTGAAACAGTTTACTATCTTTGGCAAGAAAGGAACAAACTTATAATCATGCATGAGGCAAGAGGTTGTGAAGCTTTGATCAGGGATATCACAATCTCAGTTTTAACTGCTGTTCTCAATACCTCTGTGGATGATGTAGTAAAGGATTGGTTTAAATCTTTGTAAGAATCTTCGTAAATTTCTTTTATGATTTGTGTAACTCAGTTTTTCACTGAGTCCTTGATGTACATAAACTTCTTACTTGGTGAGTGAACTAAATTTTTTTTCTTTTACCAAAAAAAAAGGAGGAAACTATATAACTGTTCTGGAGAAATCAGATTGAATTCAATCCCCACAACTCAAGCATCAGATATACCTTTTCAAGCATGGTTAAGCCTTTTGTGGGATATACTATATATCTTAGGTCATGTCAAGCAGAATACCAAACATGTATCTACCAAGTATCAGAGCATTTCTCAGCATACAGATGTATCTTGCTTAATCTACCATCGCTATTGAAATATAAGTTTTGCAATTGCTAACACTCACATTTTCAGGCAATACATACCTTAAGAGAACCAACTTTCTTCCCTTTCAATTTACAGATTCAGTTCAAAATCTTTTAAGCCCCACATTTCAGAAGAACCACATAAATCCCCTCTAGCATTTTTACGTATTTCTCCCAGAAAACAAATATTTAGGTGAACTACACAACCCTCCCTCTATAATATTTTTCAATGTTACATTAAACGCTGAGCGCTTCTAGGCGTCGGACATGGCGCCCAGTGCTTAGTCGCCTAGGCGGGCGCCTAAGCGGTTTCTGGGCGTTTTTTTTCTTTCTTCATTTAAGTGGTGGTCGATGAGGTTTTGCTGAAGGTCGGAGGAGGTAGTGGAGGTGTTCATATTTGGAGGTTAATGGAGTTTGGAGGACGTGTAGGCTATGACACATAAAATCACAATCAAGAAATGAGCAGACAATGCTCCCCTAAACGCTCGTAAAATCTAGGTGGGCAGCCTAAATACCGCCTAGGCGCTAGGCGCTAGTTAGGCGGCCTAGGTAGCCCCTAGGCCTAGGCGCTAGTTAGGCGACCTAGGTACCGCCTAGACCTAGGCATACGCCTAAGCGGATTAGGCGGAGGTGTTTTAAAACAGTGATATTTTTGATTCCGCTTGCACCAGTGACCAGCAGACAGACCATTGACAATGTTACCTACTAATCATTTTAACATATTTTTTCTTCTTAGCTCATTTCTTTCTTGTTTCAAGGAAATTCATTCCTTAGGAGCCCCTTTCGATAGCTCTTCATTGTAGCACCTAAACTATTCATTCCTTAAAATAAAATAAAAAAAGATCAAAAAGTTAATTCCTCAAAAAAAAAAATAATTTAACATGTTCCTTCACTATCAATAAAATTCGGGAAGAAACAGAAAGATGCTATAAACATTAACCGATCCTAGCATATAAAGTGAGTAACCACAATACCTTCGCAAGCCTTGTCAATCCATCTTTAACTTTGGGAATGATTATGATGTGCGTAGGAGCTTGGGGAGATATATCTCTAAATGCAAGAGCCTGTTGAACAAATAATATAACATGCCATATCAAAAAGAATTTAACCTTAATAGTTACTTTCTTCAAAATCATTGACTCTAAATTATATATGCGGACAGTTTGAAACATGCACCATGTTATTATTATGAACATTAAGCAATCTCCCCATTGATAAAAATCTCAAAACTAGAGGAGGTTTTAAACTTTAGAGCTTCCCCTGTTGGTATACACTGCTAAGTACACATGGTTTTCCATTGTGAAGTGAGGAACACAATTACAGGACATTTCCGGCTAGTTATGGTTCAAGAAAAAGATTAATAAAATATTTTTATGATTTGAAAACATTCCAAACTGCATTGGTCAATCAAATTCTCCTTGACGAGCAACCTTATATCTAAACCTGGAAAAAAATTTATAGCTTTTGAGATCTAAAACCACAAGACTATTAAAACATATTAAAAGGTGAAGTTATGGGACTAAAATCCCCACCAGCCATTCAATTCCTAAAAAGAGAATGGACAAAGAAATAAAATGAAAATACATTGGATAATATTAAATGATAAGTTCTCCTTTAAATTCTCTCTTCTCTTTCCTATTAAAACTTCATAAGTATTACATCTGATGAAAAGCTTAACCGGACAAAAAACTAAAAGATTCTGTAGTGGGCTGGAAATGGAGATTACATAGTCAAAACATAATTTCTGCAGGCAGCAGAGAACAGTGTCACCTGAAAGCATATCCATCCATTTCTAGACCACATCTTAGCAGTAGGGGAACTTTTCAAACTAACATCTAACGTGGAACAAGCTACCAGGATATATGTAATCATATGACTGTATAAAATAAATAGAGACAGATGAAATAAATAGGAACTTCATATTTACCTCATGGCTTAGATGAGTTAGAGAAAAGACTCAGATTGTTAAGACAAGTGGAAAAAAAATTAGTCTACACTTTGATCAGAGAATCAAGTTGCTGAATGAATGTCAATTATTCAACGACTGGAACCTTAACTACATGTACAATACTTTTAAAAGATTGTGCAACTAATGTCATGCTTCCTTTTGGTAAGGTACGGGAAATAAAAAGTACAAATTTAAGATTTTGGCCTCACAGCGGAACCAAATGGCCTCATGACTGAATCAATTCACACCTTCAAAACATGTGGTTGAACAATCAATATTTCGTCACACAAGCTAAAGAAATCATAAAGTTTTCATGAACATCATCACAAACTTTATTACAGAAAAACAAGTTTTTGTATAGATCTAGAAAACTTAATCACCAAGAAACAAAATAAGGAAGAATTCTAATCATACTAAAATAAAAGCCTTCCTAATAATTAGGTTCTAAAAGATTCCAAAATCAATTGAAATTCCTAACTAACAGTTGCCGAACACAAAACATTCTACTAAAATCATATTCTAGTACTAAAATAAGTTTTGACAACCTTGTTTCTTGTTTTTCTTCATCTGTTACCTTTGGGATTTTCTAAGGGAAAGGCATCATAAATCATCTTTCCTTCATGTTGGTTTCTTTTTGAATTATGTCGGTCCTTACCATAAAATTACTGAACAACATATTTGGCTCTACAGAACTTGTAATTTATATAATCAGTGACCATGTCTTATATACTTCTCCAATTGCCATGTGTGCAGTATTGCTTATGGAAGGGAGAAGACAACTCGATCTTCATCATTAAATAAATAAGTAATATTTCCGCACATATATTTCAGGCATGCAAAAAGTTGCATACTTTTCTAACTGCCAAGAGAAGGTAGTTCCACAAATGACCCTCCTAGTTGTTACATTTGTGTTTTGACTTCCATGCATAATGTATATCCCTCAGTTTGTTTCAAAACCTTACATAAATACTCTTCAAGTTTTTTTAGTGCATTGTTCAAATTTAAAAATTTCCTTAAGTCCTATCATTGTATAAGTTTGCATGTAAACCCTCCTTAACAGATGAAGATTTAGTATAAGCATTTTGCTCGTTATGAAAATGATAAAAGAAATTCTTCTGTTCTGGTTATGCCATATAATCCTCCTCTTCACAAGAAAATTATAGAAAACTATTCATTGAGGAGCTATTTGCAAACTTGTCAGTTCATTAAACGTTTGATGAGTACTTTTCTGCACTATTTTATGAAAACTGAGCTTCATTTTGAATAAGCATAATGTGAGGAGTTTGTTGTATTATCAGATCATAACACAGGTATATGTTAGAAAGTAAAAACCCATCATATATTTGACTCCAACTATGTTTATACATGCATTGTTACCACCAAACTAAACCTAGTTGTGTGTGTGCGCGCGCGCGTGTGAAGTACCCGGAAATCACATAAAAGAAACGTCAACCAGACTCAAACTGAAAACTAATAAAATAAAATAAAAGTTTATAATAAATGTGGATACACTTAATTTCAATTACTCAAAATTGAAACCATTAAATAAATCCCAAGACCATTATGTCTGAACAAATCTACTTAGTAATAAGATAAACAAAAAATTACAAATACATCATTAGACTATGATTTTAACCCTCACAAAAAAAAAACAAAGATATATCAAATAAATTATTCACGCACAGAATCTTCGGTGCCTGTTCAACAGTGCACATCTTGGCATGAGACAAATTTACACAGAAGCTTATCTAGCATGAGAAATGGAAGTATAGTATGATCGCAATTATAAAAAATGAACTACCTACCTTGGCATCCTCATAAACCACTTTGGAAGGAATCTCCTTATTTATAATTTTGTCAAATCTGCATTGCATAACATGATAGACAATTATATTCAAATAAGAAACTGTCAAAAGTCATCTATCTTTA
>NC_033795.1:39618143-39618658 GCF_001876935.1 Asparagus officinalis
CTTGTGTTGTTAAAAAAAATGCACAAGAAACAAATGACGGAAAAAGTGTTAGTTTCCCTGGTCAACCGTGTTTCCCTAATAAAAAATGAAGTTCAAACCTGAGCGAAAAGGATTGTATTAGAACTACAGTAAAATGTAATCCAACTAAATGTTAACATAGCAGCAATTACATAAATTGGCTTCATCTTGAAAAAAATAAGACTCGTCGCTGATTTTATAAATGTGCATTAGGCTAGAAATAAGTGCTATCCATGGTCGCAACCTGATGTATACACTCAAGGATCTGATAATGAAATAAATTCTATTTCAACGTAAATTAAACTGCGATTAGATTTACCCCTCAAGCAATGTATAGGAAAATAAAGAACAGTAATCTGATTCCATGGGACTCAAAGTGTGTATTTGCTCAGAAAAGTAGCCATTTATTTCATTTTGAAAGTAATTTCATAACATCTAGATCTAGCAGGTATGTTATGTAACTCGATAAAAAAAAACGAATTTGATCATTCACTTAA
>NC_033795.1:39618668-39667047 GCF_001876935.1 Asparagus officinalis
ATTAACCAAAGCATAATATGAATCATGATATAATAAATAGCCTAATTAGGCAAGGGTATAGGACTTTTTTTTTCAAATTCCCTTATGATGTAAAAGTTTATATTATATAGTACCATACAGTTTCATTTGGTAAACAGAAGCAACCTTTCAACAGGTATACATATTGAGAAATCTGATTACCATGCATCAAGTCCTTGGAGATGGCGATAGAGTTTAGTATGATGAATTTTACAGCCTATTAAGGAAAGAATAACATCACTGTGAATTTTACAGCTTCCTTTCCTTCTATCTCAGCTGGAACAAAATGTTTATTTGTTCTATGCTCTTCGTTACAATTAATATTGTCATTTTACAACTTTCTTCTTGTACTACAAGAGGACAGTCATAGAGTGCATGTAAACTTATTGAGGAAATGTAGATGTAGAAGAAGGATACAATGGTAGACAATCCACACACAGCAAAAGTATGATAATAGATGTCAGGAAAAGAAAAAAAAAACAAAAACAAATGGATTCACCCAATATACAAAGGGACTCAGGGTCCATCAATACTGGAGGAATAAATCAATTTATATCAATCTCACTTGGGCGATCCTAGGGTGATTTTCTTGCCAAAATCAAGATTTAATTTTGATCTTGTTTTGTGAGGTTTGAGTTCTAATTCTTGATCTTGGTTTGGTTCTTTCATTTTCTTTGATCTTTCTGAGTTAATGGCAACTGATCTAGTGAGTTTTGTTGGTAGAAATATTTGGGGAATCTACAAATCGAGATTTTCAAGTTTTTAACGGAGGGTTGATTGATGCTAAGAGGCCCATTCAGAGTAGGGCTTTGTTTTCTCAGCTCAATTCAAGTTTTCAGCCCACTAGAAACTCTAAGCCCATTCGAAACCCTAGGCCCAATCTGAAGGAGAAGAAAGTTTTCAGCCGTTCGATCAAAAGGATGGTGGGATCGCACACTTCTCGTCGCTCAGCTGAGGAATTGGAAAGTAATTGTAATGATAAGGATGATAAGGATTGAATTAGGGTTTCAAACCTAAATAGCCCCAAAAATATTCCTCTTTCTCTTGAAGAAATCAAGCACATACGTCTTTGTTTTAGGTGCGGATCTGAGGATCATTTGGAGAAATCTTGCAAAAACACAAGTTTACTACATTTGCAAAGGTTTTTGGCATGAGGTGAGGTTCTGTTCATCTCCTACAACAATCAAACAACATCGTGACTCTGGAGGAGAAAAATCGAGGCTTTGGAGAGTTTGCTACACTTGCAGAGATAATGGAAGAGTTCAGCAGTTCAATGTTGGTGGTTATCGACATGATGAAGGAGGTTTTCAAGGGTCGAGACAATTTGGGGTCATCGATATCAAGGCAACTGGAATTCTCAGAATACCAGAGTTGATAAGGGCTTTATGGGTTCTAGTTATTTTAGGGGTAATAGATCACGACAGGAGTTTTTCCAAGATCATAGAGATCATGGTGCTCCTAGAAGAAATATTGGTGATTTTCCTCCTTTGAGAGAAGAGAGGAAATTTAAAGGAAGGATGACTGTTGTAGAGGATCAACCATTAAAGAAGAAATTGAAAACTCAGGAGGAGGTTGAAGGTGATTTTGTTTCTGAAGTTGTATTAGAATCTTCTTTGTTCCTTGAATCTGTATGTGAAAATTTTAAAAGTTAAATGGTTGTCTCAGTGTTAGAAGGCAAGGATGTCTCAGTTAGATATTTGGAGGGAAATTTTAGATCCTGTGATCCTTTTCTGACTCAGACATTAGGGTCCCCTTTTTAATATGGATTTTTTAAGTTAAAATTGCTCCTATTCAATGTTTACTAGATATGGTAAAGAGAGTTCTCCTATTCAATGTTTGCTAGATATGGTAAAGAGAGTTCTCCTATTCAATGTTTGCTAGATATGGTAAAGAGAGAAGTTCTATGTCTGGGATCTGCAACATTGAAAGTGAGACAATGGAGTTTTTAGGAAAGAGCTGTAACTGAAGTAAGAAATCAAAGAGTGTAGATAAAAATTAGTGATGTGCCTCATTTTCTATGGAACTGGGAAGCATTCTCAAGTTCTATTAGACACTTCACTGACTTGATAGAGATTGATGATTCCACAAAATCTGGTAAAAAAAATGGTGAAAGCTATTTTGTTAGTTGAATGTGCTGAGGTTAGTAACATTCTCAAAACTCTAACCGTGTTCTACAACAAATGTTATCATGCTTTGAAAGTTAAGATTGTTTCTATTTTGGGGCCTATAACAAAGAATAGAGGTAAAGAAAAAATCAATGTGGCCTCTAGCTTCATGAAGACTGATTTAGGAACAGTTGAGGAAATATATCAATATAGTAAGAGTTCTTCTGATAGTAAATCTGTGTCATTTGGCAACTTGTCTGGTGGGGGTCATTGGAAAGTTAAGAATGATTTGAGGAGTCAACCCTAGGATCCAATGACAAACTCTCTGTGGGGTGTCAAACTACAGAAAATTATAGATTGTGGCATTCAGAAAAAAAAAAGTGATAAAAAAGATGAACAAGAAATGAGAGTGTTGAAAATTCTCAAAAGGAAAAAGTTAGAGTTGTGAATAATAAAACGGTTATTGAAGGGATGATAGGAGAGTCTTCAAACGTTATGAAGGGTGTGGAGTTTTTAGTGATGGAAAATTAATAAGTAGGATAACCTTCACGAGTTGTAAAAGGGGTGGAGTTTTTATAGAAAGAAACTCAAAAGGTAGAACTGACAGAAGAGGAAGATTTTATGCCAGAAAAGAAACAGGGTGACATAAGTGTGGAGAATGAGAATGTTAATGCTCTTATAAGAGAAGAGAAGATGATAATGTTGGAAAATATGTGGGATTTAAAAGCTTGTGATAAAAAAGATATTTCTAATAAAGAGGGTGTATCAGCTGAGAGTGCTATAGTCATATATGGTAGGCAAAATGATGAGGTAGTTG
Source organism: Asparagus officinalis (assembly GCF_001876935.1). Classification (NCBI taxonomy): domain Eukaryota; kingdom Viridiplantae; phylum Streptophyta; class Magnoliopsida; order Asparagales; family Asparagaceae; genus Asparagus; species Asparagus officinalis. The sequence goes on from NC_033795.1 coordinate 39,621,609, forward strand.
AATGCTAAGAAAAGGATTGCATTGGTTAGAAGAAGTCAAAGAAATCAATCTTTATAACAGTTTCCTATAATTGACAAGGCTTCAGCTAAGATGGAAAAAATGGATTTTGGAATTGCTTCTTCTGATGGGACCTAAGTTGCATGAAAACGGGCACGGGTGCTGATGCGGTTGTGGGTACAGGTACGAGACACGACAAATTTGTGAAATATAGGGTATGGGGACACAGCTACATTTATATATTGAGATTAATAAGTTACATGAGATCATTATTATTTTCTGAATTATGAGCTATTTAAATTTAAATTCCTATCATATTTTTAAGTTTATCTTATTATGTTGATTATTATACTTTGGAAAATGCTCTTTTTTTTAACTAGACACTCAAACCACTCTTTTAAATCATACTTTTTAACTTAGATATGATCTTAAAAAACCGGATCCATATCTAGCGAGTTTCAAGAAATGAACATGAATGGTAGGATATATGTCCAAGAAGCGTACAAGTATTTTAAATCAAAATATATATCAAGTAATTGCGTAAATGTCTGGGTAAATATATGCATATATCCAAGGAGGCCCATGAAGTTTGGGTATAGGTAAGTGTCGGGTACGGGTACGGCTTCTTGATAGAAGTACCCAGGTAACATAGGATGTGACAAATCTTATTGGCAGAACTTTAGGTATGTCTCCATTTATTGGTATTACTTTTGTTCCTGTTTTATTCGAAAATCTAAGTGATGGACAAATAATTCATATTTCTAATCAGTGTGTTGTGATATATAATTCTAATCATGCTCTTAATGCTTTTGATTACATTATAAATTTGGCGAGGGAGAGGGTATGCTCTCTTTGAGGTAGTTCCTGTGTGTTATGTGTGATGGTGTGTAAATTTTTTGGAAAAGAATAACAATTGTTTGCTCTTGAAATGTGAGAGGTTAGGGTTTAGGTAGTAAAAAATTTGGGGTGAATGACTTTTGTAAGTTAAATAGATTTGATATTGTGTGTTTTCAAGAAACAAAGCTAGAAGTAGTTATTGATAGTATTTTGAAGAAATTAGATGGTAATTGGTTAAAAGACTGAGTGTGTCAACTAGTTGTAGGCTCTGCTAGAGGAATGTTAATTTGTTGGTCTGAACACAAGTCGAAAAAGTTGAATGTAAGAGTTGGAGTGTACACTTTATTAGTGGAATTACAAAATAGAAATGATGGTTTGAAATGGATGTTAACATCTATTTATGGTCCTCACTATCATAAAGAGAGGCAAGATTTCAGGGAGTAATTAAAGAATATTTAAACTGTGTTCTGGAGCATGAATGATTGCAGGAGATTTTAATGTTACTAAAAATCAGTGTGATAGGAAAGGGAAAAGAGACCATATTAAAGACATGGGAGAGTTTATTGATATTGTAAATGAGCTTGAGATGATTGATACACCACTAAAAGGGAGAAAATTTACATGGAATAATAAAAGGGAGTGTCCTTCTATGGCTAGGTTACGTAGGATCCTGTTTAATGTGGAATGGGAAAATAAATATACTTTATCTAACTAAAATAGGTGTGCTAGTCATCTTTCTAATCATATTCCTTTGTGCTTAGAAGCAAAAAATGCAGCGGTTTGCAAGAAAATTTTTAGATTTGAATAAGTGTTGTTGCAAGAAGATAATTTGAAAGAAATCTAGTCTAGTCATGGTGATTGGCTCATCCTACGTGTAACTTAGCTGCAGGCAACTTCATTGGAAAACTGAGTTTTGTTAGGAAAAAGTTGAGAATATGGGCTAAGAACAACTTTTATAGCATTAGAGAGACTAAAGCTAAGATTTTAAAGGATATGTTAGAAATGGATGTGACTGAAGAAAATAGACAGTTAACAAATGCAGAGAAGGGGAAAAGGAATTATAGCAAATGGATAATATTTTAGTTCAAGAGGAGATTATGTGGAACCAAAGATGTAAAGTAAATTGGCTTAAACAGGGAGATAAAAATAGTGAGTTTTTTCATACTACGAAAAATGATATAGATAATGGGGTGGAGATTAGTTCAGAAGAGCGAATGGTAAAAGTTTTTCATAGTCATTATAAAAAAAATTGGTAGAAAAGTGATCAAAAGATGTGAAGATGATTGGCAGAGATTGTTCTCTCAGTTTGATTGGGAAGCTGAGGACTTAGAGTCACCTTTCTCTCTATGTGGGATTAAAAAAAGTTATATTTGATATGAATGAGAACAAGTGATGTGAAATAATGTGTATGTAGGTATGGATAACAGCGATAACAATGTTTCACCAAATCAGCGATCGATCTAGGCAGGAAGCTTGAGAATAAAGTGAAGCTCCAGATGGTTTTTAAACAAAAGTTGTAAATGTACTAAGTTTAGATCTTTGTAAATTATTCAGATAATAAATGTAATGATTTGTTCTCTTAATAAAGTTCGACTCGTAATATATAAATTTGCAGATATACTTAGCAACGGAATAACTCACTCACTAAATCAAACAGAATACATCACAATTAATATTGATAGTAACATTCATGCAATAGCGGTTCCGGAAAAACTAGGTCGAAAGAAAACTAAACCTTTGTCGAGTTGAACTCGTTTGACGGGAGGGACCTCTGGAGGCGGTGTGACAATACCAAATCTGAGTGGTGGAAGTTCTCCTCCAAGAGCTATGTAACTGAGATGAAGCTGCGTGTCTGGATAGAAGCGTCGGTGCTACGAGTTGATCCCAAACGGCTCTCCACGATCTCGACAATCTTAGGAGTCACGCGCTCAATGTATCCAACTACGGTCTCGAATGGCTGATAATCGAACCACTAAGAGAGCTGTAAATCAACCACGCCTATCTCTGGATCATACACGAACTGGGCGTTTTCGGCTTCAGGATCGACCATGCACCAATGGGTCGCGGAGTCGGGGTTCGAAGCGGATTCGAACCGGACTCGAACTGGACTCCAAACGGGTCTGAACAAGTGTGAGTTAGATCTTATTTGAAAATCAGATCCAACTGACTAGTATCGGGTCTGATCAAGTGGGTCTGATCCAAGTGAACTCAGTCCCCAAAACTAGATCAGATCCAGGTGAACTGGACAGATCTGATCAAAGAGAACCAACTCCAAAAGGTCTCTTCGGTGTGACTTTCGATATGAGGGAAGAGAGGACGAGCGACGTTGGAGGATGAGGAACGACGATGATCTTGGTGGCTGAGAATGGCAATGGGGCGGAATAGAACGCGACAGAGAGTGGGGCATTTTGTCGAAGCCGTCGGAGATGGGACGGTGGAGGTGGAGAGAGGGGAGGGCGACAACTGCTTGAACAGGAGAAGGAACAGGGGAGCGGACTAAGGTTTCACACCCACGTTCCACACGTTCAAGCACATAGGTAATTGCAATTAATTTCTCAAAATCTTCATTAACTAAAATTCTGATTACAGAGTGCTTTTTATAGAGCAATTACAGATTTAGCGATCTCTCACAATCAATCAAATCTCTCACAATCCAACAAATATCAAAACTAAATAACTATCAAATCTAAACCACAATTCAAAATTTAAATCTAATTTACTAAAGCTAAAAATAACTACTAAACATAAAATATCAAAACCACATCGTAGGGATTCGATGTAAGGCTAAGACACAGCGTCTCCTGCGCTGATAAACTCGGCAAAAATCTCGTGCACGCGTTTGGATGTCCTCATCAACAAGGCTCCATAACCTGATGATTTTTCGCCTTTTTCTAAAATATTGGGCGATCATTAACGAGGACTTGTGAAAGGTGCTTAAGGAATTTTATGAAGAAAAGTTGGAGATAGAGAGATTTAATTATGCAAATGTGGTACTGTTACCCAAGAAAATTGAGGCTGAGGAGGTTGGGAATTATAGACCCATCAGTTTGTTAAATGTGGTTTACAAAATAATAACTAAGGTATTCACAAATAGATTGAATGTAAAGCTTGGAAGTCTCATAGATCCTGTTCAAATAGGATTCATAAAGGGTTGGTGGAAGGAGTGTGTACTACATAGGAAATAATAAATTATCGTTTTTATAATAAGAAAAAGGGGTTTGTTAGTGAAGCTAGATTATGCAAAAGCTTATGATATGTTGGATTAGGTTTTGTTTTCGATGTTCTCAAGGCAAAAGGATTTGGAGATAATTGGATTCGGTGAATTACAAAGTGCTTATGTGGTGGCAAATCAGCTATTATCTTGAATGGTTCTCCAAGCAAGTGGATTGTTCCTCAAAGAGCGGTAAGACAAGGGGATCCTTTGTCTCCTTTGTTATTTGTTTTAGGAGCTAATATGTTCGCTAGGATGCTTGCTAATGTAGAGATCAATGGTTTAGTTCAGGGTCTTGGTTCCAGATAATGGAAGGAGGACGACTCTATGTCTGCAGCATACAAATCATGCACTTGTTTTCTGCAAGAATAATAAGAAGCATATAACTGCTTTAAAGTTGATGTAATACAATTTTCAGATGATGTCAGGGTTGAAAATTAACTTCAACAATGGCTCTGTGGTCTTGCTTGAGGACAATGCGGATACTCAATAGCAAATAGCCACCATGTTTACTTGTAAATCTTGATCTTTTCCTATCAAGTATATTCGTATACCATTGAGGTCTTATAAATTAAAAAAAGATTACCGGTTTCCATTGATTGAAAAGATTGATAAGAGATTATATGTGGAAAGGGAAATGTTTATCTAGGGATGGGAGGTTAACTTCAGTAAATTTTGTTCTTTCATCTATCCCATTATTTTGGATGTCCATTTTCCACTTTCCACTTCCCTAAATGGTTGTGTGATAGAATCGATAGGGCTAAAATAAATCTCTAGACTAGAGATGATAAAATCAGTGATGTTTCTAATTTGGTGACTTGGGAGTTATGTAAACCTAAAGAATTTGGTGGGATAGGTCTGTTAGATTTAAGAAACATGAATAAGGCTTTGTTGACTAAGTGGTTGTGGACTTGGTTTTCAGATAAGGATGTTCAGTGGAAACAAGTGATTTCTCACTCTTATTATGATGGAGGTTATGGCTTGGAAAGTTTACAGTCTAAAGGATCAAAATTTTGGAGAGATACTACTTGTAATTTGGAATATCTTTTAAGTAATACCAGTGGGGGTGGGGTTTTTTGGCTAGATAAATGGTGTACGGATTGGTCATTAGCATCCAGGGTCCCTAATTTATATGCCTCTGCTGTAAAGCCTAATATCTCTTAGAAGAAGAATGAACGATGATTGGCAATGGGAGGTATCTTTTGTTAGACAGCTTCAAGGCCAGACTGTGCTTAAATACGCTGACCTTCTTCGTATAATTAATAATGTGCATTATTTAGAAGCACCAGATATTAGGAGATGGAGATTGTATAATAAAGGATGTTTTACTATAAAATCTATGTATATTTTTCTTAGTGATGGTGGTATAAGAGATGAGTTTAGTAAAATTTGGAAGGTTCCTATGCCCTTAAAAGTTCCAAGTTCTAATTTGGTTGATCAATAAACACAGGATTAAGTACCAAAGAAAGTTTGATTAAGAGGCACACATATGTGTTCACAAAAACAGTGGGATATGTGAAACTGAAGATGAAACACTAAACCACATTTTCATTGATTGTAGTTTTGTGTCATCACTATGGAATTCTTTGAAATATAAGTTTCAGTTGGTTAATGCATCTTTCAGGATGTGAAGCAGATTTGGTCACGGAAAAATGAGAGTATTCCATGGACCAAAAACATGAAATGGGATGTTATGATAAGTTGTCTGTTGTGGAATGTTTGGCATGAACACAATTTGCATATTTTTAAACGAAATAAAAGACATGCATTGGAGGTACTCAATCAGATTAACAAATTTTATAATTTTTGGATAGGCAACCTTCCATCCAGGTACAAGGAGCCCTTATGCTATGTGAAGAAGAAGAAGAAGAGAACATTGAGTAGAACAGGTGATGGAGACTCAAGAATTGGAGGATCAGATGATGCAGGCAGTAGCTTGATGGTGTTGCAAATTGGATGATGGAGACCACGGTTTCATTCAAGTGGGATATAAAGTTTTTTGTAATATATAAACTAATGCTCAGTCTGTGTTTAGATACTTGGTTTGGAGGCCAATATGGTGGTTTTGATGTTTGTTCATATGTGGGTGGTTCAGTGCCTGCCTCCTCTTTTTTTTTTTTTTTTTTGTAACAAGCTTTACTTTGATGGTGTATGCATCTGGAGGTGTTGGGATTGCATGCTATACCATATGTATAACCAACCTTGAGCTTTAATGGGATTTCGTGACGGCTGGGGTTTATTTTGAACGCCATCCCTTTTCTCAAAATAAACAAATAAATAAATAAATAAATAAATTTTACAAAGGGATTGACCCAATTTCAACCTATCAAAATGAAGTTAAGGAACATATTTTATCCTTATGCAACTTCTAGGTCATAACCATACAACTGTGTTGCACTTATGACAACACTTTCTTAGCATCATCTCTTGCACAATCATCAGTGGTAGCGGTACCACCTTGAGAGGCAGAGAACGAAAAGAATCAATATAATAAATAAATAAATCTTCATCTTTCAAAACCATGGTTGCTAGGACCTGCTCAAGTCCCCTGTTTGCCTTTTGGGATGTTTTTGACCCTGCTTCTAGATTTAAATGATTTTTTCTTCTTCTTTTGATATTTATTGTTTTTCTTTTTGTCATGCAAATAATTTTATTTATAATTTGTCCTCCATTTTCCAATTCTGCTGTTTGTTAGATCAGAGTTTTCATGATCTAACAAATTGCACGAACGGTAAGGTTGTTTTCATGGGTTTTACAAAAACCCTCCAAATTCATCATCACTTCACGAGTTGTCAACAAACATTCATCCAATAGATAAATTGTTCGAAGATCTTTTCAACCCATTCTTGTTTTTTGTCCCCTAATAAATAATAGTACAATTGTGGGATTATATCTAGAATAAACAAGCTTTTGAAATAGCCAATGATACAACAAATCTACCCAAATTTTTTAAATAAAAAAAAAGAAAAGCGTATGAGAATAATATTTACATGGTGGGAGCATCGTCGGCGGTGGGAGCAGCAGCAGAGAGCGCTGCATCTTTCTCTGAAGAAGCCATTGGGAACTACGGCGAGGCGATGAATGAGAAGAGAGCTCAAAACTCCAAGCTTATATCTTCGAGAAGCTGCGGTGATCTAAATGGCCTGAAAATGTTTAAGCGGCCGGCATTAGTCTGAACCTGGACCCCAGCCCAGCAAGGGTTTCAAATGAGCACGGCCCACTACATCGGAGTACATTAAATGTGATATTTATAGGCCAAATTATGGGTGCTAAACCGTATCCGTGTCCGAGAAATTTATAACTGTATCTGTTAAGATATGAATATAGTTACTCAAATCTATAACTGATAGGATATAGCTATAAATATGATTTTGTAGTGAAATATCCATATCCATATCCACAATATCCGAATAAATACTAGTCATATTGTTACTATAGTTTTAGTCCTTAGATTATAAATCTGAGGTTAATTTTAATGATCAAGATATCTAATCTTATCTTTTTAGATATAATGATCATTCTTTTGTATCACATGAACTATATTTCTTTAATGCCATCCAGTTTTCTCATATCTGTTTCGTATCTGCATGCATGTCCGCTTATATATCTGGATATATATATCCCTATATGTATCCGACTTTAGTGAATATGGATATAAATTTTTCTTACCGAGTTATATCCGTATCTGAATCCGTATCCAAAATGGGTAAGTGGATATGAATATGGTAGGTATCATATCTAAGCCGTATTCGGACTAAATGCACCCCCAGGTGGAATCCATAAAAACCACCTTGTAAGTTTTTTAAAAGCTAAACCACATTTAGTGCATTGAGTTTTCAACCAACCACGTTTTATCAAATTCTATTTAATTAATATATTAATTATTCAAACTACTCTTATTACTTACACATGTATAGATAGGAAACACGTGTTAGGCATGTGCAATTGATGAGGATAGTTTGGATATTTAAGACATTAGTCGAGTAGAAATTGACAAAAAATGATTGATTGAAAACTAAATACACTTATAAGATGGTTTACATATTAAAGAAAAACTTCAAAGATGGTTTCTATTGATTTGACCTATTTTTAAGGTTGTTTTCATGAAAAAATAGCATTTTTACATCAAAACCACCTTAACTTTTACCCAAATTAATGGATATCACCTTTATTTTTATTTATTTATTTATTTATTTTGATGAATACCACATTTACTTGCTAACATACTTTCAATGTCACACCTATTTTAGTTTAAACCTAAAAACTATGCAACCTGTCAATAATACCCTCCAACCCCCTTTTGTGTAAAACATGTGTACCATATTAACTCACCTATTAACTCTGGTTAATATTTGGTCCCCACCAAAACTGATAATCGAACCCCACCTAAATTCTCACCAAAAAAACTTCTACTGTCTGAGCGTGCTCTTTCTCCCCCATCTCATACCCGTTATTTTTAAGGGGAAAAAACCCAAAATTCTCTTAATTTTGGTGTGGGATCTCAAGGTTGTGCTTGTGTGGAGGTGGGTCTCCGACATCTTAGTCTAGAAATAGGAATTCTTGTTGGGACTGTCGACTATGGTGGGTTTGAGTCTTCAAGTGAAGGTAATGTTATTTTAACTTTTCCAATTGCATGTGGTTTGTTTGGGGCGAGAACTTGAATTGGGTTTTTGGTAGATAGAAGTAGTCAATTGATTTTTACGCGTGCATTAGGGTTAGGGTTGATTAGGGCTTTGACAAATGAACAAGAAATGAGTTAAATTGGAAAAGTTGGTTGCTTAAATAATTGTGTAAAATGAGAATATTAGTTTAATTTATGTTTATATGTTGAGTAATTATTGGCAAATTGGTCATTGTGTTGATCTGCAACATGTAAAAGAATTTGATTGCTACGATTAACTTAACTGTACATTATGATGCTTAATTACTTATGAAATTTGCAATAATTGTGTAATTTGAGTTAAATAGCATCACATTTACTAAATGGGGGTACTTAAATGCAAAGTATGTCAAAGTATAGGTTAATGATTTGCTATTTAGTTTATTGAAGTGGTTTTTCAATTCATACATTGATTAACCTAAGATAAGTAAACAGGGTATTTAATGTAATTTCTCTTTTAATTTTAGGGTGTATGAATTTATGGTCGTAGAGTATTATCATGGGGGATATTTGAAAAGAATAGGGGATCATTGAAATATGTGGTTGGTAAAGTTTTTACTAAACATTATCACATTGTTGGTGAAATGTCAGAGTGGGAGCTAGAGGCTATCCTAAAAGATCAATTGAACTGTAGATTGAACAGTGTGGCAGAACTCTTCTATAAGATTCCTGGAAAAAATTTAGCACAAGGAATTAGAAAAATTGCTAATGATAGAGACATCAATGTGATGGTTGCTTCTCTTGGAAAAAACAATTGGACTGTTGTTTACATTGTGCATAGTGTCGAAGAATATACTGGTGAGGTTGATATTAATCTTAGAGAGGGAGCACGTAATGAACCACCAAATGATGATAATGCTACTACATCTGAGGCAGGCCCAAGCAATGCAAATGTAGAGGATACTAATCAAGACAATAATGAAGCTAAACATGATGAGAATGAGGTATACTCTCCAATAGCATATTGTATTTATCCCTAAGTACTCTCCTAAATAATGAGACTTATTCTCCTATATACTGATGGTTGTTATATTTTTATGTATAGTTGTGAATGAAGACAATAAAAACAATAAAGACAATGAGGCAACTGAGGAAGCTCAATATAATGATAATGAGGTATATTATTCTTTATTTGTATATTTTGAACATAATTGTTGTTGTTGAAGTTGATTATATTCCATGAGTTGATATTAGGTGGTATCTGTGTAAATTTATATAATATAAGGTGGTATATGTATAACATATTATGATTTTAGGTGGTATCTGTATAACATAACTTGATATTATGTGGTAACTATATAATATATATTGAGTAGACGTGTTATCTGTATAGTCTATGCTAGTTTAAGGTGGTATCTGTATGATATTTTTTAGAAGTAATATGGTATCTGAAAATTATAATTTTTTGTATAGGGCATTGATAAAGATGATGGGGCTAGTGATGATAATGAAGACAATGGGGCTAGTGATAGTCATGATGATGAACATGATGATGAGGGTGCTGATGAAGGATTAGGTGATGCAAATGAGGCCACTGAGGAAGCTAAAATTGATGACAAAGAGGGACTTGTGGATGTAAATGTGGTGAATGAGGATGAGGATTTTGAGTTTCATCTTAATGATGCTGACTATGATGATGCCAATGAGGAGGACGTTGAGTTAAAGGAAGAAGTAGAGGCTACAACACAACCAACAACTAAGGTGAACATGAATGAGATGTTTGATGATATATCTCAGGTGGATGAACAATTAGATGGTGAGACTAAAAAGTTGGCGAGTTTACAAGGCTCTGTTGATGAGGAAGTCTAAATCTAGAATTCAACGAGGATAAAGATTTTGACATGTCCGTTGACTTGGTATTGTGTTTGAAATTTTCTTCCAATGAGCTTTTAATAAGAGCTCCTAAGTTGCATGCAATACAAAAAGGATATGATTTTTACTACTTGCACAATGATACCAAGAGGGTCTGTAACTTGATGGATAGAAAGGTGTTAATCATAGAAACTGTATAATATATTTGTAACTTTATATGTCACATATTTGCATATTTTTCCAACATTATGCTAATACACTCAAACTTTTAATGTTTGTATAGGGCTTAATTGAAGCTTTGAGGATAGTTGTACCTATTGTTGAGGTTAGAATTTGTTCTAGGCATATATATGCCAACTTTAAACAAATATTTGTTGGGAAGTCTTTCAAAGATGCTATGTGTAGAGCTTGTAGGGCTTCTACAAAAATTAATTTTGATGAGACAATGAAAATTATCAAGTACATGGATGAGGGTGCTTACAACTATCTTATGGCTAAAGATCCTTCACATTGGAGCTTGCATGTATTCAAGGAAAGCATCAAGTCAGATTGCTCGTTGAATAATATGTGTGACTCATTCAACAAAATGATTTTTCAAGCAAGAGACGAGCCTATTCTCACATGTATGGAGTTCATTAGGAGGATGCTTATGAAGAGGTTCATGCTCAAACAAGAGAGCATTGCTAAGATGGAGAGGCTTCTAGTGCCAAAGACATTTAAAAAATTGAATTTCTTAAGCATGAGGTAAGACACTGTAAGACTGACTTTGTAGGAAATAAAAATTTTAAAATGACATATAAAGAAGATGATATCTACATAGTGAATCTGGGAACAAAAAGATATGGATGTAACAAATGGCAACTCAGTGGCTTACTTTGCATACATGGAGTTGTAGCTCTAGTTAAAATTGGCATGACTGTTGATGATTTTGTGCATGAGGCATATACAAAGAAGACCTATATTCTAGCTTATGCCATGAATATCTCACCTCTACCTGGTATGAAGCAATGGCTCAAGACAGGATATCCTGAACCAGGTGCTCCTCAAATAAGAATTATACCAGGGAGGTCAAAGTAAAGAAGAAGAAGAGAGATTGGAGAGCAAGCTACATCCACTTAAAGGGAGAAAAGGAAAAGAAAATGCATAGTAGATGTAGGAATTATGGACAAAAGGAGAACAACAAGAAGACTTGTAAAAATTTAACCTAAGCTAATAAAGGGGATAGGCCAAAAAAGTTATCTCAAGGGGTATGTCTCTAAATTTTGTGTATTTTCAACCATTTTTTGTCAAAACTTGAATTTGACAATAATAAGTATCCATCTTCATGATATAGGGTACTACCCAAGAGAGGCCACAACAATCCAACACAGGAGCTCTCCATGAAAGTGGTCAGGTAATCCAATATTGTCATGTATCTAATAGTCCTCATTCCTCACATGATATCTCACATATATTTAATTTTGTGTGTATACTCTCTATTTTTTTTAAACTTGAATTTGACAACAATAGGTATCTATCTTCATTGTATAGGGCACTAGCCATGAGAGACCATAAGAATTCAACACAGGAACTCCTCATAAAAGTGGTCAGGTGAATAAATATTGTCATGTACATAATATGTCTCTATCTTGATGATACATTATATTTTTCTTGTCTTAATTGCAGATTCCCTCTATGATAACAACCAATCTCTTACAAGCCTTTACACCCACACAAGATTACACAGCAGGTTACTCACCAACTCTAGCAAAAGGAACACCAAATGAGTACATGAGCAGAGTCAAAAATAGGGGTAATGTTTGCATTTCTGTGCCATAAGTGAGGAAGACAACACAACAAATGCAATAAGGGGAAAAACATAGCAAAGCCTACACGGAAGCCTTTGATTCCTTTTATTTTTTGTGGAAAAATTTGGTTATCTCAATGGTTTTGGAAACTTATGGTGACATGTGTAAAAGTTTAACTTATATGTTGTTAACTGTAGGTAGTATCTGTGATATACTTGAACTTAAAAGGTGGTTTATGTACTCATTGTTAACATTTAAGGTGGTAACTATAAAATTAGCTAAAAGTTAAGGTTATTTGTATAAATTATGTAGTTTTTTTTTATGATTTTCTTCACAACGATGCATATAATTCTATTATTATGCCAGAATTGTTATTTGAGTTGTATTTTCTATAAATTCTATATTTTGTTTATATTTGGTGGTAATTGTGAATTACTTAACATAACAGGTGGTTTATATCAAAATTATCTTAAGTTAAGGTGATAAATATATCCATTAAGATTATTAAAGGTGGTATCCATAACAAATATTAAAGTAAATGTGGTATTTGTGAAATCAGTAAGTTTATGTGCATGATTACTTTACCTCTATCTATGAGTAAAACCGTGATCATCTGCAAGTGTGTGTTCATCTTCGATTAACTATGAGTTTATGCACTCATATCTCCCATCAGTTGCATGCTCTGTATATGTTTCTATGTGGATAATGACATAAACACATGAAATGGTGACAAAAAACTGCAGACACAACAATGAATTTAGTTCAATTTCCCCCATTTTTTAATGCAAAGTCGTATTTTCATGACAATATACCGGGTACATTCTATTATTTATCACCTATTATAAACATAAGCAACACGATTACAACAATTACATTGGATGCAAAAAACAGTTTGGATTTCTGCTACTAATCTTTTACATCTCCTTCTTCATTGAAAGATTTTCAGTTTTCAGTTGATTATTTTTATTTGCAAGCCCCTTCAGATCCTCTTCCATCTCTTCCATCTTCTTGCTCATCTCTAGAAGCTTTTCCTTTATTTTCTTCTTCTTAACAATTAGCTTATTCACCATTTCCCTTGGCCTCCCAACAACCTCACCATCATACTACATAAAAAAAATTACATCTTTCATAACAAATTAAAGAACTTGAGAAATGACAACTGAAAAATCTTCTCCCTGTGTTAGCTTCAGTCTTCGAAGTTAGCATTGAAGCTATCAATTTGCATTTACACAAAATGTGCATGGATCTTCCATGAGAATATGAAGAACCTGTTGAATATTCAGTAGCCATTGATAACTGAAACAATATCACTCAAAACACTAGGGAAATGTAAGCAAGAACGAAGATGGGGTTTATGAAAGAAGAAGAAGAGGAGAGGGGGTTCAGTGAACACAGATCTAGAATATTGGTTGTCGACACGATATAATGTCGGAAGATTGAGTTTAGGGAAGAAGAAGAAGAGGGCACAAAAGATTCATGTGCCTTCTTTTACATGGGTTGGGTGGGGCGAGTTAATAGGGTACACGTGTTTTACATGTGAATAAGTTGGAGGGTATTATGGTCAGGTCAAATAGTTTTTAGGCTGAAAATATGAATATGTGTGACATTAAAAGCCTGTTAGCAAGTAAATGTGGTATTCATCAAAAAAAAAGTAAAGGTGGTATCCATCAATTTAGGTAAAAATTAAGGTGATTTTGATGTAAAAACCCAAAAAAGTACCCCTCTACTGAAAACTATTTTTCGCTGAGGAAATTTATTTTTGAGAAAATTTCAAAATGTAAAAATTGATTAAGTTGACTTGTCAAAACTAAAAATTGTCTATACTTTTTAGAGATTTCTTATTTTCCTATGTGTCTTCATTTTTCAGGTTTTTTGTTTCTAAGCGCACAGTCTTACCTTGACTTAATTTTAAGGCCACCCTCTTCCAAAATCATTCTTAAATACGAAATGTTTATATTGAATTATTTTTATGCTCGGTTTCTCTATTTCCTCAATTCTTTATTATGGTGTTTTACAAAATAACTAATCCAAAAATATATCTAGAAATTAATTTACACCAAAATATCGGAATTAAGAAACTATAGCACAAAATACAGAAAATTGGGTTAAAAAAGATCCAGTGTATTATTTTGGTATTAGTACCTTAAATCTTTAATATTTTGATAGTCATGTCTCGAATCATTGAACTGTTATCAGACGCAAATTCTTAATTTGTTACAAAGTTTACTCCCCAAATCGTGAAATTTACTTTAGGTGCAAATTCTTGTAAGTTGTTTTAAAATAACCACTCCAACAAAGAATAGTGACAGGAAGATATTAGCATTTCGGGACCTAATCGCCCTTTTTTTTAATGGAAACCTGTTGCAATTTTAGTGATGGGAGAGACTGACATCAAAATGTCAAAGATGTTAAGGATTAATAAGAAAAGTTCTTCTCATTAAGAAATTGGTAAGTCTGACCATCAACTCAATCCGCACGACTATTCTTTCTTTAATGGTGGAAGTTTAAATTAATCCAAATAAAAACTTTCCACATCCATGGCCAGTTGCACATTGGACAAAAACTACGGCCCAAACTTAAAACATCTCCGTTTGGATACCATGGTGTTTTACTTCTTTCCATGATGTTTTTGTCAAAAATAAAACACCATGCGTTTGGAAACCATTGTGTTTTTTGAGCTAAATCATCCTCAAACCAAAAACACAACACTTATTTCAAAACACCTTTTAGGTGTTTTAAGTTTGGTGTTTTGGTTTTGAGTTTATGAATGTGTTAATATAATATCTAATATAATATATTAAATATAATTAATATAGAGTTATTATACACATGCTTATTATATTATATTATACTATAATATATTATAGTTAACTTAATATATTAGTAACATATATTAAATAATATAAAAATATAATAAATAAAATATCTTATATAATAATATAATAACATACTAAATACCAATATTTAATATGTTAATATAATAACTAAATAATAATAAAATATAAATAAAATAATAAAAAACAATAACAAATTTATTGATAATAAATAATAATATAATAATGATATAATAATATACTGTACAATAGTATAATTGCTATAATATTATTAACTTTTTAATAAATAAATTTTAATAAAGTAATAATTATTAAATATTATATAATAGCAACATATTTAATAATAACATAACAATATTATAATAATATTATAATAACATGTTGTATAGTAAATGTAATATAATATATAAAATATTAATATATTATGTAATAAATAATATAATTTATTATAAAGTAAAAATTATTATATAAATAATAATATTATATTATATTAATAATAGTATAATGTTATATTAATAATAAAATAACATTATTATGAAAATATTAATATAATATACAACAATAACAAACTGATATAACAAAATAATTTAATATATAATTATTTAAAAATAATATGTAATAATTATAATATAATATAACTCATTAAAGTACAATATTATATTATAATACATTATACAATATTATATTGCATTACATTTAATACTTATAATACTATAATAATGTAAACTAAATATTATAACATTTTATTTACAATATATTTTATTATAATTAATATATAATATATTAATAATATGTTTAATACTAATGTTATAATGGTCAAATAGTGTTGACCAAAAATACTTAACATGGTGTTTTGAAAACATTTGAAGGAAAAAACACAACACCATGATGTTTTTTAACAAAAACACATCAAGGAAAACACCATGGTATCCAAACGAAGCTAGTTATCAACGTTGTTAGTGGGGTTCACCTAATCAACCAAATACCCATACGTAAATGGGTGATAATTGGCCATTAATAGAGAACTAATAGGCTCATTACGTAAATTAAATTAGGGCAATAAATAGCCTTAATTTGTAGTTGACGTGAATAATTTGTGGGTGGAGATGAAGGGAAGGAAAGCCTATAAAAGAACATTGCAATTGAGAACACAAACCTCTCATACCAGCGCCCTAAAAAGCCCGTCTTCTCTCGCTGTTTTCCACAGACGTTGTACTGATTTTTTTCAAGGGTATATAGTTGCCAACCTTATGATAATGAATTTTTGTGCTTCACATTCTCAAGTTTTCCCTAAGTAATGGAAAAGTGTATTGTCCATCCCACAAAAAATTCAAATTGGGAAAAATATGACAACGTCCTTGCGAGCGAAAGATATAAATGACAAATGACTAAATCAAGACACTACCACATAAATGATCTATTGCAACAGTTAAGGCGCAACGGTTTTAACTGTTGCGTTAGAGATCTATCGTAACGGTTTTCAGTGTCTAATACAACATTTAATAGAAAACTGTTGCCATAGACCTAATAATTGTTCCTGGGCTTAATAATTATTAGTGGCCTTTGAGCTTTAGTAAAGCCCATGTTTGACCGCACCGCTTAAACGCCACCGCTTAAAGGAAATCTCTCTCTCTCAAATCCCTAAAATCGCCGCCGCCATGGCCAAAAAATTCCGTCGCTGAATTCGTCTCTCTCTCTCAAAAATTCCGCCATGGCCTAAAATCGGCGATCTCATCGATCACTGAATTCGTCGCTGTGTTCATCGTGGATCTCATCTCCTATCTCCTCTCTGATATCATCTTCGAGCCCAGTCCTCGCCGGAAATCGAGCCCAGTCCTCGCCGGAGATTTCTAGGGTTTCAGCTGGTACTCGGTCAGATTTCTCTTCCACTCCGAACTCTTAGATTCAACCTTGTCGTTTCCCTTTTTGCATCTTATTTATCTGTAAATTTTTGACGATTGAACATATTTTTATTTGAATTTTCATGTTGTGTATACTTTAGATTCAGCTCCGTGCTATTCAATTCTGTAAATGTGACTGTAGACATAGAGGGGGCGACCACCATTGCCAATACCGATCGATCTTTCGTATGTGTGACTCTTGATTGGTGGCCTGCAGAAAAGTGCAACTATGGGATGTGCCCTTGGCATCAATCCTCTGTTTTGAACTTGGTAATGCTTTGAAGCTTTGATATGCAATTTATCTGATCTCGTTTTTTATTGTTTTTTTTTTCTATTTTATATATTGTCAGTGTACTATGAATGCATATTAGAAGAGTATAATGATTTTACCAGGTTAAGAAAGATTTGGTGAGAGTCTGGAAGAACCATAAGATAAATGCAACTATTTCATATCTTAGTTTTAATTTGTTTGAATTTTAAAGTAATATGACCCTTTTAACTTAAAAGGATGTATATGTTTGGTGAAGTTTCTGTGATATCTGATACACCAATTATAATTTGGATTTTCTGTTCATTTTTCATGGAAATTTGGAAATTAACAAAACGTTTAATTTCATCCTTCTTCTTTCATGGAACAGATCTTTGTTATATCATCTGCAATACTCACATTGATGATTATTTTCCGAACAAAAAAGAACATGCATGTCGATGAGTAAATCTGCTATGTTCACCAACTAATAGCAGGAACAGCATTACTACTACGAGTAGAAGTTCATTGTAATTTTATACTAGAATGAAAATGCACCTCATTGCCATTAGTGTTCAAGCAGAATTGGGCTAGTATAACATCGATGAATATTTAGTCCTATTGATATCATTGACTAGTATTAGGATTAATTTTCTTTTTAGAAATGAACTTGAGACATTTCTGAACCAATTAGATGTGGTAATTTGGAAAGGGAATTCATCCATGGTGATTGTATCTGTATGTCTAAATATCCTATTATATGTAAAATGATTATTCTCCCTCCTATCTTTATTTTCTTACTGTCTTCTTATTAGAGACTATTAAGAGTTGGAACATGAAAATGATTTGGGGTAGCTCATGTTATCAAAGAAGAAACAGTAAGTATGAAGAATTTGATGATGGAGCATGTCAACAATATTGTGAATAATGTATCTAAATAGCAAGTACATCATGATGAATAATATGTTATTTTGTCGTGTATAATTATTTATTGTTATATCATTTCAGTGGGTTTGTATCTGTGATTAGATTTGCTCTTAAGGTATTTAGATTATTTGATGATAAATGTTAGCACGTGTCTTTTCTGTACTTCCTGAATAAGACAGTAATTTGCACAATGATGTTGAGTGAGTTATTATTTCGGACATTCAAGTCTCTGACTAGCACCTATGACTTTGATTATTTCGGACACTTTTAGACTACTAAAAAATGAATTCAATAAGTTAGACCGGTGAGACATGCCATCTTAGGTCAATAATTTTGTCTTCGTGATATTAAACTGTTTAAAAGTCCCTTCCTTTCAAGGCGAGTATAATATAAATGGTGTGATTAGTCCAGATAGAGATACGATTAGGGAGTTTAGGATAACGTGAGTGTTTATTATCAGATAAAGTAGAAGGTAATTTGTCAATGAGATAATATAGCGCAGCAATCGTAACTCTTATGTTTGGTATGGACACTTTGTTAGTAACTAGCTATTGTGTTTTTGTAGCCATAATGTGAAAATAGCATCTTTTATGCTTCTTATTTATTCAAGAGCTTGAGATTGACTAGAGGATGGGAAAATCCAAACTCTAGCATTTTGAAGTCTCGTGATTTGAGAGAATTGCTAGCTCTCATATTTCTTTTTTGTAATATGGTGATCACTTGATGCTATTAAGTGGCTCAGCAGTTTTGTTAGGTGGTATCACTTCAAAACATGATAATTTATTGTCCGACGAACCCTAACACAACGTAGTTTTGAAGTGTGGTTGTAGTACTGCACCTTTAGTTAGTCCTGCACCTTGTTAAGCTTTTATGAAGGCATCATATTTCTGGGGAAGTATATGATGTTAGTTAGGTTTGTCTTTTACTGGAGTGTACTGTTTGGACTCTGAAACTATGGGAAAAGCGGAATGCATCTTGGTGCTGTGTATTAATGGTACATAGTTCATCTTCTCGGACAAAGGCTATGCAGGTTTTAGTAGGTAAAGCCCTTTTAGTGTCATGACGCTGTTGGTTCCAGCGAAAAATATGTAGAAATCAGAAAAGTTCCGAACATTATAGTGGCTTTTTTTCCTTTTCCGGTTGATATGGGTTTAAGAAGTGAGGTAAAATTTGACCAACATATAGTGAGAAAAGTATCACATTAGTGATATTTGGTTTGTAGCAGCTGAAAATTCAATTCATCATTTTGGGTCTTTTCTTTGACGTTTGTGGTAGGTAATAACCTTGTGTGTATTCTGTAGATCATGTTATTTGTTTGTCATTTGTCTGCATAACCAGTTGTCTCTTGGTTTGTTTTGGCATGGTCCTAATATCACATCCTTTCAAGCCATTTGAAATGATGTATTGAACTCATATTGATGTTAGTAGAGGATGGCGGTAACAACATTTTTTTTACCTTCGATTATGGACTTGGGTCGGTTATTATACTGGAAATTCTTATATGTGGTTATATTGTTATAATGTGCTCTATTATACTGCAATGCTTGTTCACTGCCCAAGCGGCTAAATTCTACATACTGGAAGTCTTTTAGTTTCTGTTTCTGGTTTTAAACTCTAGCGTTGACGCTTGTGCACTGGTTAGCATTACTTACACGCTTCTGATAACCTCTTGCTCCGATTTCTCACTCTTTTTGTTCTGTTAATGCATTTGTGTTTGTTGGTTTGGCATATGCCTTCTCTTCTTCATGAAATTTGTTGATGCTTGAGATGTATGTATATAACAAAGAAGGTGGTGGCCACTCAACAAGAGGAGATGAAGAGACAACAAGAAGCTCAAGCTACAAGTATGATTCAAACATTTGCAGATATGTTGAGTGAAGTAACTGGACGTCCAGTTAGTCCAAGCTTTGTTGACAGGTTTAAAGCGCGTACTAAACTTCCTGAAGAGGCTGCTAGTGTTCTAGATCATGAAGAGGCAAGTACCTTTTACACTTCGACATTTCTTAGCCTTCTTAGCTCTTGAACTGGTTTCTGTAGTTTTTTCTTGACTCGTTTCAGTTACTTCTTCTTTTTCCTCGTTGCTTTCTTCTCGCTCTCCTTTGTGTTCTAGAGAGATTTCCGGTTTACCATATTGCATGATATAGTAAGTTCAGCATATTGTAATGCAAAAACTAAGTACGTTGAGAACAAATATCTGCTAATTTCGGTTCTCTCTGTATCAATTTTTATCTTTTCCTCAGGCAAAAGATGTAGTGAGTAAGAAGCATATCGTTTTTCACAAGAAATAAGGGGAAGATCATCAAACAATACATGAACAACGAATCGTATATATGCTAAGTGAGATGCATTTCGCAAAGGAGGAGCAAACTCGTACGTAATGTTTGGAACGTTTCCTTTGTGTAGTGAATCGTAGTGAATCTTTGCATAATTGATACTCAAATAGTTCTCTCTCAGCTATTTGAGTAAGAAGCATATCTTTTTTCATCAGTTTTTTCTCCAGTTTCACAAGTTGTTCTGCGAAGTAAGCTTTTGTTCTCCTCTCTTACTTTAATTTGGTTAACATCTCGATCAGTTGGCGTCATAATGTAATTATGCAAAAACTGGAGATGTGTTCTTTTCATTGTGAGGTAGAGTTCTTCCTTGTGTTCTCATTTCATTTAGCACATTATGCTTGTCAACAGGAACAACTGGCAGCAGAAATGCACTATCTGTAGCCACCTATTTTACTCAAATGGAAGGTTTTGATGCAGGTGGATTATTTCCTTTATGTTAAGCTATTTATTTTGAATGATTGCAATATCTTTTTTTCCACAATTTTATTATTCCCCAATATCTTTTGCAGAAGTTTCTGGTTGGTGTTATCTTGATGGTCCCTTGCTATGCCATTGAATCGGTATTGTTTCTGCTCCCAGATATATTTATCAATTTTTGTATCATATGCAAACTATTTGAAATTAGTCCTTCAAATTATTTAATTGCTATTTGGTCCCTTTTTTAAGCTATTTGAAATTGTAACTATATCGAGTTGAACCCAAATTCTGAAACCGATTAGGATAGCTAAATTTCTGTCTTAAATTGGAAGCTTTATTTCCAATATCATTTATATTCTGGAAATATCTAATTTGCCTAACTGAACTTTTCTTTCTAGCACTTGTACAAGGGATTTATTCTTACTGATTACAACATCGGACATGTAGCAAGACGGTTTCGTAATTTGATTTTACAGTATCGAAACAATAATGCAAATATCAGCCATGACTTGATGAATGTCATATTAGATGAATTATCATTAGACATGTCCTGTACATGAAATGCACTGCAACAAAAAACAAATGTGCGCACGTGTACAAAAGAATAAGCAATTAGATGAGTTTTAGAGTTTGAACTATTAAATGTCGACAGTTATTTTGATTAGCACAATGTTCATTTTCTTCTAAGCATCCTATTTTTAAATTTATAGAGTATGTCATAAAAAATGTATTGTATTGTAGTCTTTAAGAGAAAGCTGTCATATTCTCTGAAGTCTACATGACTCATTTAATCCAAAGAAAAATCAAAATTAATTTACATGTGAAGTGAAATTGGGACAGACTTTTCTAAATGTCTAAGGTAACACCAAATATCTATCGATTCTTTTCTTTCAATACATTTTAGCAATGAACAACTCAGCCAGAAAAAAATAACGATCTTAGTATTTGGAACATAAAAGCATGAGAAAAAATGAGCACTCACTGATATTGCCATACTCGATCAGAGGCTTGTAGTTAAAGCTGAAAACATGCGCTAAGCTCTTCAGGTTTGGATGTTGTATCACCAAATTCCAATCACTATAGTTCTGAACTAAGTTGAAGTTGGTGATTGTCACTTTAACCCTCCAATACTCTTTATAGTTAGTTTTCAAGTGCCAGTGTACTCGTATCGGGCACATATGTTGAGTGCACATCACGACAGGGTCTGATTCGGTATATACATGTAAATGTTTCTCTGCTTCTATCATTGGTTTATCTCTATAGTAATTATTTATACTTACTTTTGTGTCCAATGTCAGGAGGGAGACTTTTAATCATCTGGCAGGCCAACATATCACCTTCCAATTTCAGAAGTTTCATGTTTTGTAATCAAATGTTGATGTACATTGTTTGAATGTTAGTTCGGTACGATATTTTCTGAGTTGAAATGTTGGTAGTGTGGATTTAATACTTTGTAGTTTTTATACTATACTGATGTATGTTGGCACTTATCATTATGGTTGATTATGCTCAACATAATCACTTTTATATTGTGTATTAAAATTTGACTTGGCCATGTTCTTAAAAAGATTGTCCAGGTAATTGAATACTATAATTATTTTGCCATGTTCTTAAAAAGATTGTCCAGGTAATTGAATACTATAATTATTTTGACGTAGGAAACCAAGAACAACTTCGATTGAGCAGTTGCAATAGCTCGATTAAAACCGTTGCGATAGCTTGATCCAAACCGCTGCGATAGCTCGATCCAAACTGTTGCGATAGCTCGATCCAAACTGTTGCGTTAGGTCTTTTAAAACTGTTGCATTAGCTCCAACTGTCGTCGTAGCTTTATCAAAACCATACTTATAGCCTACTAAAACCGTTGCGTTAGGTCTTTTAAAACTGTTGTAATAGCTCCAACTGTTGCCGTAGCTCTATCAAAACCATAGCTTTAGCTTACTAAAACTGTTGCGTTAGGTCTTTTAAAACTGTTGTAATATCTAAAAAAACCGCTGCAGTAGCTTGAAAACTGTCGCAATAGCTCAATCAAAACCGCTGCAATAGCTTAAAAACCGTCGCAATAGCTCAATCAAAACCGTTGCAATGGCTTAAAAACCACTTACCTTTTAAAACCGTTGCGTTAGATGCAGGGGCAACGGTTCAAAAAACCGTCGCAATAGAGTTCAAAACCGTTACGGTAGAGCTAGGGCAACGGCAGCATATGAGGCGGGTTGAGAACCGTTGCACTTGCTCAAGGGCGACGGTTCCATGGCTAGCGCAACGGTTTTGAACCGTTGCGTTAGAGCAAATATGTGGTAGTGAGAGGTTTCTCTTGAGGACGTTTTAGTTACTCGCTAATTTCGGATGACGTCCGCATAGATAGGTTTCAAGTTTAGAGGGGTTTCGTGAGACAACCCAAAATTCAAGGTGTTTCGTGGGATAAAGAAGCTCAGGGAGTTGTATGCAAAACAACTGTACATAGGACTATGATGTCAGAGACGCTTACGGTGTGCAATCGAAAACCATCCTGGTCAAAGACCCTATTAGAAAATTCAGAAATGACCACTCATCTTTGCTGCTCGTGTTTCATGCTCCCTAATCTCTATCTACAGCAGCGATGGCTTACTGTGGATGTACCGGAGCGTGTGGTAGGATGTCCTTTTCCTCCGGTTCGACTTCAAGGTGACAAGTTGACCTGGAGTGCTACGAACAAATGGTAAGTTTAGAACTCGCTCTTGCTATGAGATGCAAATAGAAGGAGATCAGATCTCTTGTGATTGCTCGTTCATGTGTGTTAAAGTGAGAGGCAAAGAGCTTTGGGTAAATTTTTCTTGAATTGAATATTAAGTGTATATATATATATATATATATATATATATATATGAGAAATATGGGTATGTTTGGCCTAAACAAAGTGATTAATCTTTGTGCTGGTAGTGAGATGACACAATCTCATCCACTCCATTCAAAATGGGGACTACATTCACATGAGTTGAAAGAGTGCATCGAGAATATGTAACTATAATGAGTGGAGGGGGTTATGTCACCTCACTACCAAGCACAACCTTTAGTGCTTGGTACGCAAGCATATTCATTTCTCTTTTCTCTCTTATCTCTCTCTCTCTCTCTCTCTATAATATATATATATATATATATATATATATATATATATACTATATATATATATATATATATATATAAACACACACACACAAATAGAGGAGGGTGAGGTTTGTCCTCATAACCAATATGAGACTAAACCCACTACTAACACAATATTATCACCGGCCCCCCTCAAACTCATGTTGGATCAAACAATGTGAGTTTGCGTACAAGAAACTGGAATCGATGAACGGGTAAGGCCTTTGTGAAAAAATCTGCAAGCTCGTCAGCGGATGAGACATGGTGAAATAGAATTGTCTTGTCCTTGATAACTTATTAACAGAAAAAATGACCGTCGATCTCAATATGTTTGGTCCTTTCATAAAATACTAGATTATTAATAATCTGGATGATACTATTATTATCATAATAGAGTGGAGTAAGAGTCATAACAGAAATATCGAATTCACTGATAAGACGACGAAGATGAATAATATCTTTAGTTGTTGTGGACATTATAAGATACTATGCCTCGGTGCTGAAAAGAACAATATCATCTTGTTTTTTACTCCGCCTAGAAATAAGGGAATCACCAAGAAATATACAATAACTTGTGGTAGACTTATTGGTAGTTGGATCACTAGCCCAATCATCATCAGAATATACACAAAGCTCTAACTTGGATGTAACAGGAAACAAAAGAGAGTGAGTGCTAGTACCCCGGAGATACCGAAGAATTCGTAATAAGACAATATAGTGGGCAGAACGTGAGACACTAATAAATAGACCAACTGGACAATAAGATGTCGGTATCGGGTAGGATCAGATAGAGACTCACCATCAGTAGAGCAAAGTTTGACATTCTGTTGGAGTGGAGTATCGACAGTTACATCGTCAGATAGCTCAGCGCGACCTAGAATATCTTAGAGATACTTCTGTTGAGACAGTAGTACACCTCGCGAGCCCTGAGAAATTTCTAAACCAAGAAAATAGCGAAGAGATCCAAGATCGTTCATGTTGATCTGTTGTTGTAATTGAGATTTTACGAACTATATAGGAGCAGCAGCATCACCTGTAATGATCATATTATCTACATAAAGGAGTAATAAAACTCTGCTACGCGATGTAGTACGAACAAACAGACAAGCATCTTGATGACTCTCCATAAAGTCCGCCTTGAGCACGGCATCACGAAAACACTCAAACTAAGCGTGGAGTGCCTGCTTAAGACCATAAACAGCATGACGAAGGAGACATACGTGTCCCGGAGGAATATTGGACCTAGAGGCTGTTGTATTCTGTCTTAGATAAAGAGCCATGGAAAAAAGCATTCTTGACAACCATCTGGTATAAGGGCCAACGATGAGCAACAACAACCACAATTAGAGTATGAATGGTGGGCATCTGAGTAACAGGGGCAAATATCTCCTCATAATCAATATCTTGTTACTGAGTAAAACCTCGAGTCACTAAACGATCTTTCCGACGTTCAATGGTGCTATCAGGACGATATTTAACCTTATAAACCCGTTTACTGCCAGCAAGAGAGATCCTAGGGAGATAGGGAACAACATCCAAGGTATGTATTTGCTCAAATGCCTAAAATTCCTCATCCATAGCATGTCGCTACTCTGTAAATTGATTTTCCTCTTGAAATAACTTTGGCTCAATGGTAGTATGAATGGCAGCAAGAAAGTTATAAAAAGATAGGTGAATAGGAAGTAACTGAAGCATACTGGGAAAACATGACATGTGTGCGTTTGCCTCGACAAAGAGCAAGAGGAACTTCAGGCGGGGAAGATGTTAGCGCAGGTGCGTGGAGATCAATAGTGTTTTCTGGAGTGAGTGTCATGTTCACAAGATAGGGATCAGATGGTATAAAAGAAGGTTCGAGCCAGGAAGAGTCAACAGAAAGAGATTGAGAGATGTCAGGGAGATCTCAAAAGGAAAACTGAGGTGAAGAAGTGGGTGATGCAGCTGACGAGGAAGCATGATTAGTAGAGTGGAGAAAATCAAAGTCATCAGAAGCAGAATAATATGGAGAATCCTCTTCGAACTGAATGTGACGAGATATATAAACTCGACGAGTTGCGGGATCATAACAATGATAACCTCGATGTTCCGAACTAATTCCTAAATAGATACAAAAATAGCTCAATGAGATAATTTACCACATTCGTGAGATCGTAGAAGAACGAAATAGCGACAATAAAAAACGCGGGCCAAATCATAACGGGGAGAATGATTATAAACATGACTATGAGGAGTAGTACCAGAAAGAGAGCTAGATGGAGTGATATTAATAGCATGAGTAGCAGTGAGAATGACCTCAGCCCAGAAAGAACGAGGAACATAGTAAGAAATGAGTATGGATCGAGCGGTAATGAGGATATGACGATGTTTACATTCAGCAATATCATTTTGCTCATGAGTGTAGGGACAAGACTGTTAAAAGATAGTCCCAAGAGAGGACTGTTGTATGTTTTGTTCATGAAAAGGTAATTTTACCTTTGTGGATAGTCCCACATTGGGAAAGGAGATGAATAGTATAGGGTATATAATGGTTCTCTCCTTATTGGGCTTTAAATAGTGTTTTGGGTTTTGTTGGCTTCGCATATCTATCACACACGCGCGTGCACGCACGCACGCCACGCCTCACCTCACCTTGCCTCGCGTGCCACGCCGCACCGTACATGCACACATTTTTGCTTCTCAAGCTTTTATTTTGCATGTTTTACACGTTTTGTAACGGCTGCATGCGGGTAACGAAAACGAGATTCATACGTAACGATTCCTTTGATTCAGCGGGGGTTACACTTCTCCTCACCTATATAAGTAGCCGTAGACCTCATTCAGATATACAACAACAAGAAGAACAACTTCCAAAGCTCTCTTTCTCCACTCTCTTTTCTTCTAAGTTATTTCGGCTATACTTTTACATTTATATTTTAGGCAACCATTTTCGTCTGAGCATAAGCTCTGTGACTCATGCCCGAGCGCAGAGGTCGGTTGATTCCGGGGGGGTTTTACCATTAGGGGAGAGGGGACAGATTACGCCAGAGCGATAGGCAGGTTCTTAATCTTCTAGGACAGTGACATCACGTCTGCTCCCGATCAGGCCTGAATTTTCTAACTCTTTAATTTGGATTTTATATTATTATTATTATATTCCTATTTTGACAGCAATCTAGAAGATTGAGATATTTTGCTGTTAATTTTAAATATGTATTTTTAACCTATACTTAATTGTTTTAATTTCTTAACTAATGTTGCCTCTAAATTAGTTGTTACTGTACTCAATTAACTAAATTAATTTGTTAACTAATTAATTTTATTTTGCTGCTACTGTACTCAATTTCTGTATCTGTCACTTTTCATATACATATATACAGTAAATGAACAAGAAATCTTTAAGTGAATTGGTTCAAGTTTTCTTGGATTAGTTGGTGTCTAAGGCAAGGTTTAAGAGTTGCGTAAAGTGCTATGCAAGTAACGAGGTACTTAATAGATTTTTGATCAACCTCTAGTACTATCCTTACCTGGCCAAACTACCGGATAAAACTTTAATCTTTTTACTTTCAGAGTTTTTGATTAAGAGCAAGTTTAATTAAGTTTCTAGTCTAGGAGTATTGACAAAATCCTTTATTCTATCAGATTCCATCTACCTAGACTAGTAAACTCGAATTGGACTTATGGTAATTCCTGATCATTCAAAAAGTGTCAAACCTGAGAAGTTCACCGGTGTCAACTATAAATGGTGGACTAATCAGATGAGATACTGGCTCACTACCTTAGGTCTCTTATCTGCTATTAACACTCCTGAGTCTTCTACTAGTGGTTCACAACCTTTGACTCCTGATCCTGAACAGCCTGCTCCTTCCATTTCTGGTTCTGGTGCTAGCTTCTTTTCTAGCTCTATAAAACCAGAAGAAATCAATTATCATTGTTGTCATAGGATTCTTAGTGTAATTGTGGACAACCTTTATGATATATACTATAGTTCAAAAGTGCAAAAGACCTATGGAATGCCTTTGAAACAGAATATGGCTATGATGATGCCGGAATTCTACGTTTCACTTCTTCCTCCTTCAATAAGTTCATGATGGTTGATGACAAGCCCATTAACGAACAAATTTATGAATTCCTAGATTTCCTCCATCATCTCCAATCAAAAGGAAACACTTTTACTGACGACTATAAAGTTTTCTGTTTGATTGATAAACTCCCTCTCTCCTGGTCTAGATTTGCTGGAGATCTCCGACACAAGCAATGAGATCTAATCTTAACTGAAGCCCTCAAGGCTATTCGTATTGAAAACCAGCATAGGCAAAATTCCTAAATCAAGAATGAATCAAAAGCTAAGGTAAACTTGATAGAGGATAAGCCTAAATCTAGGAATTTTAAACCCAAAGGGAAGAAATTCAAGAAAAACCAACAACCTTTCGACAAATCTTCCTTCAAATCAAATATCAACTCTTCCAACCATAAGTCAGATGGAAAGTTCTACTATGTCTGTGGTGGAACCAATCATATGGCTCCTAACTGTTTCTTTCAGAAGAAGGAACCGGTCAAACCTGCCCCTAAAGGAAATGGACCAAACAAAGTAAATATGATTGAAATGAATCCAACCTCCTTCAGGTTAGCCTCTTCATCTCATCTTGTAAATTCTCTAACTTCTTCTACTGATTGCTATTTGGATTCTGGAGCAAATATCCACATCTGTAATGATCGCTCTTGGTTTTCAAATTATCAGGAACCACGTGAAGGAAGCATAAGCTTAGCAGATGACTCTACTAAACTAATAATAGGAAGGGGACATATAGAGCTCACCATGGCTTCTGAGAAAGCTCTGCATCTGCAAGACGTTTATCATGTTCCTTCTCTCTGTCGCAATCTGATTAGTGAATCTCTTCTTCTTAGAGCTGGTTATAGGACTGTAAAAGAATCTAACAAATTTGTGATTACAAAGAGTAAAGTTTTCATCGGAAAAGGTTTTATCTATAATGGCCTTTTCAAACTCAATGTAATCAATTCCAGTTCTAATAAAATTCCTGAGCTTTCTGTTGCTTAAATTATTGAGTCTTGTGATATTTGGCATATGACTTGGACATGTCAATTTCCAAACCTTGCAGAGAATGAGTAAATTAAACATTATTCCCAAATCTTCTCATGATCCCTCATCTAAGTGTGAAATCTATGTTCAAGGGAAACACACTAAAAACCCCTTCAAGTCTATAACTAGAAACTCTGAACCCCTCGAATTAATTCATAGTGATGTGTGTGACTCAAACCGAGTTCTTACCCGAGGGGGTAGGAGCTATTTTGTGACTTTTATAGACGATCACTCCAGATATTGTTACACCTATCTTCTCAAAAACTAACTAAAGATGAAGTATTAGATAAGTTTAAGGTGTACAAAGCTAAATCTGAGAACCAACTTGACAAGAAGATCAAGATACTTAGATCTGATCGTAGGGGAGTATACCTCAAATCATATGACTGAATATTGCCAAGAACACGGTATTATTCATGAGGTTACTACTGAAGGAAATCGTGCTATGTCTACATGCATAATACACAGCGGAAGACATGTATGTACAAAATAATACTAAGCATGTAGAGAGCATGAAATATCCATATGGATCGTCTAATTAAATCTAACATGATCCTTATTATTAAGTGAGCATACAAGGTTTGAAAGTCATACTTTTGTAGCGTGATTCGATAGTGAATCGAACAACCTTTAGCTTGCTCTCTTTGATGCAGAAAGCTCCTCGTAGTGGATCTCCAACTCTTCAAGTAAACCCAAAAGCTATTGGATGCTGCTTGAGACGCGAGGTAAGATATCCACCCCGGGGTTCTTAAAATCTTACTACTTCCTCTTACTTAAAGATTGCTAAAGTTTAGTAAGAGGTATAGCTCTCTTTCTTTCTCTTATAGAAATTTAATTTTCATTAGCCTTTCATGAAGAGAGAGCTCATATTTATAGAGTAAAATGTATTCATGACATGAATGACTCATCCTATGAGTCATGCAATGAATCATCAAATATCAATGATTAATCTAGTGAGTCATGCAATGAATCATCTTATGAATCATTACATTGTAAAACCATGTGCTAATAAACCATGTGCTCAAACCATACCACTAAATAACTCATCTCATGACTCATTATACATGGTATGTGTATTTCATAAATGAGAATACCAAATTAATATTACTAATACAGTATTTCATAAACACGGTATATAGTATTATTCCAATCTTTAACTAATTAGTCACTATATGACCAAATAAATCAAGAGTTAACCAAAAGTCAACTATTGACCAAAAAGTCAACTGTTGACCAAAAAGTTAACTTTATGGGAAAAAATACTGGAATTCATTTCCTAAGCACATAGCATTCCGATTTTACCGATATACATAACCGTTTATGTGTATCCGGAAAAAATCATATATGCGTATCAATCATACACATCACTCCATAAATTGTGTTTTATAGGATTCAAGTACGCGCTTGGTGTGACTCTAGGGCTCAACTTAAAAAACTCGGTAGTGGATCATATCCATAAGTACAACAGAGGTGCTAGCTACACATGAAGACCACACGGGTATAAGTTGTGATAAAGGTCTGCAAGATGCTTATCCAATTTTATCAAGACCACTCAATGATAATACCGTACAGTCCGATCTCTTCGTCAAACCATGTCAAACTATTGAGCCTAGGATATGGCAAACTGTCAAAACTTAATAGCTTGATTAGTGTTTATTGATATTAAACTCATAACCTATAAGATCAATCTGACACTCAGTTTATCTTATTCACCTTGGCCAAGGATTTCCAGGCTATAGTTATATCAAACAATCTTATGACATCAACCCCTATACTGGGAGAGACGAATCCCTTCTTGGCATCTCAATATCTACTTATGTCTTGGGATGTACCCAACAAGAACCTATAATACCCCAACCCTTGAGAGGGTGATGTGATTAGTATTGATAGATTTGATTGGAATACTCATACCACCAAGATACATCTTCTTTTCGGGAACCCAACTCTTAGGAACTCTAAAGTTAAGCGTGCATAGTCTGGAGAAATTCTAGGATGGGTGACCCCCTGGGAAGTTTTTCAGGGAGCGCGTGAGTGAGGACAAAACGTGCTGAAATGACATGTGGTAGTTGTTGACCCTATAGTTTTGATGATGATTTGACAAACAATTTATTACTAATAAGCTTTCCAGTGTTTTGTGTTTATGTTCTCTTTTCAGGTATTTCAACACACGTAAATCAAGCGTTAAAGATTCAAGTTCATTTGCGTGGATCTACCTAGGTATATGTTTAGTTTACTTACATATATAGTATGATTATATCTAAGCTCAATATATATACACTCAACACGATTTTTGCCGTTTCCTATCATATAAATGATTTTTCATTAAACGTTGTTAAAATATCTTTATCTCTTATTTACAGCTCTCTCATACCTGATTATATACATATAATATATGCACAATATATATATGAATATTTACAAGTCCTATATCAAACTTTCACTTTCATAAAAATACAGGTTTTCTAATCATTTTTCAAAAACAGGTAGTTTTCACAAACGAAATTCGTTTTTCCAAAAATTCCTTTTCAAACATGTTCATTTCATCATTTATAAACTTTCCCCAAAGTTTCACTATTTTTGGATATGAATTGATATTTTTGACGAATTTTCAAAACTGACCCAAAACCTGTCAATTTACCCATATCAGATTTCGGTCGACCGTATCGGTCGACCGACGGTAGTCTGCTTTCTTAGATTTGCTTTAACAATTTTCCGGTCGACCGGAATTTACGTCGGTCGACCGAAATATCCATTCGGTCGACCGAATTTCACGTCGGTCGACCGCCAGCTTCAAGATATGTTTTCTCAGGGTTTTTGAACTAATCGGTCGACCGTACCGGTCGACCGACGCATTGACAAATGAGCCTAACGGCTAGTTTTTCAAAATGGATTTTTTGGTCTTTTACTCTTTTCTAGCTGTTGTATTGGGGTGTTATATAAACCCCATTACTGTTCTTCTTCTGAGGATCAAGAAATCCAAGTTTGCTATTTAACAAGTTGTTAATCTCGTTTAAGAGCTGTTTAAGAGTTCAGTTTTCTTAATTGAGAACAAATCATTGTATTTAACTTTTATTTGTGAGAATCACTTGTAATACACTTGTACACCGAGAGAAGTGTGAGGAGAGAGAGACGGGGTCAAATCCAATAGGAGTGGCGTCGATTGACGAACCTAGGGAGAGGTTGTAATCGAGCACTTGAGGAGGAGGACACGGGCTAGATTCCTACACTTAGTGTGTAAAATGTGATTATTGAGTGACTATGTAGTGTGAGAGTTTTCGGTTAACTTGTAAACCGAGTGTGTAGAAGTTCCGGCTTCCAAACCGGATTGTGATAGTGGATATCTCCTCGAGGTGAGGAGCGGGGACGTAGGTCGTGGGGACCGAACCTCGTAAACATATCGTGTGTTTGTGTTTTGCTTGTCTCACATTTTATTTGTGCATACTCTTATTACTCTTATTATTCATATCTATCTCTTGCAAGAACATATTGATCAACATAATTTTAATTGCTATTAATTGGGATTAGATTAGCATAAGACCCTAATCACCCCCCCTCTAGGGTCTAACAATTGGTATCAGAGCTTGGTGCTCTTTGATTTAAGGACTAACCGCCTTGAGTTAAAGATCCAAGTTATTGTATTAGTGCTAATCTAATTTTGATTAATTGTGCTTCTTGCATTTCATCTCTATGGATATGAATGATTCATCTTGCTTAGGATATGCTATTAATATTGCTCCTCGTTTGGATAATTTCCCCTATGCTCAATGGCGTATTAGATTCAAACTTTTTGTTCAATCTAATCAATTTGATTTGTGGGAAATTATTGAGGATGGTTATGTTATTCCCATCTTGGAAAAATCCAAATGGTGTGATAATGATAAAAGATTGTTTAACATGAACAAGCTTTTGCTAGGATTTTTGATTAGCGCTTTTCACTCATCGTTTTCTAACAAACTTGCTAATTTTGATAGTGCTTATGCTTTATGGAAACTTATTGAAGCACATGAAGGAAAATTGGAGGCTATTCAACAAGCGTTGGAAAATCCCGCTTTGAGCTCTAAGGAAGCCTCATCCCCATGTACAACACCACTAGGTAGTAACCCTAGTGAGGTATGCGATAACGATGATATTCTTACTTTTGATGAACTTGCTCTTGAATTTGAAAAATTACACAATTGCTATATTAATGTAAAGAGTAAGTATGTTAATTTAAAATCCACTCATGAAACACTAGCTATTAAGTTTAATTTTATTACAAATGAAAATAAAATTCTTAAAGAATGCAATGAAAATTTGAAAATTGAAAATGCTAGTTTGCTTCATGAAAAACGTGATGCTATGTTAGAAGTAGATAAGTTAAAATCTATGATGAGTAATCTTGTTTATCCTACTTCTAATAGCAATGCTTGTATGCACAATGATGAGTTGAATCAAATGAGAAAAAGAATATCTACCTTAGATTCAACACTAAATACTTGTATTGCTAATAATAAAAAGCTTATGGACTTATGTGCAAAGGTTAATGTTAATTCTTCCAAGAAACCTATTCACTATGCACATATGTATGACAAAATTCACAAATGTTCTATTTGCGGTCTTAAAGGCCATTTAGCTCAATTTTGTCATAATGCACCAAAAATTGACAAGCCTATGCATGATTGTGCATCCCATCAAGCTTCATCATCACATACTCATGTACACACACATAGTGTAAATCATAAACATGCTTATGTGTACAAATGTGATTATTGTGGTCGTGTTGGTCATTTGGCCATGTTTTGTTTCGATTTGAAAAGAAATTCTCGTTTGCAAAATAATTACAAAGGAAAATCTATTTTTGCAAATGAACCACGTGCATTCTATTTCGGTCAACGTAAACCATTTAAACCTCTACATTGCACAAATTGCAATCGTATGGGTCACGTTTACAATTTTTGCTTTGATCGTATTGGTGCACAAAATACGCTCAAACGGGTTCATAACCCTAGGGCCTTGGATTTAAATGATAGGGGTCATGTCCCAAGTTCTAGTGGTACCAAAATGATTTGGGTACCAAAAAGACTTATATAGTATTTTTTTAATGATTTGTTTTGTTTTTGTTGTGTCAGAATAAATTATTTATATGTTTTTAATAGACAAAATTACTTATATACATATTATAAAACTTTTAGTAGTTTGTAAAATAAATTTCCAAAAGAGTTTATAGTAAAAATATCTCAAAATATCTCAAAAATCAGGTTTTTACTTATTGCTTTCTTTCGGTCGATCGACCCGGTCGACCGACGGTTATCTGGAAGCATTCCGGTCGACCGAGTCGGTCGACCGAAATTAAAATTCCTACAGCAGCAAACTTTTCGGTTATGGGTTTCGGTTTTATTTTTGGGTATCTGTTTAGACCCGAACCCTTCATCACCCTTGATCTATACACCACTCAATCTCCACCGCTGCTTCCTCTCTCAAAATACCCGATCCCTCTTCTTCCTCCCATTCTGAAATCGCAACCTAGGGTTTCAAATTTCGGTCGCCCGTTTTTGGTTTTGGCATCAGTCATTTTCTACCAAGTGCTTGCTAGGTAATGATCTCCCACTTGTCCACTTAATTCCATTTCATTACTCTAGTACTTGCTCTTCTTTTCTAGGGTTTATATTTTAGGGATTTTTGTTAATTTTTTGTTTGAATTTACAGGATATTGATAAATTTCCTATATCTTATCTAAGCCCTAACTTATCATGCCTCCCAAGCCCCCTAAAAAGAGGTCTAAACCCGAATCCAGTTCCTCATCTGTAAAAGCCTCACATTATGAGGATTATCTGTTATTTAAATCTCTTGTTAGGAAATATAGAGAACTGTGTAAACTAAAAATTCTCCCAACTAGGTATATCAAGTATCCTGAACTGGCCATCTATAAAACTCAGTCTCTTCTTCATAATGTTGGGTTGGATAAATTGTTTGATGAAAGTCTTAAAGTTCCTTATTATCCTTTCTTAGTTTATCTGTTTTATGCTAACATGTCCACATCATCCTCTGCTGATGGCAGCTTGACCATTTCCTCTTCTGTTAAAAATGTGGCAATAGCTTTTACTGCCAACGAACTTGCGGGGATTCTTCAAATCCCAACAAGTGACGTTGAACTTAGGTCTATTGAGCTTAGTGATCCTTCAGTCAATCATCAAATGTTTTCACCTGGATGCTCATATCCTATGAACAATAATTCCCTTAATCCCATTGCCAAACTAATTGCTAGAATTATTGCTCATAATTTGATTCCCAAGACTGGGAGTTTTGATCACTTCGCTTCTGACAAGATTAATGCTGTTTATGCCATCTTTGCTGAAATCAAAGTTGATTGGGCTACCATCTTTATAAATAACATGGCATCTAAGCACACCAAGTTTCTACCATTTGGTTCCTTTTTCACTCTCATTTTTCAACATTTCAATGTTGACCTTACAAATGAACCTAAGGTTGAATCCACAAGAGATTTCTTTGATAAAGTTTCCCTTTCCAGAATGCATATATCTCTTGACTCCACACCATCTTCTCACTCCCGTTCCAGAGCCTCGACCTCTTCCTCTTCTTCCACTTCTGAGATTTGTGATCGTCTTGATCGCCTTGAGACTCGTGTCACATCTATTCAGAAGGATGTTAGGACTATTCTTTCATACCAGCGTCAGTCTCTCGGGATCCCTTCTAATTCTGAGTCTGATTCTGGTGAGGATTCTGCTGATGACTCAGATGGTGATGGTGGTGGTGATGATGGTGGAGGTGGTGATGATGGTGGAGATGGTGATGATGTTGGAGGAGGTGATGACTGATTGAGTCTCTTCCTGTGATGTTTTTATGCTTTCTTCTGGGTTGTAAAAACTTGATAACTCTGTTTTTATTTGAGTGTATAACTCTATGATGCTTTGGTGCTTTGTGGAACAACTATGTATGGTTTTGTGTGACGTTTTATGTATGACTTGCCTATGTTTAAGTTTTGTTTTTTATGTATCAATGCGTGGTTTATCATTTTTGTAATGCCTAAATGATGATTTGTAAATTGCTGATGTCAGTTTATCATTTTGTGATCAATGCATGGTTAAGACAATACCCATGTTTTGTTTCTTGCATATTTTTTCTTATGCATAAGTTTGATGGATAGTTGTCAGTTTAGCTCCTGTATATATGCTCTATTGATGTCATCCTGTCTATTTGACAGGGGGAGTTTTTGACATAAATTTCTTTACTTCTATTATCTATGCTTATATGCAGGGGGAGCATTGCTCCTATCTTTCATTTTTCCCTCTTTTTGATGTTGTCAAAGGGGGAGAAAACTACCACATATATAGCTTACAAATTAATTCTGTTATATATGATCATGTGTGTTTTATATATATGGTCATGTATGATTTATTCTTGTTTTGGGTTATATGTGGATTATCAGTGTATACTTTACATTCATGTATAAATTGTTTGCCATCATCAAAAAGGGGGAGATTGTTGACCCTATAGTTTTGATGATGATTTGACAAACAATTTATTACTAATAAGTTTTCTAGTGTTTTGTGTTTATGTTCTCTTTTCAGGTATTTCAACACAGCGTTAAAGATTCAAGTTCATCTGCGTGGGTTTTCTTAGGTATATGATCAGTTTTCTTACATATATAGTATGATTATATCTAAGCTCAATATATATACACTTAACACGATCTTTGACATTTTCTATCATATAGATGATTTTTCTTTAAACGTTGTTAAAATATCTTTATCTCTTGTTTACAGCTCTCTCATACTTTATTATATACATATAATATATGCACAATATATATATGAATATTTACAAGTCCTATATCAAACTTTCACTTTCATAAAAATACAGGTTTTCTAATCATTTTTCAAAAACAGGTAGTTTTCACAAACGAAATTCGTTTTTCCAAAAATTCCTTTTCAAACATGTTCATTTCATCATTTATAAACTTTCCCCAAAGTTTCACTATTTTTGGATATGAATTGATATTTTTAACGAATTCTCAAAACTGACCCAAAACCTGTCATTTTTCACATATCAGATTTCGGTCGACCGATACGGTCGACCGACGGTAGTCTGTTTTCTGAGAATTTCTTTGAGTATTTTCCGGTCGACCGGAATTTCCGTCGGTCGACCGAAATATCCATTCGGTCGACCGAATTTCACGTCGGTCGACCGCCAGCTTCAAGATATGTTTTCTCAGGGTTTTTGAACTAATCGGTCGACCGTACCGGTCGACCGACGCATTGACAAATGAGCCTAACGGCTAGTTTTTCAAAATGGATTTTTTGGTCTTTTACTCTTTTCTAGCTGTTGTATTGGGGTGTTATATAAACCCCATTACTGTTCTTCTTCTCTAGCATCAAGAAATCCAAGTTTGCTATTTAACAAGTTGTTAATCTCGTTTAAGAGCTGTTTAAGAGTTGGTTTCGTTAATCAGTTTTCAAGAGAAGTTTTTCAAGAGAAGTTTTTCTACAACAAGAAGAGGCTTTCAAATCTTATTGAGATCATCATTTCCTCAGCTCTTCTTATTCATTGAGAAGTTTTCTAAACCCATTCTTATATAGCTTGTTATTTCACTTTCAATTGATTAAGCTATATTCATTGAGTTATATTTATTGAGTTTCATTCACTATTATCACACACACTTATTGAGCTTTATATTCTCATATTATATTGTGGGTTGTGGTGTGGGATTTAGTGAGTGTGAGCTTCATTGTGTTCTCACTTGTTAATTGAGAACAAATCATTGTATTTAACTTTTATTTGTGAGAATCACTTGTAATACACTTGTACACCGAGAGAAGTGTGAGGAGAGAGAGACGGGGTCAAATCCAATAGGAGTGGCGTCGATTGACGAACCTAGGGAGAGGTTGTAATCGAGCACTTGAGGAGGAGGACACGGGCTAGATTCCTACACTTAGTGTGTAAAGTGTGATTGTTGAGTGATTGTGTAGTGTGAGAGTTTTCGGTGAACTTGTAAACCGAGTGTGTAGAAGTTCCGGCTTCCAAACCGGATTGTGATAGTGGATATCTCCTCGAGGTGAGGAGCGGGGACGTAGGTCGTGGGGACCGAACCTCGTAAACATATCGTGTGTTTGTGTTTTGCTTGTCTCACATTTTATTTGTGCATACTCTTATTATTCTTATTGTTCTTATTGTTCATATCTATCTCTTGTAAGAACATATTGATCAACATAATTTTAATTGCTATTAATTGGGATTAGATTAGCATAAGACCCTAATCACCCCCCCTCTAGGGTCTAACAATTGGTATCAGAGCTTGGTGCTCTTTGATTTAAGGACTAACCGCCTTGACGGGGCGGGGCGTTACAAATGGTATCAGAGCCAAGCCAACCGGAATTGTGAGAGCTAAGTGCTATGCGGCGCAAAGTGCTACGTCGAGAGGGCGGGAGCCACCTCTTGAGGCCGTAGGAGCTACCTCTAGAATCTCACACGGATGGTACGGTCTTGGATGATATGATTTGGCACAACGAGGACGTTGTAAGTTTAAATGGGGGAGTATATAATACCCCAACCCTTGAGAGGGTGATGTGATTAGTATTGATAGATTTGATTGGAATACTCATACCACCAAGATGCATCTTCTTTTCGGGAACCCAACTCTTAGGAACTCCAAAGTTAAGCGTGCATAGTCTGGAGAAATTCTAGGATGGGTGACCCCCTGGGAAGTTTTTCAGGGAGCACGTGAGTGAGGATAAAACGTGCTGAAAAGACATGTGATAGTTTGTGAGGCCAGTCCATCAGATCTAATAGCGTACGACTCCGGGATTCCGGGGCGGGGGGCGTTACAGAGCCGTTATGCACAATTCAATAAGTACCGTGGTTAGGTAAAAGTCTAAATACATCTTTACTAACTTATAAGATATTGCACTCATGCCTCAGGTCAAGAGATTACTATGTACTATATCACTTGAGAACTTCTATTTGACAGTTAAGTATATTACCAACTAGATGTTCTCGGCGAGTCGTTCAGTCAACTCATTCACTAATGAGTCACCTGTATACTGTATCTTGATGTCTCACATCAATGATCTAAGAGATTGATCATCTCCTTCAAAAGGAGAAATAAAGCATACACTAGTCTAAACCAAAGTGATGATGTCATATCTCAACACTTCATCAACTAGGAACATTTTAGAATATACGTTACCGACTAATCAGATCTCTTCATTACGATCACTATCCGAAATGTCTGATAGTCTAGTATTTATTCTAATGATATTATCCGTATTTTTAGAACATCAGATAAATCTGACCAAAATAGCATACTATCATTTTGAACAAGGATGTTATATACATATAGATCCTGTTATAATATACAATAATTGCCTGCAGGGCACCTATATCTAACAACTACCCTTTATACACCACAATCTAACGGGGTAGCTGAACGAAAGAATATAACCCTAATGGACATGGTAAACTGTATGTTACTCAATTCAGGAGCACCTGAAAATCTCTGGGGTAAAGCTATTCTTTCTGCTTGCTTCATTCTCAATAGGATTCTCCAGAAAAATTCTGATACAACTCCTTATGAATATTGCTTGCTTCATTCTCAATAGGATTCTCCAGAAAAATTCTGATACAACTCCTTATGAATATTGGAAGGGGAAATCTCCTAATTTGAACTTCTTCCGGGTTTGGAAATTCTGATACAACTCCTTATGAATATTGGAAGGGGAAATCTCCTAATTTGAACTTCTTCCGGGTTTGGGGATGCGTGGCTAAATTAGCTATTCCCAAACCTAAGAAGAGAAAAATTGGTTCTAAGACTGTAGATGTTGCTTTTATTGGATATACACTAGATAACAATGTTAACAGATTTCTAGTCATCAACTCTGAAATCAGTGACATATCCAACAATACCATCATTGAAGCAAGAGATGCGGTCTACTTTGAAAATATATTTCCTTTCAAATCTAAAATCTCAGAAAATCCCAGATCATCTATTCCTTCTGATCTACCATCTTCCAGTTCTTCTCAACCTCTTGATATTGAACCTCGAAGAAGCAAAAGAGGTAGAATCGAAAAGGATTTTGGAGAAGACTTTCTAACCTTTCTTGTTGAAGGTGATCCAAGTTCATTTTAAGAAGCAATGGATTCACCTGAATCTCCTTTCTGGAAAGAAGCCATTGATAATAAAATTAAATCTATCATAAAAAACCACACTTGGATACTCATCGAATTACCTCCAGGTTGTAAACCAATTGGCTCTAAGTGGATATTCAAGAAGAAACTCAGAGCTGGTGGTTCCATAGATAAATTTAAAGCTAGATTAGTAGCTAAAGGCTATACTCAACAAAAGGGCATTGATTATTTTGATACCTACTCTCCTGTAGCCCGAATCTCTACTATTCGTTATTAGCCTTTGCTGCTATCCATAAGTTGATTATACATCTGATGGATGTAAAGACTGCTTTCCTAAATGGTGATTTAGATGAAGAAATCTATATGCACCAACCTAAAGGCTTCATTGCCAAGAATCAAGAAAATAAAGTCTGTAAGCTTGTTAAATCTTTGTATGGTCTTAAACAAGCTCCTAAATAATGACACCAGAAATTTGACAACGCCATTGCATAATATGGCTTCATTGTGAATGAACACGATAAATGTGTCTATTCTAAAGTGATAAACAATGACTATGTTATTCTCTGTCTATATATTGATGATATCCTTATCTTTGGAACAACACTTGAATTAATTTCAAAGGTTAAGGATTATCTTTCCAAAAACTTTGATATGAATGACTTAGGTCTTGCTGACATGATACTTGGAATGAAAATCACTAGAGACACTAGGGGAATATCTTTGAG
Organism: Asparagus officinalis; assembly: GCF_001876935.1. Lineage (NCBI taxonomy): Eukaryota > Viridiplantae > Streptophyta > Magnoliopsida > Asparagales > Asparagaceae > Asparagus > Asparagus officinalis. The sequence goes on from NC_033795.1 coordinate 39,662,615, forward strand.
TCTTTCCCATAGCATTGAACAAATGCTAATCAAATTCAACTTTCATAACTCTAAACTTGTTTCCATACACTAGTGGAAAAATCGGTATCCTTGACGGGCTTTCCCGTCAGGGATGTCAAATTTCCCGTCAGGGATACGTTATCTTGAGCGAACGTCGCATCAAGGATACGGTCGTCAGGAAAAGTCCCGTCAGGGATAAAACATCCCTGACGGGGAGCCGTCAGTAATGTTATTACTGACGGCAACATTATTGACGGGCGAATCCGTCAAGTAATATTGAAACATGCGCTGACGGATTCCCGTCAGCGATGTTTTCGCACTATCCCTGGACGGCGATCCCGGTCGGTGATAGACATTACTGACGACAGTTCGTCATGCTGTAACGAGACGAACGCCTGACGGGTTTTCACGTCAGCGCATAAGTATCGCTGACTGGGGAGCCGTCAGGCGATACATTTAGTATCATGCTAGACAGGAGCCCCGTCAGGCGATAAGTATGCGCTGACGGGAATTCGCCGTCAGCGATAACACATAACATCGCTGACGGGCTGCCCGTTTTCAGCGATAACTATGCGGTGACGGGTATCGTCAACATTGTTAATGTGCATCGGCTGATGGGAATCCGGCGTCAGTCGATACTTATCGGCTGACGGGGGATCCCGTCAGCGATATGCAATTAGGCAAGAAAAAAAAATCTGGTGATTACTAAATGCAATATCCCTGTACATATCATGCAATTCCGCTGTACATATCAATCAATTCCCTGTATATCTCATCCAATCAATTTTGAGCAAACAAGACCATACACATGTCATAAGTTTCTAAATCCACTACACATCAAACCATACACATGTCACATAGTCTAAATCCATACACATTCAAATCAAAACAAAGCCATCCAAATCGAATATGTACATATATCGTCAGTAAACCATACACATCAAACCATAACAAACACGATAACTTCCAATCCAACAATTTTCACAACAACCATACACATGTCATAAGTTCTAAATCACATCAACCATACACGGCATAATCTCAACTATAAAGATGTCCAGCAATATTAATCAGACACGGAGTTTAGGATATAACTCACTAAGATAGGTCATCCGCCCTATCCATGTCATCGTCCGCGTTGCCACTGGCGGATCCATCCCTATATGACTCGTGCTCCCAGTAGCATCATCTCCACCCTAACAAAAAATAATTTAAATTTAGAATCAGCATAATATGTCTATAATCATATTTTACATATATTAATAGTTACCTGTCTGCTACTCTCTCCACTACCAGTAAATGCGCTTTTGAGTGGCCAAGAAATTCATGATCTGGCCTTGCACCCGAGTAGGAACCGCCCTTCTACAAGATTTCATTATTTGCCTGAGAAACCATAGCAAAAGTAGCAGTAGGCTGGATCACTCGCATAAGCTCCTCTTGAATATCCTCCCACATCTCCTCGGAATCTGACGCATCTAATACTCATCACAGAGGAAACAAGCTGCATGGCCTGCTGAGTGCAATCCTCGCTGGGCATGTAAGAGGGCCCCGATGCGCATAGTCGAGGGTGTGGAAATCGGCGGAGGCTGGAATTGTGTAGACACCCTTTGAGCTCCAACTCCCATCCACCTGGTCCTCCCCTTTTTAGGAAGTCCACAAACTAGATGGCTCTACATTAATAATTCTGGCTTCTCTAAGTCAGGGCTCTTGGCTCTTGGTAACAACCTCAGAATACGTGTTTTCGCAGAGCTTTCCTAGAATCCAAAAAATAAATTTAAGAATTAGCCTTTCAAAAATAAAAAGATATTTACCTGAACAAGTAAAATAAAACTACATGTGAAGGGTGTTTGTGCACATAAAAGTACATGTGAAGAAGGGTGTTCAAGTGTAATAATAGTTGTTTCTTATGCATTGTTATATCCTAACAAGCAAAGCGCCCTCATATTTAAGCTATCTGAAAGTAAATATGCAAATCTCTCCTTAAGAGTCTGATAAGCGCATTAAAAGCACATTGTGTTTTTTGGTATATCATTAATAAATTATATACCAATTCGATAATTTAGCCATTAAAATTTAGTTGGAAGCAGTTTTTTTTCATAAAACGAGGTATTTAATACCGGAATCTTTTGCTAATAGTCATTGTCATCAAAAGATCAAGCATGAAATCATTAAAAACATGCAAAAAGAGATGACAAATGTGATGAAAGAATTAAAAAGGCTATGGTGGAGAATGCACACACACTTACATGATTTTAGAATGCAAACTGTTATTTAAATCATGATTTTAGAATGCACACACACTTACATACTTATACACATATATGCATATGTGTGTGTGTGATGTGTGTGTGTGATGTGTGCGTATGTATGCATATGTGTGTCAGTGTGTTTAATTCTTATAATAAACAGAGATTTCATATAGATGCATACATACACATCTACATGCATTCAAGATTTGAAGCTATTATCTCCTAATAAATAATTATATAGAACATATAATGATTACATGACTGCTACTTTTTTGGCCTATCATACAGTTTTAAGACTTTGGCAAAAAGGGACATGACTTTGTCTTCAACTTGAGAAAATGCTTGACATTATCTAAACTTAGATTTATATAAATCAATATCTTATAGGCAGTTTCTACTTCATCCTCTAGTGCAAAAATGAAATAACAGCTTTTTATATCCATACAAGCAAGCCGCCTCATCACGAATGGGTCATAGTAACTCGGCTAATAGATGATCAAAAGAAGATACAAACAATAGAAACACTACATGATAACAGGCTAATAAGAGCTAAGATAATTAGTTAACGCTGCATTTTCTTGGCCAATTCTAGCTTTTGTTCTTAGCCTCATCGTCATCGTACCCCTTCTTAAATTGAACCATCGTTCTCCCTGTGCAGTTCTGGTAGTGGGATAAAGGGAGCGTTCTGAGATTTAAAAAATATACTTATTAGTTTTATTTATTAAATATTCTAAGAGAGAGAGAATATACAATGATTATTAAAAGACTTTATGACGTTGTCCTACAAAATTGATCCTCAATCTGGCAAATGAGTAGTCCCCGTATGATGATCAATAATCTTTTTTCCATCGATTAAGTTTATTTCTCTCTACAATTTTTCGCTTCAAACATGAAGAAAGAGAATTTTAGTGGCAATGTTTATAATATAAAATGGAATATATCAGCTAAGTTTGTCAGATAAATAACTTGATGATAATATAACTACTTATAGCAATATTTACGCTGGTGCTCTCTTGGCCCGCACAATATTATAAGTGGCAGCTAAGTGCTCAGGCTCAACCCTCTATGCTCGGCTTGTATATCCTCTGTCCCAGTTGTGAGTGAAACAAATCAAAGCAATTTCTTCTTTATCTCATGTCTCCACTCCCGAAGAGAATGCTTGAAACTTTCGCCTGGTATCGCAAAATAAAAATTCCCAACACCCTACGGGATGTCTCTCGATGTTGAAATATCTCTAAAAAATAAAATATAATAGTTAAGGCATGGACAATTGAACAGAATTGAAAAATAATTTTGGCTAAATATGAAGAATTACCCAACAATCTCAGATATATAACGCTCCAGGCATAAATGGCTGCTCCGCAACACTCCGTAATAGGGATTCACATTATCACTCTTCTCGTATCAAAATCCAAGGTATGACTGAAGTTATTAGCACCACTGGTCCCGGTTGGAAATCCCATTATGTCCCCCATCTCACAATTGCTCGATAAACGCAATCCGGTGATAAATTTTTTTTAAAAGTCACTTCCTTGGGCGGGCTTTTCTTCTGGTAAAGTTTTTCTCCTAACAAAAAGAAAGATAGATATATCAACACCTTTTATTTAATCAATGCTTAAGGCTCTTAGAATTGAATTATGTTTTTTATTAATAGACGCAGAAATTGATCAGAAGTTTTTAATATAACTCACACAAATGCTTTGTCGTGATTTCAAATTTTTTGCATCAGACAAAATCCTCATCAATGCTGTGGGGGCCCATTCATCGTAAATCTTTTTTGCGCAAGCATGTAATTTTTCATTCTGCTTGAGTCTGTACCCCTCTGGCACATGCTGGTAAGGCCCGCCGCTCATCCCAGGAATGTAATGCTCGAAGTATAACTGGAGGATCTGCATATAATGGGTATGTAAGTCCGGCTCTTCCTCACCTCACACTATAAAAATAAAAGATAAATTATCTATTGTGCATGATATCATGAATAAAAATACGTGAAGTTAAACCTAAGGTTATACCTGACATCGTCTCGGCTGAACTGCGGATGGCTCTTCATTAGTGGATTGGTCTCTGACTGGGTAGGCTTCGACATAAGCGCTCCTGTTAAATATATTTTGAGCATCTTGGCAAGTTGAATAAACATACAAATTAAATATAATAAAAGATGCAATTAGCTTCGAAATTTTAAAA
>NC_033795.1:39668047-39674947 GCF_001876935.1 Asparagus officinalis
CTAAAAAAGACCGGATCTTTTGTAACCCAAGATGACGATTATTTCAATGAAAAAGACAACAGTTTTCCCTGCGAACAATCTGTAGGCATATAAAATTGCTTATAGGTCCCTTAGCATAGCTCGGCACAAACCGACGAACCAACGAGGCGATGAGATCGACGAATCGCACGCAAGCGACAGAATGCATCCATACGCGTTCGGAATCAAGCCAAGTGTTAAAGATCGGTAGCCGAGCCACCCCAGGGTGGCCGGCCACTTGTGGCCGAGCCACCTCAGCCCAGATCTGTGCCTAGGCACAGATCTGGGTGCCTATAAATAGGCCAAGTGGTATTCATTTTGAGAGGTGGAACTTTCAAGAGCCGAAACTCTGCCGGATTGAAGAGTGAACTCGGAGCTTGAAGACCAGAAGACTTGCACATTCAGATCTGATCCTCGGCGAGCATCCACGTCACAAAAGGCAGGAGTTCGAGAGAGGGGAAGAACAGATCTGAGATCTACACGAGATCACACTCCAGATCTAAGCTTGGTCTTAGATCTCGAGATCCGAGCGATTATTCCCTTAGTGGACTAATCCCTCTCGGCTATTATTCCCTTCGTGGAATAATACCCGTATAATTGTGTAGATCCGACCGGATCTAGATCGCGCAGTGGTCCACGGATTAACCCCGGCGTTGGCAAAGAACCCACACAAGCGAGCGACCGCAAAACAGGAGCTCGCGATTTGTTCGACAAATAAGGAAACAAAGTTGTAATTTTTCTTATTTTTCTTTGACTTAATTGTAACCGGATCTAAAAAAGACCAGATCTTTTGTAACCCAAGATGACGATTATTTCAATGAAAAAGACAACAGTTTTCCCAGCGAACACAAAGCTCGACGAATGGATGAAGAATAAGCAGAAGGGGAAAGGGAAGCAGCCATCATCAGAAGCAAATATCGTATCGGATGGTAATAATTCTGACTCTTCTATTTATTCGTTTTCTATCAGTCCTACAGATAGCTATTCGGAGGAATCCGAGTGGATGTCGGATAGTGGTGCGACCTATCATGTGTGCCCTAGAAGGGAATGGTTCTCCAGTTTTGAGAAGCTGGTGGATGGTGTGGTGTACATGGCTGATAACCGTGCATGCCAGATCCTTGGGATAGGAAGAATTCGCATAAAAATGTTTGACGGGACTGTTAGAGAGTTAAACGATGTGAGATATGTTCCTTCTTTGAGGAAGAACTTGATCTCGATTGGAGCTTTGGTTGGAGAGGGTCTGAAGGTTCGTGTTGAGGACATGGTTCTCGAGATTGCGAGAGACTCTCGTATTTTGATGAAGGGCTTCAGGAGAAATAACCTGTATTACTTGACTGGATGTATAGTGACAGGTGGAGAGCTGGCGACTTCTGTTGATTCGATTAGACTGTGGCATTTGGGGCTTGGCCATTCCAGTATTGATTCCTCGCATAGATTGAAAGAGGGTGCAAAGACCTGCAGTTTGAAGTCCAGTGAACATGTTGATGTGAGCAAGAAGACCAAGGTGAAGTGTGGAACCTCTATTCACCGTGCTAAGGGTCATTCTGGAGGAGTTCACGTGGATGTTTGGGGGCCTTCCAAGGAAGCATCATTGGGAGGTAATAGGCGTTTGGTTTCCTTTGTTGGTGGCTGTTCTAGGCGTGTTTGGGTTGCAACCAAATCCCCTTTGGAGAGTCCTAGTAGTATCCAACAGATTGAAGAAGTGTATAATAGATAGAAAGGTGAAGGTACTCCATTCTGGTGGGAGGTACAAGATGGACCTGTTTCTGTATTGGAGCCGAGCTCACGGTATTTCGAGACACTTCGTTGGAAAGGAAATCTTGGGGCAACCAGATAAATCTTGGGGCAACTAGATAGGGTGACAAATTTGGAGAACCGTGCCTTACTGGAGGAGGATCGGTGTTTGTGGTCGAGCAATGGTTTGCAGAAGAGTTTCTGGACAGAGGCTTCGACATATTTGGGTCATCCTATTAAAGAGTTGTCAACTGATGTGATTGGAGGTAAAGCTCCATTGAAAGATAGGTCTGGTAGTGTCACTTTGGTTGAGGCTTCGATGAGGAAACCAATTGACTCTCAGCAGGTGGAGAGTTTTGGACAGACCTTAGAGGTATCGCAGCGGGTGGAGAGTGATGCTACTCTACATTGGGTAAAGATTACTCCAGATCATTCTGCATTGGTTGGGATTCCAGCTGAGGTGACACAGCGTGGAAGTCATTTGGATTCGGATGCAGATGATGAGTTGGGTTTTGAATCGAGTGCAGCTGGCAGACATAGTTTGGATATGGCCATTGGTTCGCCTCAGGTGGCCATTGGAGGTGCTATTAGCCGCAGAGTTGATGATATTGGAGAAAGGTTGCGAACTCTTCTATTGGATTGAGGTCGTTCGCGGCCATTTGGGTGAACTACGTTCGGCTTGATTCCTTGGGCAAGAGGATACGTAGGCAGTCTTTCAGATGTAGCCGGGTTGGATTTTGATGGGGTGAAATCGATTTGGTGAGTTGATACTGACATTTGGAGAGTGTTTGCATTCTCATTTGGGTTCTCGACTTGTTATGGATTGAGTCTGTTGTCGTGAATTGTTTCACGGTGTACTGGACACAACAAGTGAGGCATTTGGTTTGGTTGGTGTCGGCTCAGTTTTGGGAAAACTTCACCGAGGTGGAGAATTGTGAACACACGTGAAGCCAGCGTGAAAAGATAAAGCAAACGTGGGAGGCTAAGAACCAATGGACAAATGAAGGCAGCAACAGTAACCGCGTGAAGAAATTAATCATGTGGGGGCCACATGCTTGGAGAAACCGGGTGAAGATCATTGTTCAGCGGACAAAAGCCGAGCCCACCCAATTACCCGAATATAGCCTATAAAAACCCCTTTTGTCCTAGGGTTTCTTTGGTGCGGAAGGAGGTGTGCAAGTTGAGGGTTTCATTGAGAGCTTTTTGAATTGGCGGCTGCGGCTTAGTGCAAAGAAAAGCAGATCAAGTACAGGGTAAAAAGCACAGCAAAGAAAAGAAAGGGCGGCTGAGTGCAGGTGCAAGAGCGCGCAAGGAGTTTTCTCGGCTTCTTCAGAGGCAGAGGGGAGAAATAGAGTCTTGAACGGCGTGTGCAGGCGTGCAAAGGAGAACCGCAGTTGATTTCTTTTCTTTGGCGGTGTGCAAAGAGTCCTTTTGTGCTTTTGAGGGAGATAATTGTGTGAGGGTTTAGATTGAGTGGTTGTAAACCCTAGTTGTATTATCTCCCTCTAATAGTAGATACCCCTCCTTGCCCCGTGGACGTAGGCAGTTTGCCGAACCACGTAAAATTGGTTTGTTTGAGTTTGTGGTCATTGTAATAGCTATTAGGATCCCTCGACAGGTCAGTCCTAGAACTGATGAGAGGAAGAGCCGATATCTCACTTGGTTGAGATATCCGCTTCAGATTCTTGTCTCCTTGGTGAGACGGGAATTCTTATTATTAATCTTTCTCTATTATTGTGCACCAGAAACTCTGCCAAAATTTTCGCTGTGCACAACAATATCACTATCTGTAGAAAATTAAAATTATATTTGCTCCATATCGTCTATTTTTCATATCGTCTTCAAGGCATTTTATACCAGCTAAATAACTACCTATGTTCTATTAACAATTCAATTGGCTGTTAACTATTTTTAGGGATGAGTATTTGAAGCACCCGTAACACAATCCAAATCCTAATAAAACTCTAATTATGAATATTATACTATCACATGCAATACCTCATGCTTATATATATAACCTAGAAATTACACAAATTTCATAGTAACTTCATCTTCTTCAACGTGTATGTTCCTTTTTTATTTTCATGATTATTCTTTAGAAATATTATGTATTTGATTTAATGGTGAGATTTGTTTTATATTGTAATTACTTTTTATGGCAATTGATATATTTTTTTTAAATTTCTTTAATTTTTCATGCAGAATTTAGAGGATTAAGGATTTGATTGTTGCAGGTTCTCTCATCTATCAAGTTAAATCTTCATGTTTGATATTATTTTAATTTGGATTTATTTGAGTTTATATGTTTCCATTCAAAAGAAAATTATTCAAAAGAAAATTATATCAAAACGAATGTTGACTAGAATATCCATCAAGTTTTTCAGTACTTTCCCTTTTCTTTTTGTTGCAGAAATCAGAAATTTCTTCTTTTCCAAATTTAATCTATTGTGCTTGAAGTAAAAATTCACTGAGAAACTTTGATAAGTTACTGTAGGATTTAAATACATAATACATTGTAATAATGAGTTACTGTACCTTTGATGCAAATTCGTAATACATAATACCCTCAGTGAGTAATCACTTCAATTAAGGTTAAAAGATATGCATTAGTTAGGTATCCAAAGGAATAGTAATCACTGCACTCAGATAGCTTACGAATAGTATATAATAGTTTATAGAGAAATTTAGTTTACTGTAGCTTTACACTAAGATCCACTAACAATTCATGCGATCCACTTTCCACCCTCAATTTTTTTGATAATTCATTTCACTCGCTTTAGGAGCACAATATGGGGTTTCGTTTATTTAATTGGTCATCAAGTTTTCCCCATGGGATTTACTCCATAATTACAAGTATCAAGTTAGTAAAGAATATCAATAATTTTTATATTTTAATAGTAGTTGAAATTAGATAAAAGATAATTAATGTATTTTTTAATAAAATAATTTATCTAGATTTTCTATGAAAGAAAACCTGGGTTCTATTAACTTTAATTATGGATTTGAATTGTTATCTATTTAGTTGGTAAAATGACCAGATTGGCTCCGAAGGAGTTAAACTGAGCTGGGGTGACCAAGTTTCCCTTGTCATCAAAAAAAAAAAAAAATGACCAGATTGGTATATTTTTTTAGAGGCTTGGTGACATGTTAGTATATTTTCTTTTAGTTTTGTCAGATTGATATAAATTTTCGACTCCGGCATCATATAGGCCTTAAATTTGGCCGGAGTTGCTGTTCTGGCTAGGGTTGATGAGATTTTTTGCAAAAAAACCCCCTCATCAAATACAATTTCCTGCTCCTAACCCCCCCTTCTCCCTCCTCCTCCTCATCCTCTTCAACCTCCCCCTCTCCCTCCTGCTCCTCCTCATTCGTGTCCAACCTACCCCTCTCCTCCTCCTCATACTCTTCATCTTCCCAATTATTTAGTCTCCCCTCCTTATCCCTTCACCTCCATCTCCATTCATTAACCCCCCTGCTTCCCCTCTTTCCCATTTTCCTCACGCCTAAAGTGCTAATAACACACCAGCTAGACTTCCCAAATCTTTACAATCTTCTTCCTCTTCCATGGCTTTAGAGACATGGCTCACTCGAGTCAAGTCCGCCATCCACTCTTCAATGACCCAAGAAACCTCATCAATGATCCTCACCAAGAGATCATCCACCGCCGGCATCCTCGCCTTCGAGATCGCCAGCCTCATGTCCAAACTCGTTCATCTCTGGCGATCCCTCTTAGACTCCCAAATTTCTCACCTCCGCCATGAGACCATCGCTCTCGAAGGAGTTCGCAAGGTCGTCTCTGACGATGACGCGCTTCATCTAGGCCGAGGCCCTCCGCCTCGTCGCCGCCTCGACGTCTGATCTTAGCAAGCAATGCGCCGATTAGGAGCTCCTCCGCATGTTCGATCAGAGGTTCAAGAGCTACGTGGGCTCGGGCACGGATACGAATCAGTGGGCGATGAGCGCCAAGGAGATGGACTCCAGAGTCAAGAAAATGGATCGATTGATAGCAGCAACAGTGGCTCTTTATAAAGAGATGGACGAATTAGCCGACTCCGAGCACAGATTGAAGAAAATGATTGTCCAGAGCAAACCGAACAAGATGACAGCAGTCGCCGACGTCCAGCAAAAAATCTTCTGGAAGAGACAGGAAGTCAAGTACCTGCGATAGAGCTCGCTTTGGGGATCCACATTCGACGTCACGATCTCTCTTCTATCTCGATCGATCTTCACGAATCTTGCGCGAATCAAGCACGTGTTCGGCACTGACACTATGATAGCAATCCCTCTCACTCCTCCTCCTCATCAAATACAATTTCCTTGTTGGGGAGGCCGGGTATTAGGTCGTCGAAGATCCGTTCGCCGCCGGTCGACATCGGAGGGAGGAAGAGGAGGAGGGGGAGGTTGAGGATGAGGAGGAGGAGGAAGAGGATGAGGAGAAGGAGGGAGAGGAGGTTAGGAGCAGGAAATTGTATTTGATGAGGGGTTTTTTACAAAAAATATCATCAGCCCTGGTCGGAACAGTAACTCCGGCCAAATTTAAAGCCTATATGGCGCCGGAGTCGAAAATTTATACAAATCTGAAAAAACTAAAAGAAAATATACCAACATGTCACCAAGCCTCTAAAAAATATACCAATCTGACCATTTTGCCCTATTTAGTTGGCTGTTAACTACCCGTGTTTTATATTAACTTTAATTATTAGCTTTAAATAACTACGTCGTTGGTTTTTAATTATAGATTGTTAAATAACTTTAATTATTAATTATGGATGAAGTGGAACTACTTGTTTTAGTTTTCATTATAGATCGTTGCTATTATTGCCGAGTCGGGGTTCTGAAATGAATTTATGAAATTAGACGGGCTTGTGAATTAGGATTTTGAAAGAGAGGTTGATTGTGACCGTGTTTCATGCATAAGTGGAAAATTACTTTGTTTAGTTTCATGTTAGTAATACTGTTAAGACTTTTCTTCTTCCTAGCGACTTAAGTTCTCCATTTCTTTTCAACATATTTTATATTTTCTTTTCAACATAATATAAAATATGATATTTTATATTTTATATTTTTATATTTATTTTATATTTCTTAAACATGTTTATTATATTAACCTGTATTATTATATTTGTTATTTCTTTATATTTTTAAGTA